>NC_133452.1:105021444-105324475 GCF_048565385.1 Saimiri boliviensis
GGCGAGGGTGTCGTGTGAAGGTTGCTATTTCCCACCTGCAGCAGAATTCCAGGGCCCTGGACTGCCCCCTACTCCAGAGCCCCATCCTGAAGTAGGTGCTCAATAAATGCTCAATACATGGTGAATTTGAACCCCTCCTTGTCCTCCGTCTAAATGCCCATGGAGGACTCGGGCCTCCAGTTTTACTCCTGCAGACAGCTCCCTGATGCATCACCCCCCTCACTCACCAAGACTGGGTTTCACAAGCACTCCACTCCCACCTCAGCTCCATGGCGCCAAGTGGTGAAGGATAATTTAATCATAAAGTCAACTCCTTTTTGTTTGTTTGGTTTCTAGTGCTTTAGAATCCTGAAGCATCCTTAGGTGACTTTACCAATAGCCCTATGAAGAAGGCATTAACAGGACTTTACCAGAGATGCTATGAATAATACCTTTGGTCCACTGAGCACCTACTCCGTGCCAGCCACAGGGTAGGAGTTGGCATGCAGGAGCATGTATGACTGCACCAGAAATAAGTTGTAGCATCTGCCCTGTTTACTCGTGAGCACATGAAGCTTGCTTTGAAAGGTGGAGACCCCCAAGGCCGCAAGGCACTCCCATGGCCATACTAAACCCTCCTGCAGCAGAGCAGGAGTGCCAGTGCCGAGTCTGCGCTTGAGCTCTTGCTGTCCCTGTGACAGCACGAAGAGGTGAGTGGACTGGTCCGGGGTCACAGAGATGGTCAGACACAACCTGAGGCTCAAAGCTGGGTCTTCCCACTGCCATCCAACAGCATCTGTATAGAAGGGGGCAGGGGCTGGGGAGGCCAGCCCAAGGTGCACGATACTTCCCTGCAGTTGCAGGAAACTGACACGCTGTTTTCCTCATCATCATGAACAACAGGGGTACAGGAAACCTGGGGGATAATGTCCCCATTAGCCTGTTTTCTTAGCACACAGAGGGAGAGATTTTAAAAATAAAACTACATCCAATTTTGATAACCTAACAAAAACACATGCAGATTTTTAAAATGCAAAAAATTCCCATCAGAGTTAACTCAGTATAATCCCCCTGCCTCTAACAGGTGTCCCATAGCCAGGACAGCTTAGCTGGATGCTTGCCTGCCCTGATAACTGGTCTTGTAGGTCAGCCACCTCCCCACACCCTGACTCACTGCTCACCACACCTCTAACACACACACACACACACACACACACACACACACACACACGCAGTGACACACTCACACACTCTCTCTCTCTCTCACACACACACACACGTACACTTTCTCACACGTGCACACACCCCTGCAGCCCTCGTGTCCTGTCTCTCTTCGACTGTGAAGTAGATAAAGCCCGGACTCTGATGTCCCCTTTTTGTGCCTCTTCCATCCTTCTTGGTGGCCTGGCTCATGCAGGCAGGGGGCCGAGGTGCTCCCTCTCACTCACTCTGTTGGCAACCCAACCAGCCATTAAACTGTGTCTTTTCTTATATAACAATAGACTTTTCTTTTGTCTTTAAAGCAACTTGAGGGGCCAAAGAGATGGTGGTCAATATTCCTAGGAGAGAGGGGCCCTCCAGGTGCCCTGAAATCAGGCCGTGACAGTTGCTTATGAAAAACTGGATCCTAATAGTAGCAACTCATTCTTATTCTGAACCCCCCACTCCCTGACCTCTAACCCCTGCCTCAGAAAACTGAGTCAGGGGTCAATGATTCTAGAAGCTCCAGACCCTGCTCCTTTATTTCCTATTGGAACCACAAGGCCATTGAGGCAAAGGTACTGAGCTTGGAGTAAGGAGAACTGGGTTCTAGTCTTGACACTGCACCTACATTGCTATGTGACTTTAGAAGAGTCACTTCCCCTCTCTGGACTTCAGTTCATCATCTATAAAACACAAAGTGAGTATAGATGGACTTCAAGATTCTCCAGTCCTGGCCACCTCATTTCTGATTCTGTGACAAGGCGGTGTCCCCACCTGGCCCTGGCCCCCCTGTCCTCCTCTGGGGCCATGCTGGTGATTCCAGAAGGGAAGCTGGTCATAGAAGCATTCCATAGGCCACTCCCTTGCTCACCCCTCCCTGGAGCAGTCTCAGAAATCACCCCAGAAAGCAAGGGCGACCCTGCTGCAGGCTGGCTCCACTAGGCAAATTACAGCCTCTCGAGGGTGCATATGACAAATGAGGACTAAATGGTTTGCTTTCCCTATGCAAATGAAGCCGCCAATTTACATTCATTTGCACCTGATGGGTGTCTGAAATGGATGGATTTGATTTGTGCCTGATCTGTAAGTGTCTAATTTATTAATCAATAAAACGTCATGTACAGGCTTGAGGATCCCCAGTTCTAGCCGGCCTCCCATATATATGTAAATAATGCAATCTCTCTATCTACTTGTTATGTAAATGTTAATATAAAACTGACAGAAATACGCATCTGCAGAACTTTATGAGCAAAGGGAACTGAGATTTACACATGCTCTGAGCCCATCCTTTGCCCCTCAGCTCTTGTGGTGCCTCCTTCCTCTTGCCACCCCCTCTTCTTACTTTCCCCTTAGGTCACTTGACCCTCACCTCCTCCAGGAAGCACCCCCTGCTCCATCCCTCCCACACTGCCAGGCCTCCAACCACCAACCCTGGCTTTTACATCCTGGACAATCTTCCTTTTCTCTGGCCCTGGAACTTTGCCCCCAAGACCACATAAGACACGGTCTTCCCCCAAGTTCTCCCCTTTCCATTTCTGTGCTGAAATTTACCCCTGTGCAAGAGTCAGCTACAAGTCACCATCATTAACAAATACACACTGAACAGGAAGGCGTGAGATTGGTGCTGGGAAGAGGGAGAGACAAAAGGTTCCTGTTCTTAAGATTTTCCTGGTTTAAGAGCAGTGACGTGTCCTTGGCTCTGTGCAGGGCACGGTTCTGCATACCGCTTGTGGGCTGCCTGCTTAATTTGCACAATAATCTCTGCAAGGAGAGTGTCCCTGATGTCCCCATTCCACAGAGGACCAAAACAAGGCCTTCTTTAATAAACTGGCCGAACTGGGGTTGAATCCAGCCAATGTGCTGCACAGCTAGTCACACCACCAAGTTTGGCCTTTACCCAGGAGGCAAAAAGGTCATTCCTAGCAATGGTATGTGTATGTGTCACCATTGCAAGTCCAAATTAAGTCTCTTCTATAGTTCTCTTTGAAGGGGCCACAGAACAAACCTCAGCAAAGACAGAAAATGGCAGCCTTTGCCTCCTTCCAGTTCTGATCTGCCCTGTTCTGGTTTCCCAGCCTGTGCTCCCAGGAAGGTGTGACCTTACCTGGATCTTGTGAATGAGCACCTGTCTTTAGCACATCAGCGCCCACTTGACGTTCTCTCCCCTGCCCTTGAGCTCTGGGGGGGGGGGGGGGGGTTCCGCTATGGCAGCATTCTCCATGTCTGACTTCCACTCTCTGTCCACTGTGAGGGCAAGGCCAGCTCTTCCCCAAGGCAGAGGTCTCCAGTGTACCCAGCCCTCTGCAGACCTGTGGGACCCGTGATTGGCTTCCTTTTGGATGTGGCCATCAGGTCCCTCCCCACTCAAACTCCTCCTGCCTCCCTTGTCCCTGCACACCCACCACCTCATCAACCCAAGCCTCAGGAACCACTCAGCCTGCATTTTAAGATAAAAGGGTTGAAATCTGGGAAAGTGAAGCCAAGCTCACAGCATCAGATTCCTGGGAGAGGGTACAGCCAGCTTCAAAGCTGGGTCTGCCTGGCTCCAGGGACCATTCCTTTGGGCAGGACTGGTCACTGCCTGAACTGGGTGACCTCAAAGGGACTGAGTAGCATTAAAAGGTTGCACTGAGGGCAGAAACATGGATTTGTCAGCAGAAGCTCAGTGAGACAAGGCTGTAACTCCGATTTGGCTAAGGGAAGGGCCCCTAAACATGAGACCAGTGACATCAAATTTCAGCATTTCTAGAAATTCCTTTGGAAGAGGGGCATTTCATTCACCCTCGAAAGCAAAATGGAAATTGATCTTGTTTGCACTGGAGAGCTATTTTCCAGAAGCTGCCTGAAGGAGGGCCTAGAGCTGCAGTCAGCCTGAGCCTCCTCTTCCAGGGGCTTCTGTAACAGTGCAAAACAGGACAGCCAAAGTCATGCCAGAGAAAGACAAATGAAAAGGGACAAGGGAAGGACTAATGTTCAATGATGCTTACTCTGCACCAGGGGCCTGGTAGATTTTGTTTTATTCAATTAGCCCTATGATGTGACATACACAGTGAAACAAACTCTGAGAGGCGAAGGTATTTACCTAAAGCTACACAGACAGCAAGTGGCCAGACCAGAATTGCAGTTCAGATCTTTCTGACCACAAAACCTAGACTATTTCTAGGACCTCAAAGTCTTCAGTCATGGAAGGAAAAGCCCTGGAGCCACTGTAGATAATATATCAGTCTGAAAATGAGAAGGAAGCTAGATTTTAGATCATTGAGAAAGAGAACCAATATACGCCTGGCTAAAGATAGAGCAATTATGTAAGTGATTAAGGAGAAAGGTACCATGGTGTACTTGACCAGGGTTTGAAAATCATATGACATAAATTATTTTACTCATTAATGATTGCTTAATGATGCTGTTTTAAAAATAATTAAAGCAAGAGTGCCTTAAGGCATTTGAACCCACTTGCTTAGCTCTAGACTTGGGGCCACGTTCAATTTGTAGTTTGGGTCCTATAGATGAGATAGAGGAATCTCCTGCCACCAGACATAACAATCATCGCTATAATAGCTATTATCATATGTGCTACTAGGTGAAAATGCCTTAAACACAGAAACTCATGTAATCCTACAAAGTGACTGTTATTCTTCCCATTTATAGAGGAGAAAATGGGGTCTCAGAGAGGTTAAGTAAACTGCCCAAGGTCACACCGCTGATGAGGGCCAGAGTGGGAATTCAAACCCAGGTTTCTTTGGCCAGAGGTTAAATACTTAAGCCCTACAGCATATCCTAGTTTTTACAAAAGAGGTATCGTAAAGGAAAGCTTCCATGTTCTCTGGTCAACCTTTGAACTCTAACAGGGAAAAGGTCACATGTCCTGACTCCAGCCCCTTCTGCACTGGTAGCCTGCTGAGGTGGAAGTGCACAGTTAGGGCAACCAGGCTGAACACAGGGATCCCTGAATCCTCAGACACTCCAGATGCCCATGGGAAGACGGAGCACTCAACCCAGTCACTCAACGAGAAGCAGACCTTCTCCCAGTTCTTTAACACGAGGAGGAGGCTGGACCAGCTTACCCTAAAGCCCTCTAGTGCTCAGATCCTGATGCCTCTGGCCTGCCCTACCACTTCTGTCCTTGGGGAGCTAAGCCAGGGTCTCGGCTCCCTCCATAGGCTAAGGGCTCCAGGCTCAGACTAATACAGATGCTTCTCGACTTCCGATGAGGTTACATATGTTGAATGCTTACAATACTTTCAACTTATGATGAGTTAGGTTTTCCCAGACATCACCAGATCGTAAGCCTAGGAGCGTACTGAATGCTAATTGCCGCCACATCATTGTAAAGTCAAAAATCCCAAGTTGAAACATTCTCAGTTGGGGACTGACTATATTCCTTTTTTCTCCCTTTGTAGGAGGCAGAGGATCCTCTGGGCTTTCTGATCCTCATCCCAGGTCCCCACGGATTCTCCAGGAAGCCTTCTAGATTGGTCTTTCCAACTCATCCCACTCCTAGCCCCATTCCTGCCACCCCAGGACACATTCTGGGCTCAGTTTATTTACACGTTTGGGGAAGTCATGTCCTGGGTGGCTCCTGCTTCTCTAGGAGGCAGTGTGTGTGTGTGTGTGTGTGTGTGTGTGTGTGTGTGTGTCACAGACTCCCACACACTAATTTGTGCTGATCCTCCCTATCACCCTTTTCTTTTTTCCAGGCCTCAGGGTAGAAAATGAAAGATGCTTGAGGTCACTGCCCCTCCTGTTCTGTACAGACGCCTAAGCTCAGGAGGAAATTATCTGAGGTATCTGGAAGAAGCAGGGAGAGCAGGGCACCTCTGAAATCACTGGGAGACTGAGAGGTCAGCCAGCACATCAAAGGACACTAGGACCTTTGCAAAACCCTGGACTGAATGGGAAGGGAAAGTCCCAGACATGACAGAAACTGAATTTCCCACCAACTCAGTAGGAGGTTTGGGGTTCAGGGTCAGTTTCATGACAGCACAAACAAAATAAAGAAAAAGTGATATTTATTGCTCACTTAGATGTGTGGACCGAACTGCCTACCATGCTATTCACACTGCTTCCTGCAGGCGGTCAATGTGGGCTTAGGGGAAATGTAACTCATCTTAATATTTGCTTAAATCAAATGGAATATAGAAAGTAAATAAATCTGCTGCCAAGCCATCAAGCAGGGCATTCGAAACCCAAAATAAAGAGCCTCTGGACTGTGTGGATTTAGATTATGCATAGTTTTCTGCTGCCACTCCCTGTATCCAAATCAATAATCACATTTCATGAAAGGTCGCAGACAGTTTGAGCTGTCTAGGTTCAAATCCCAGCTCTGTTGCTTATTAGCTGAGCCACCTCGGCCAAGGTACTGAAACTCTCTGTGCCTCAATTTCCCCAGCCATGAAGCGAGAGGGAGTCATAATTGCATAACACCCACAGGGTGCATGTGACAATTCAATCAGATCACAAAAGTGCACGCTCAGCCTAGTGCCTGCCACACAGTAAGGTTCAATAAACAGGAGTTATTATTATTATGCTAATTTGAAGGATTTTTGTTGTTTTTAAACGTCCTCATTTCACATTGCAGATACCCAAATAGAAGCATAGATTTTCATTTGCTTACAAAGCTTCCACTTATCTCCAGCTAGAAGTTATAGGTAGCCCCTATGGGTGAATGCATTAGGCAACACCCACACTTGAAGCATGGGGAAATGCAGACCCAGGGAGAGTCCACGTAGAAGGAATGAAGCAGAGCCGGCTGGCCCCTCTCTTTGCAATGCCCGCTGTCTGTTCCATCCACCCCCTAGATTCTGTGGCACCCAAGCATACAGGCCTGCTCAGGGAAGCCTCAGTCTTCTCTACTTTCCCCTGTGGATTAGACAGATAGAAGGTGAAGTCTAACAGGGAAGAACACTCTACATTCAGATCAGGGCAATCAATTGCATAGGCCTGGGATAGGAAAGTCCTGGTTCACAAGCAGTTCCAGAAATGAACAAGGGCCCAGGTTATGATGAGGGTGAGTGGTGAGGTTCAGGCTAGGAGAGGGTAACTGAATAGCTCATTGAGACAAAAAAGACATGGAAGAAAGCAGTAACAGCGGCAGTGGTGGAAGAAAGCAGTAACAGCGGCAGTGGTGGCGATCGTCAAAATATCAATGCTTGGTCTCTCTGCAACATAGGGCCCTATGGACCATGATCTCCATGACTCTCTCCTCTCTCTGATCACCCCTTTCCCAACTTCCTCAGAGGATTGCCCCTCTGCTTTCTCCTGGATCCTGGTTCTCCCCAGGACCCATCTCCCCCACCACCCATTGCTCTCTTCACGCTCCACACTCCGCGTGGGGGACCCGCCCCCTACTCCTCAATGGCCCACCATACTGATGGCCTTCAGGTCTATGCTTCTCCAAGGCCTGGTCCAAGCTCCTCACACATGCTCCGGAGTGGCCGGTTCACACCTGCCCCTGCCTGTCCGACAGGGACCTTAAACTCGGCCTCATCCAAAGCACGTTCTTTGCTGCCTCATATGCTGCTTCTCCCTTTGCCTCCCTGGTCTGGGTAACTAACTGTCAACACTGTTTGCCTGTCTGCACGACGCCACAATCCTTGGAGCCATTTTTGGAAGGGAGAAAGGGAACATTTAAAAAAGCATATTTGTTGAGATACCAGATGCACCCAAAAAAGTGTGCATATTATAAGCTCAATAAATTTGCACCAAATAAACAGACCATATAACCAGGACTCAGATAGAGAAACAGAACAAAACTACTCCCTCATGCTCCTTCCAGTTGCTCCCCGAACTGGGCAACTGCTTTTCTGACTTCTAATATCCCAGAGAGGCCATCTGCTTTTGTAATTTACATAAAGGGAATCCTACAATATTTACTTTTATGCCTGGCTGCTTTCATATGTTCATGATATCCGCACAGAACATGCAACATAACTTTAGGTTGCTCATGACCATTGCTGTGTAGTATTTATTGATGTGAGCATATTATGATTGATTTCTAGTCTCCACTGCTAATGAGCGTTTTCGAGTCTCCGCTTGGAGCTATTATGAATGGTGCACTCTGAACACCCACGAACACATCTTGCAGGGACACATGTACACTTCTGCAGCGTACTCACCTAGGAGGGTCACAAAATGTGCATCAAGACAGCTGTAGTCAATTCTACCCCACCATCTTCTGAGCGTCTGTCCCCGAGACCCTCCCTCCAGCAGTGCAGAAGAATTTCAGTTACCCTTGGAGCTCTCCCTCCCTCTGCGAGCAGCATTTGCGGCTGTCTTATCTGTGTGCCAGTTTTTGTTTATAAGGCCGATTTCCATGGCCTCAGGTCCTGCTGATTCTACTTATACAATAGTTATTTAATCCATGGCTTCTCCAGCCCCACTACCGCTGCCACCTCCTTATCTCCTGTGTGAGCTGTCACCTACAAACGTCCTTCCCTACAAGCCTATACTGGCCACTGTCCCCCATTTTATGCTCTGCATTCCAGCAAGATGCCCTGACACAACCCATCAGTGCCACTTTCTGCCCAAGAATCCCACTAGCCCCTGGCACCTAAAGCAGTCTCCATATTGGAATCTATGAACATCTTGCAGGCAAGGGCAATCACCTGTCTCGATGCAGGAATTCTTCAGGTACCCATGTGGTTTCTGCATATATTGAAGCCCAGTTTGCATTCTATCCCCACCTACCTTTCCAGTCTCATCCCCTGAAGTTTGACTAGTGAACCTATACCAGGGACACCAGCACAGCACACAGCCTCGGGCTTTCTCAAGCCTTACCGTGGCCCCACTATGTGTCAGGCAGTTGGTAGGTGCCTTCCCCTTTCTCCGAAAGTCTTTCTTCTATGGAGACAGTCTAGTTCTACTTGGGATCGTCATATCCTAGAGACAGCTGGAATGGACTTCCAGTTCATCCCGGCTCATATCCACACATTATAGGAATATAATGGACCCAGTGGTCACATTCACCCATATAGCAATCATGCCCCCAATGCTATTTTTTACATTTGTTCAATTTATATTTTACAAAACAATGTCATGTGCTTTATCTTTTAATACAATAGCCCTGTGAGATATGTAATGGAACACCATTATTCTCATTTCATAGATGAAGGCTCAGAGAAGTTAAGTCACCAGCCCAAAGCCACAGAGCCAGGAAGTGGCACAGTTGAGGATTAAATCCAAGTTGTCTGATGCAAAAGCCTTCCCACCTCCACTGCCTCTGCCTGCCCTGCCTACGGAAATCCTGTACCTCCTCCACGATGCCTCATCAGTTATTCCTTACAAAGCAGTTCCGGATTTCCCAGTCAGAATTAATTAATCTCTCCTCCGTGTACTTTATCTGAACTTTTATTATAGTAATTATAGCAGCCTGACTTTTATTATAATCATTATTTACATGTCTGCCTTTCCAACTGGGATGGGAGCTCATTAAGGATGGAACCCTGTCAATTCTGTACCTTGAGCCCCCAGCAGCTGGTCCTGAACACAACACAATGATAATAACAGCAAGACAATCATGAAGGCCTCTAGCTTTCAGGTTTCATCAAATCCGTAGCTTAGTTCACCTGAACTGCGGGTCAAGTACCAAGACGTGACAGGCTGCCTGTGGTTGTAAAAATGCAACGACCAACCGTTGGAAGGTCTTAAGTGGCAGAATGTTAAATTCTCACGGGAAGAGAACGTTTCCCAGGGCTTCTTGGGGTGTCTTGATGACCATTTACTTGCTTCACCCATGGAGTCTTTCTTTTATTTTGTTTTTGTCTGTCTGTCTCTATGTCTCTGCCTCTCTCTCTCTCTCTCTCTCTCTCTCTGTCTGTCTCACTCTGTGTCTGTCTCTCTTTTTCTCTCTGTCTCTTTTTCTCTATGTTTTTAGTCCTTTCTTTTTCTTTCCCTTGACTGGAAGAAATACAGAACCAAAATACATTTTCTATTACTTTATGTACCAATTGAATTTTTAAAAATCTGTTCCCTGCTCTAAAAAGTATATGAGTGGGATGTTTTCTACTTTACTCCTCTCTTGCTCAAAACACACACACACACACACACACACACACACACACACATACACAGATTGAGAGAGAGAGAGAGAGAGAGAGAGAGAGAGAGAGAGAGATCAATTTCTTTCAGGGACCCTCAAGGAATCTTTTCTGACAATTACTGGCTATTGATTAAAACAAAAATAAAAGCTCTCCTCCTACCTCTCACCCCTACCAAAGTTAGGTACAACTTCCTAGACTGTCAGGTCAGTTCACCTGTACCAAATGCCCTGGGAAGCAGAGGCCAGAGCATCCCTGCTTTGGACACAAAATAAAGATAGCAGTAGCCCTTAGATGTTCAGACCTCCTATCTGATATAAGAGACTTGGCAAACAAGTACCGCACCCACAGAAAACTCCTAAGAAGCATGCTGTGGAGGAAAGAGGGGCTTAAGAGCACAGGTGGACCTAAGCACAGTCTGGACCACAGAAGTAAAGGAAAGGCCTCGACCTGTGACCACATGGCAAGGTGGAGGCTGGAGCAGCGTCAAGGTTACCACACTGGGGTGATGAAGGGCCGAGTGTGCCCAGTTCACTGGGACTTAGAATTCCTCAGGCATTGCTCCAAGTTCTTCGCACAGTCTAGCCCATTTCATTCTCATGTCATAGGCACTGTTACAACTTCCCTTCCACTTTCCACATGAGAAAACGTAGGGACAGAGAGACTAAGTAGTTTAGCCACAGGGATGCAGCTGCTCAGTGGTGGACCAGGCAGTCTACACAGCAGAACCTGTTCTCTGAATCACTTTCCAACATTCCAGGGAGCCGGGAGCCCTGAGACCCAGTGTCAGCTCTACCACCAGCGGTGTGACCAGTCACTTCTGCTAGGTCTCCATCCTCTCACTGTGAGATGGGCTCCGTGAACTAGATGAGTTGTTCTCATGTTTGGGGGCATCACGGACTCTTGTGAGAATCTGGTGAAAACTCTCCCAAGGAAAATGTGAATCGCACCTCTTCATGGAAATGCACACGTAACACAAGGGCATAACACAAGACCGTGAGAGCCCCTCACTGCTGATCCATGGACTAGCAACTCTATGGAGAATTCAAATAGTAGCTTTAGCAGTACCTGGCTTTGTAACAGCGGGCATACAAGAACTGTGCAGGCTCTGAAGCCAACTCTATGACCCTGGACAGATATGGAACTGTCCTGCGCTTCAGTTTCCCCTCTGGAAAATGGGCCTCATCATAACAATATTTCATAAAGATTTTTTGAGAATTGGCTGAGAAAATACACACAACGAGCTCAGGATAGTGCCTGACCCATAGCATGAGCCTGACATGTATCAGGAAGTGCTGTTATTATTGGTGGTGCTCATTCCTCACCTTCCCTCCAGGGTCATCACTCTCCCCAGGTCTCTGGGCACAGGCTATGGGCAAGGTGACCCACAGCCTGTGATAAGAGAACAGGGGAGCTCTTGGATGAGACCAAGATAGATACCACTTACTGAGCACTTTGTGAGTACTAGGTGCCCTGCGCCCATCTTAGAAAACCCCTAGCCAATGAGTGCCATGATCCCATGTCACAGATGAGGTGCCAGAGGCTCAGAGAGCCCCCAGCTGGCACCACTTGCCCACAGGCCCGTGATAGAATGGCAGAGCTTGGACTTGGACCGAGGTCTTTCTGACTACAAAGCCCAGGCTTTTAATCGCCACTCTAGTTTACCTTCCTTGGGCAGCTGCAGGTCAGGCCTTGGGTCCTGGAGTCATCCCAGAAAGCAAGATGAGGCCAAGAGAAGCGGGAGGCCTCAGTGGCGGCAGCCTTGTTATGGGATCATAAACCTCTGATCCCTCTGGGTCTCAGCCGCCTTGCCTGCCTGTCAAATGAGATGATGAAGGGAATGCCCTTTGGGAGGCATTCTGAGCATTTACAGCCAGGCTTCATGATGATTACCATCATTATCATGACCATGATGATTGCTCATCCTGAGTTAGTAGGCAGGCAGCTGTGCCCTGGATGCCTGGGGAGGGCTTAGGGCAGCCTGGAACCTAGGCTGTGACCAGGACCCAGAATTTCAAAGAAAAGTGAAGAGTGGAGTCTGAACTGTCCCTGCCATTGCCTTGGTGCCCCTTGGGGGTGGTTGGAAACCCACCTGGGGTCAGGCAACATCCCCACTGCAGCCTGTCAGAAAAGGGCTTTGACATGACCCTGTTAACCACCCTTACCTCCCTTCCCCCTCCAGACACATCCTGGGCAGGGAGCAGGACTATGAGCCAGGCCCCTCCTCCTGCCCTCCCGCAGACCCAGGCTGATCTGTCTGTTGACTGTTAGCTGCACAGCCTGTGTTGGTGGGAGGTGCAGGTGGGGAGGAAGGAGAGCTGGAAGGGAGGCAGGCCCCACACTTGCTGACTATGCATCGAGACTCTTATTATGCCCTTCTCGTCACTGTTCTCAGAGTGTTTTGAGTGAGTGTAGAGAACCCAAGTCAGCCGAAGCTTCCTTTGACATGCACAATGCAGAGAAAAAATCATTTGGTTAGGGAAAGGGGACAGTAAGAAAGACAAGGGGAGGAAGGTCACCTGGTTTTGCAGCTGGCTCAGCGATGCAGAAGCAGATGGGTCTGGCCTGAGTGAAAATGTTAGAAAGACACTGTGCAGGCCCAGGGTGGAGTCACGTGGGGGGATGGAAATAAAGAAGTTTGCAGTCAATTGCCAGCTGCATGTGACCAGTCACAGGAGGTGCCGCTTCAAGCAGAGGCAGAGTAGGAGACCCAGAAAGGCTCAGAGGTGCCTGCCCAAGAGGCGAGGCCTGGGCAAACCTTGAGGGGAGAGCCAGGTGTTCCAGCAGCTCCCAGGGTGAGTGGGGGGCCAGTTCTGTCCACAGCGAACCCCAGTCTGAGGGGAGACACAGCCTTGCCTCAGGGAACCCCAGTCTGAGGGAGACACAGCCCCATCCTCAGGGAGCCCCAGTCTGAGGGAGACACAGCTCTGTCCTCAGGGAGCCCCAGTCTGAGGGGAGATGCAGCCCCGTCCTCAGGGACCCCCCATTCTGGGGGGAAATGCAGCCCCATCCTCAAGGAGCCGCAGTCTGAGGGGGGAGAAATAATCCCTAATTTCAAGGTACTTCTAGTCTGAGAGAAGAGTCAAAGTCCCTGCCTTCCTGAAACCAAACCCAGGACATGTATTACATGCATATTAACTATTCCCCGAGGTCACAGTGTGACCTATGCATTCTGGACTCATTAGAATGACAGCAAATGAGGGGACAGAATTTCCTTAACTGCCGAGAGTTAGGAAAATGAAAAGAATCAGTGAAGAGACTGAAGGGTCTGGGCCTAGAGTGGAGACAACGTGGCGACCACAGGCAAGGCGGAGCCTGTTTGGGGCCACAACCACTAGGAGGTGCAGCTGGAAGAACGCAGGCCCCGACCTGCAGGGACTCCGCGCAGGGTGCAGCTTCCACCAAGGAACCCAAAGCCCTGCCCCTCAAAGCGCAGGAGCCTGAGAAGACCGGCCAGACAGAGGGCAGCTCAGAATCGCACGTCAGAGGATGAGGAGCCTCCAAGACCTTGCGCCTCATCTGCTGCCCTCCGTGAAGGCACCTGGAGGATAATCACGGACACAGTTACCACTCTTCGTATAAAGGTGCCATTTGTCAAGTGCTTTCCATGTGCCAGCCACTCTTTTTGGGCCCCACACCTCCAAGCTTTCTGAAACCTCAAACAACACTACGAAGTAGGGTTATTATTCTTCCTATCTCCCATATAAGGAAACTGAGGCACAGAGTGTTGACGTACCCTGCTAACGGTGATGGAGCTAGTACACGGCAGAGCTGGACTTGGACCCAGGGGATCTGGTGCAGTGGCTATCCATTCTCTACTTGACTGTTTCCAGGGACTGGGAGCTCACCCCCTAAAAGGACTACTATTGCCAGAGGACCTTGTAGCATAGTCTGCAGCACCCAGCAGAGGCTCATCACCCTAGATGTATAAGGCTCAAGGGGTCAGGAACCCCAATACTGGGAATAGTGCCTGGCATATTGCAAGCCCTCAGGAATATGTGCAGAATGAATGTTCTTCCAGTAGAAACTTTTCCTACGCACATAGCCCCTCACTCCCAGGACCATAACCAGGGAAAGGCTACAAGTTCTGGGTGTGCCCCCACCAGTCACAATCAACTGTGGCCAGCCCTAGCCCCAACTCTGGAAACCCCAGGCAGGAAATTTCCAAGGAGAAGTATCCGGGGAACTGAGCGGGCTGCTGTGAGAGAGCTGAATCCAAGGCCCATGTCAACTGCCTCCTTCTACAGGAAGCTTCCCTGACCCCTCTGGCCCTTGTCTGATATGTACCAGCTTTGCCTCTCCCCTGGTCCTGAGCCAAACCTAATGAGACTGGCTCCGGACTGTGGGGGTGGCTTACCTCCCCACCAGACCACAAGCTCCCCTGTCAGGGCAGAGACCTGGCACAATGCTGCTCTCCAGTCCCCAAAGCCTCGGTGTTTAGTTAGGGACTAAGGGGCTTCCTCTCTGTTAAACTTGGTTGGACATTAGAGGGCCTGGGGTGGGGCCAGCGATATATGAGGAAAGGGCTAGGCACAGGATCCATCCCAGCTCTTTTAATGCTCCAGCTGCAATCAGGAGGCCCCAGGCACACCAGAGATTGAAGGGAGCACCTGGGCCCATGGAGTCCCTCTTCCCCCATTGCATTTCCTGTGGCTCCAGCTTCAGCTTGTTCAGGTCTGAGGATGCAGGAAGGACAATACCCCCAGGACCCTCCCACCATCACCAGGACTCTCTACTCTGCCTTGGAATGCTAAGGGGAGCTGCCTCTCCCAGGTCTTTCTTTGCTGTTCTGAGAAAGGGTAACGAGAGAATCAATTATTTGTTTCTCCTCATCAGGAGTTAAGTCCCATGAGCCCTAGGCATTCAACACTGTGGTGGGGGGCAGGAAGTGAGGGGCTACCTGGGAAGAGGGGAGGGAAGGAGAAAGGGTGGGACTTGGTGGGGTGATAGGAAGCCTCCAGAGCCAACAGGCTTCCCCTACTCTCGGCCTTCAGCTCCGCAGCAGACCCCCTTCCCATGGCCTCCTGCCACCCACTGCCTTCCTTTTGACAGCTCATTCCACAGGAGGAAACTATCCCCATCCCAGCTCAGGATTCCTGCACCCTAACATGAATTATCAAAAACACAATGGGTCCAATTACACTGAGAGAATGGCTGGCTTAAGAAGGGAATCCTCGCGTCCAAGGCCCTCTTCCTCCTTGTTCTGCAACTACAGACCAATTGGCCACTATATTGCCCTTAATGCTCAAGACTTTCATCAGAAAACCCCAACCACCACAAACCCCAGTCACTCCCGCTTCCCACATTACAGCTTTCTACTGGCACCTCCCAAGGGATGTCCCCATCCCCAGCTTCTCCTCCTGGACTCTCACACCTGTGTCTGACCCAGGGCGTCCTCTCAGCACAGCCCCTCTCCACCTGCCTCCCGGTCTCAGAGATGCTCGCTGTGTGTCAGCTCCAGGACTGGGTAGGAGAAAGGTGGGCGGTGAGTCCTGCAAGCAGTGTCGGATTCTTTTTTGGCTCATCGGAAATGTTTGCATTAATTTTTATTTTTAGAAATACTGGATTAAAAGATTATTTTTCCCATGGCTGAGTGCTGTGGTGGCCTGTTGCATGTTGTACCCCAGGTATTCACCTTGTTCTGGTCTCTTCACAACCTCGTGGGTGGAAGCCTGGACTGTGTCCAGGTTCCTCCCTCTCTGACACAAGACAGCTAACAGCCCATTCCCCACTCCATCTTCTACCCTTTCCAGCCCCAAACCTAGTCCCTTCCTTTTGAATAAGACACCCACGCCACTACCTGTCCCCACCTCTGCCGGGCCAGACCTCAGAGGGCAGAGGCTAAGGAATAGCTGTTAGCCATGGACGTCGAGAGCCTTCCTAAACAGAGCCTCAAAGTCACCTTCCCTTTTGGAGGGGGTCACTGACCCCTATCTTGTCAACACACTGCCTCAGAGGTACCATTTCCCCAGCTTTAATCACTTTGGTGTTTCTTCCCTGGCAGCCTGGCAACAGACAAGGGTCCCGTGTAAGCCAATACTGTTAGGAGAACCGAAGAACAAATGAAGACCGAGGGCTCTAAGTGATGAAAACGGGCCACTCTCACCAGACTTGGAAGCTTCCAGGATCAATTCATTCGTTTATTCAATAAATATCACTTGAGCACCCACTATGCGCCAGACACAGTTGTGGGAGCTTTGGGTACAGCAGAGAACAAAACAGAATCTCTACCCCCAGGAGCTGTCATTCAAATTTCAAGGTGGGAGGCACATCCCACGTGCACAGACCTCCAACATACTCAGGCCACACCTTATCTCGTTAGCACCGGATTTGCAGCCTACATGGCACTGGGAGCTCAAGACAACTGGTTAGTGTATATTTGTGTTTAGAGCAAATAAAAGACAATCTGAACTTCTACTTCGGGTAGAGGCGTAAGATAGGGGTGGGAGGTCACGATCTTAGTTTTGATCTTGGTCCCTGCCCTATTCACTGTGGGGCCTTGTGTAGGTCCTTGATGTCGTGATTCCTGACTCAGTTTCCCCATCTGTGACCAAGAGAGGATAATCTTCCCCTCATCCATCACCTCTCCAGGATGCTGTAAGACACCGGGAGAGAGCAGAGACAGTAAAGCCTGAGATCGGGCAAAGTCACCAGGGTGGAGAAGCAGCCCTGGGTTGGGAGTCAGCGCCACAGCCGTCACGTGGCACAGGCCATGGATGCGGTAGTTGAGAGAACGCATGTGGTGTCTGACGTGGGTGTCAATCCCAGCTCTCCCACTGACTAGCTGTGGAAACTTAGGACAGACTCTCAAATACCCTGTGCCTCAGTGTCCTAGTCAGGTGTGTGCAGGGAAATACTACTCAAAGTGTTACTGCAAATAAAACATTCCGGACAGGCCCTGGCACTGCCCAGAATCATTCTGTAAATGTTGCTGATTGTGAGTTTGCTGGGGGCCCTGGGCCAGCCCATCCCTCCTCTGGGGTTCGGGGGTGCCATCTGTAAAATGGGTATGTTGGACCTAAGCTCCTTCCAGATCCCAAGCTTTTGCAAAGCATCAGACCCTTAGGATCTGCCCACTCCCTCTCCACCACCACAGGGACCAAGGGCACTGTCTCACTCCACACGTTTCAGGAGGGGACGAGGAGGCAATCAGGGAGCTTTCAGAGGGTGCAGTTCTCTTGTGGACCGGCTGTGACTGGTAGCGTGGGGAAGGAAGATGTTACCTCGAGGGGCTGCCAGCTGCCTCTGCCGCAGTATTGTTGAGAGCAGAAAGCACAATGGGGTTTTCATGATGAAAGAGAAACACAGGGCCTTCTGCAGAGCATCGCTTCCTTTCCTTCCTCACATGGAGGGCAGCTCACCCAGCCGTGGTGGAGGGAGGCGAGTACCCTGTCCTGGGGACACACACATTATGGCCCCCAGATGCCCACAGAGCACAGCAGGGGTCTGCAGATGCCAGAGATGCAAACCTTTCCCTGATGGAAGAGGGCAGTCTGCCAAACTAAAGCCCTTTTCACTCTCAGGGCCAGAAGGGGTCTATCTGAGGCTGCAGGAGGCTGCCAGGGTCAAGAGGGGATGAGATGTGTCCCCAGCAAAGCAGGACAAGCACTTGTGAGCTATGCTGTGCTCCAGGAGCCCGCTTTCCCCCTCATTCTGCAGCAGGAGAACTGCTGTGGGCACAGAGCTAGGCACAGGTGCAGGGTGAGTACTAACTGCCGCAGCATCCCACATCACTGATACAACCATCAGATCCTGAGCCCTCCCAGCCCAGCCAGCCATTGGCAGGCCCCAGGCTCACCGCAAGTGACTGCTTCAGGATGGGATGGTTCTGCCCAGCCTGAGTTCCAAGTAATGCTGCTTCACAGACACCCCAAATATTCCCCCCACAACCTATGTGGGGTGACACTTCCCTGACATGGAGCATGGATACCTCCCATGTGGAGCACACCTGTCCATTTTCAGTCGCCCACATCCCCAAGAGGACCTTCTGCACCAGGCACGGTGCAAGGAGGAATTCACAGCTCGACCAGGCGGAATGTGTCCCCTGGGCCGCAGCTGTGAGCTCTCTGAGGGCTTTGTTCATCGTAAGTCCCAGATGTCCCGAAGAAGTAATAGGGCCCCAGTGAGTATTCACAAGATCCAGGATAGGGCTGGGGTGGAGGCAAACCACAAAGGCAGACATCAGGGTGTAGATGGCATCAGCAGAAACCCCAGGAGCCTCCTCTGCCCACCCAGAGAATGAAGATACCAGAAAGAAGACTTGGAGTGTGGAGCAGAGCCCAGGGGATACAGATCATTGGCACACTCCCAGACATGACGACCTCGGGTGCAGGTGACAGGTCGCAGCTGCTGCTAGTGTGATGTTCTCACTTGCAGAGGATGCAGGGAGGCATGGCTCTCCTGAAACATGGGCCTCTGCCAGCGCAGCCACAGTCCCCCAGTCTTCCAGCGCTCCCTCCCCATAGACACATGCCCAACAGTTGGTTTCTGGGCCACAGAGAGATTCTCATTATGTCACACAAACGCCTGCATCCATCAGACTCCACAGCGGTAGCATGCAGAGTGTTGGGCAGGCACCCAGAGGCACACGTTGCAGTGCCACATGCAGGTCCACAGCACCAGCCCAGTATGTGTCTCTGTCCTCCCAGCCACCTGTAGGGACTCTGCCACATACACGCTTGCACTCATGCGGACGGAGACCTGGTGGTTCTCAGTCACACACACACGAATACACACATACTCCATTTCCAGGTGACTGCTGCTGTGGGCTGGATGCTTGATGCAGGTGTACTGGTGTCAACTCTGCCATGAGAAGCAAGGACAGTGCTGGGGAAGCCTCACGCCCCCTGAGATGAGCTTCCTGGGACCCTGGGTGAATTGCCTTTCCACGGATGCAGGCTGGGAGTTTTCAGACTAGGAAACCTGGCCCTGAGAGGTGGCGATGACAGCAGGGGGTCATTAAGGATGCAGCCTAAGCAGTGCTGGGCAGGAGAAGGCGGGATGAGGCTGGGAGGCGGGCTGATGGGTGGGTGGGAGGTGCTGCAGTGAAACAGAAGCATGGGAGAGACTTTCAGAGTGATTTGGAAAACATCTGCAGAGCACCGAAATGCACAGACATCTCAGCTTCAGTCAGCAGCCCTGGGAAGCAATGGCTTCCTTACTGCTCTCCAGGAGAACAACCGCCACCCAGACTGCCAGGAGGGGCTCTGCACCCAGGGCCTCTGAGCTAGGTGGGTTGGAGGGAAGTAAGATACTAAAAGACCTTCTCCACACCCTCTCCTCTGTACCCAGTACTGCTCCCCAACTCTGACCGGCCCTTGCTTCTTTCACCAGGAGAATTTGGCCCTGCTACTCCTCCCTCTCTTAGCTTCAGCCAGAATGTGGGTACCTCAGGCATCTACCTTGAGCCCATCCCCAGAGGGCTGGGCCTCCCCAGCTGCTTTCTCTAAGAGAGCAGTGCCCTAGATCTCTGCAGACGCAGCAGGAGCTGTTGCTCCCCAGAGCCAAGTATCCACATTTTCCCCCAGGACATCTAATGCCAAAGCACCCTCTAGACAGAGGCCATTTGCAAAGTGGAGGAGTGCTAAGGATAAAGGTCCTAGTCCCCAGTCCCCCATCCTGTCACTTAGATGCTTCATCTGCAAAATGGGCAGCAAACCATTAAAGTGACTAGCCCTGATGCCTTTCAGAGCCCCTGCCAGCTCCAGAAGCTGTGATATTCTTTAGGAATCTTGAATGGAACCTTCAGGCATGTTCAGGCACATTGCAAAGACCACCACGTGTTCTCCCTGCAGTACATGAGTACCTTTCAACGTATTCAGTCCCTGCTTCATCAGCACAGAGTCCAGAGGGACACCTGTCTTTCTCTTCATTCTGGTTTCTCTACTTACACAAGCTACATAAATCCTTTCTGGATGGAGCCCATGACACACAGAAATTATATGTATGCACCGACATGTATATGCCTGTCACACTGCCAGCAGAGACATGAGCTATGTTGTTAGCAGCTGAGTCACATTCTTGGCTTACATTCAATTCCTGGTCCGTGTACACCCAGGTGTCCTGCACATCTGTATCCTCCCCGCTCCAACTTCTTCCTCCCACCACCCTAACTCTGCTGTCCTCGCTCCTCTCCTCCCTCCACTCACCTAGGGAAACAAGCTGTGGGAAAACAAGCCTGTGATTTTTCACCGTGTTTATAAATCTCTTAAGCTTGACATGGTGCTTTTTTTTCTGCTCGAAGCCAAGCTAGAATGTGGCTGTTTTTGCAGAGAAAATCAAAGGAAAGGGATTATAATTATGGGTCAAGTCCCGAGTGGGAAGCAGCTGCAGGCATCGGGGGCTTCCCGTGCCTGGGCATCTTTTGTATCAGAAAAAAGCCAGGCATCTGAGCAGCATGTTGAAAAGGGATTCGACCTGGGTTTTTGCCTCTTCTCACTCTCCGTTTCCTGCCCTCGTGAAATACAGTGCTCCTGTTGAGAGTGTCCTGTCCTTGACCTTGGTGTGGCAAATGCCTGCAGCCAGGTTCTAAACACTCAGCTCAGAAGCCTCAGAAGGACTTGGGCCCAGCACACCCACCCTGCCCTAGTCACATCTTGGAAGTTAGTCACCTGCTGACCTCCAGCTTCCTTCCAGGGACTGGAATGTCTCCCTTCCAACCAGCACCACCCTGAGATGCTGGGCTACCCAAGGACCTTCCCACCAGGGCGCAATTAGCTAGTCCTATCCAAGCCTGGAAGGGACTATCCATCTTCCCAGCTGAGAGAAAGATAAAGGAAAGGAGAGAGGATAGGGCGTATATGAGAGCACACCAGCCCTAGGTCTGAGCTCAAACCCTTATACCAGGAAAGCATAGCTTCCTTCCTGACCCATGAAAGTCTGCAGAGTGTCTCACCCATTCCCAGTAATGCCAGGCATGAAAGTCCCACCTGAGGCTGAGTTGCTGAGGCCATCTGTTGGTTTTTTAAAAAAACATAGTTAGCATGAATTCTCAGTGTCACTGTGAAACTGTGATATAAGCCAGCCTTTGTTCCCCAAGCCCCTCTTCGGGAGCATCTTACTGCTGAGCATTTCTCAGTGGATTTGAGTAAACAGCCATGTGTGTGCCTGTGTTCCCCTGCAGCGCCCTGGCTTGGTATTTGGGCAGACACAGACTCTTAATCCCAAAGCTCTGTGAGCCTATCCCTACCCTTCCCAAACCCTGGAGTCAGAATGTCTGATCTGGAATGGGCTATGAAGCGATTTGCTACAATGCTCTCCTGCCACAGAAGAGAAGGAAGGAAACTGGTCCAAGCTCACAGGGAGAATCAGCAGCAACCATCTACCTGCTTTAAGCCTGCTGGTGTAAAGGGATGGCCCATCTCCCCAACTCCAGCAGCGCTGAGGATGAACTGCATTTTCATGGTGCAGAAAAGGTGATACTGGCCAGAGAGAGCTAGTACTGACTCAGTGACTGGCTCCATGTGTGACCCTAAGCAAGGTTCCTTTTCTCTTTGGACCCTAAACCTGCATCTTTATAATAAGGAGGATAGAACAAATGGGCAGCTGTGGCAATTAGGATAATGGCAACCGAACAAGTGCTCCCAATGAGGGGAGTGTCGGGCAGTGGTCAGAAGCGCAGCATCCTGAATTCAAATCCTGCTCTTCCATTTACTAGTGGCTCACCCAGGGTCAGCCGCTTCTTGTCTCTTAGCCAGAGTATTGCAAATCAGGGGTAATAAGAGTACTTACCTTGTGGAATTGTTGAGAGACCAAATGAGCAAATTCATGCAAAGTGCTAAGCTTAAGTGCCTAGCACATAACAAATGCTGCATTAGTGGTATTATTTTATCCTTGTGGAAACTGACCAGGTAGCAAGGAGCCTAGTCCTCCAATGCTGGCGAACTGAGCAATGATAAACCCTTTCTCTCAGGGTGTAAGAGGCAGAGTCTCCTAGGTCCCTGGACACAGAATGAAGGTGGTGTGGTTGGTCTGGGCAGGGCAGGGCCCTGGAGTTCTAAGGCTCCCACAGGTGTCCACTCACCCACTCGTAATGCAGAGCAGGCAGCCACAGGCTCCCTCGGCTGCAGCATTAATGGGTCATTGAAAACAAACGGACTGAGTGATTTGTAGTCCCCCATCTCTCATGTGCGAGCACCGGGCCAACCCCTGGAGCATCTTAGGTGGGCTACTGCCTGCGATAGAGTGGTGGAGGGGAGAGAGAGACACACACAGCCATGGCCCAAGGTGGAGGAAGAGGGACAGGGGAGGTCTGGAAGGTAGAGGAGAAAGGAAGAGAGAGGAAAGGATAATGGAAAAGTGGAAGAGAGGAAAGTGGGACAGGGAAAGAGAGAGAGAAGTAAGGGAGCAGAGAAAGAGGAAAAGTGGGGAAAAGGGAGGATGAGGAAATGGATGAAGCAGAGGCACTTGGAGGAGGAATGAAGCCAGGGCCTGGGTCCCTTGAGATGAAAAGGTCAACCATGGCCCCTCTAAAGGGGGTTGCCAACGTCCTTTGGCCCATGAGTAGCTTAATGAGGGCAGGGGCTTTTTAAAAATGGTTTCTCTTTCTTTGGATGTTGCATCTTCAGCTCCTAGAATCATGCCTGCCCAGCAAAGCATTCAATAACTATTTGTTGAATGATAATATTTTATTGCTGGCAGTCAACTAACCACATTTTAGACAAGTGGCTTCTGTGGGTTCAACCCTGCACTTCTGACAGTGGGGACACTCCAGAGAAAGGGACCAGGCCACCTGCCTATTTTGGGGAATCGCAGGTTGGCTGGGGGAAAAGGGCTGAGAGAGGGGAGGTAAAGAGAATTTGCATGACAGCTCACAATGAGTGGATAACGGGTGGCTCAGACTGCAGGCAGCACAGGAGGGACAGCCCAGAGAGACGGGGCCTTGAATGCAGCTGAGGATACAGCTCTGATGTGCCTACTTGTTCTTAAAAGTTCTGGCATGTTCCAAAAGTTTGCGCAAAACCTTCATGTTGTAACCTAAGGGCTCATTCTTCCCTGGGAAGAAGGTACAGGATTAATCTCAATGACCTGCTGATATTGACCCCAGGTCTCCCCACAGCCTCTTAAACCACCTGACTGTTGGATTCAGGTTCATTAGGGACAAAGGTGAGTAGCTGGGTTCAAGTCCTAAACTACTTCCTGGCCAACACTGAGATGCCCAGGAACCTCTCATGACATGACCTCATTGGCTTAGCCAGTCCTCATGAATCAGACCAGATAATAAGGTGACATTCACTGACTCTGGAGTCTGGGGGGACTCATCCCAGCTCTGTAGCTTCCAAGCCTTGTGACCTTGGGACACTTTGTGAATAGCAAGAGCTGAAGTTGACCGAGTATTGACTCTGTTCCAGGAACTGTTATCAGTATTGTCTACATAGGTTCACTACCCTACATGGCAGGAACTAGATCTATCCCATTTCTCAGATGAGAAAACTGAGGCACAGAGAGGTTGATTAACAGGCCTAGAGGCAAGGAATGAGTATGTGATAGAGTCAAGATTGACCTCAAAGCCTAGTCTTAACTTCTATACTATTTTAACCTCTCTGAGCCTCAATTTCCTCATTTGTTGAATGAGAGAAAATAGGACCTTCTTCCTAGTATTAGTAAGAGAAGTTGAAATATGGTAATATACAGAGTACTTGATAAAGTGGATATTCAAGAAACAGCAACTATCATATTTTACAATGTAAGAGTATATTTCTGTGATTAAAAGAAATATGGCAATAATGCAAGCCTTTTCTTTCTTCTTTTTGAGACAGAGTTTTGCTCTTGTTGCCCAGGCTGGAGTGCAGTGGTGTGATCTCAGCTTACTGAAACCTCCACCTCCCAGGTTCAAGCAGTTCTCCTGCCTCAGCCTCCTGAGTAGCTGGGACTATAGGCACCTGCCACCACACCTGGCAAATTTTTGTATTTTTAGTAGAGACAGGGTTTCACCATGTTGGCCAAGCTGGTCTCGAACTCCTGACCTCAGGTGATCCACCCACCTAGGCTTCCCAAAGTGTTGGGATTACAGGCATGAGCCACTGCGCCTGGCCACGAATTTTAATTAATGCAAGTGGCCCCAAACCATGGTGACACTCCTGTCTCCTAATACCTGCTCTGACTATTACACCATTTAGCGTATCAGGCCTAGTTCCCCTGTGCCGGTTATCCTCCATGTGACCCTCCAGGCCCACAGTACACCCTTCTTCACGCTGGTCATTGCCCAGAAGGCTGGTCAGTTTGACCCCCATCAGTGGGCACCATGCCCTCTGCCTCCTGCATAGGCGAGGTTGACTGGGAAGATCGGCAGAAGATGGGAGGGAGAAAGGAGAGCGAGCTTGGGCTGCTTATCCTTTTACCCCCAGCTTCCGCATCATGAGTCGGCCGTGACCCACAAGCAAAGATGACATAGCTGATGGGACACCTTTTCGATATTGCTCACATACTCTCTGGGGTCCAGGAAGTACTGCCTCCCTTCTCCCCCCAGGTTTAGGAGAGGTAACAGCCCCCCAGTGTGACTAGTCCCAGCGTATCCCACTATCCCTGTGGTTTCTCTATGCCATGCCCACACTTTTGTAAATAGTTTTTTTTTTTTAAATATAACTCATTTGAACACCTCTTCTGTTTCCTGATGGAACCCTGAACAATATGCAGCTTCAACTAGATAAAGCCCCAGAAGGCATCAATCATCTTCATTAAAGCCTAGCAGACTGTGGCTCAAATCTTGTTTTAATATTTACCAGCCATGTGACTTACATAAGAACCTCAGTTTTCTCATCTATTTTTACAGGGGAGTAAAACTAGGGATAAAAACAGTACCTACCTTACAGGTTATTTTAAGGTTCCAATGCACATTGAAGGACTTAATAAATGATAGCCACCAGCAATTTAGCACTGTAGTTACGTCAGGAGTACGTACAGCTATTTTCTCAAAAGCTCTGATTTTGACTTGGGGAGCTATGTGGTCCTGGAAAGTTGAGGCTCCAACCAATGCATTTTAATTCTGGAGGCCACAGCGATTGAGAGGAATACATATCCTAAGCAGGTCCAATCAGAGTGAAACTCAGAACCCCTTCCAAGACTGTTGGGAGAATGTATTCTCTCTCCTTTTAGATGGTCTGCCCTATGGACCTGCAGCCAACATTTGCTACAGCCGCTGTAGCCATCTTGCTAGCATGAGGAGGAAGGCCAGCCTATGGACAAAGCCAGTTCACAGAGCACAGGGAAATGAAGCCAAACTCTGGTAAATCCATACTTGAGCTCCACACCACTTTGTTACACAAGCCAATACAATTCATTTTTAAAAGTCAGATCAGACTGGGTTTTTGTCTACTTGTAATCAATTTCAACCAGCGAATTGAGAATTTGGATGCTGAAATTCAGAATTGGGATGTTGAAATAATTGACCCCACAATGTCAGCAGGGTAGGTACCACCAAACCAGTGGGGTGGGACAATAAACAACAAAGAGGTTGCCATTCAGACCTCCAGGTATACTGTGCCTTGCACAGCTCGGAGCCACCAACGACATTCATAGTCATAACGGATTTGTATGCTTGCAATACAGTTTTCTAGCAAAATGACAGTAAGGTGACGAGAAAGAGAGGAGGTTTCTTCTCATTTGCACAAAGATGTCAACTGGGGTAGTAGCAAGCTGCTGTGCCCCTAATCTGGTGAACTGGCAAAACTTCTCACGCAGTAACAGGAGGGTGGTTACACTGCTGCTTTGTTTTCATTTGGTCTCAGGCCATGTACCTGATAAGGCTATGGGAAGATAAGAAATTTTAGGTTATTGGAAAAAATTGATTATTTTGTATGGCTTTCAATGAAAAGTAAGGTCGTACAATAGGAAGACAACCTTTAGTTCAGAGTGGCCCATTGAGAGCAGAGAGAGAAAACAAAACAAAACAAAACAAAACAAATCAATGGCTTTGCTAAGTGAGGTTATTGCTCTTGCCTAAAATCCAAATTTCCTGAGATTATGATAATCTGGAGTCTGGGAGGGATGGAAAAGTGATTGGAAAAGTGATGCTATTGTATGTGAGCAAAGGTACGTGGTGGGAACCACAGTAGAACATGAGATTGGGCTCACCAGGAAGTGGGAATCCTCAGACCATGCACAAACATCTGTTGAAATAAACTCTTGGCCAGGCACAGTGGCTCACGCCTGTTATCCCCCTTAACCTTGAGAGGCTGACCTGAGGTCATGAGTTCAAAACCAGCCTGACCAACATGGCAAAACCTTGTCTCTACTAAAAATACAAGAATTAGACAGGTATGGTGGTAGGCACCTGTAATCCCAGCTACTCAGGAGGCTGAGGCAGAAGAGTCACTTGAACCCGGGAGGTGGAGGTTGCAGTGAACCGAGATCGTTCCACTGCACTCCAGCCTGGGTGTCAAAGAGTGAGACTCTGTCTCAAAAATAAATAAATAAATAAATAAATAAATAAATAAACTCTTTTACTCTCTTTCTAGCAGTGAGGACAATCCCTTCTGTTGTGAGGATGCAGCTGGGGTACGGCCAGTAAGCAAAGGGCAATGATACTTCCCTATCCTAAGGCAAAGAGGACCCTAGGAGGTACAGCCCAATATGGAGGCAGAAGCTGTGAAATGAAGGGGTAGGGTAAGAGCGGAGCAAGCAGTTCTGTTGCTAGGAGACAATGCTCAGACTTAAGACTGACTCAGCAATATCTCTGGCTGCAGTTACTGGCACATGATATTGACTGGGAAGTAAACGGACTGGAAATCTAAGGTCTTTAGAGAGAGTACATTGTCAAGCTGACAATGGCCTTTGATTGCTCAAACCTTAAATGCCTCATGTTCCCAACCTCATCCAGTAGGAGGCATCCGTCAAAGTATCACAGAAGAGAGGCCTTCTCTAATATCCATCTTAGACGAGTCCAGAGAAGAAAATGGACAAGAAAGAGCCTTCCATCCCAGACTAGCTAAACAAAGCATCAACTGCCAGAAGAAGGTACCACGGACCACAGACCAGTGGCCACAATGTGACTTTCCAATTTTACCAGTTTCCAAATGGGAGAGGCAGAGTTTTGTTTGCTTTTTTGTTTTGTTTTTTGCAAATTTCATATTATTTCTCCACAGGTGTATATTAGATGTATTGAGGTATAGACAGCTTACCATTTAACAAGTCAGTGTCTAGGCCATAAAGAGTTATATCTGCAGAGAATCAAGAGGATTCACAGCACTGGGAGAACCTGGACCAGCAGCTCTCAGCAGAAACTCAGTCAAACTCCACAGCGTCTCTCTGTGGGCATGGGGTGAGTATATCATATGTGGATGAAGTATTTTTAAATGTGCATATGTACTACAAGAGTATGTGTTGGCAGCCAAAGAGGTGGACTGCAGTGGATGGGAGTGGTTGCCATCAAGAGATGCATCATGTGCTGGAGAGGATGTGGAGAAATAGGAACACTCTTACGCTGTTGGTGGGAGTGTAAATTAGTTCAGCCATTGTGGAAGACAGTGTGGCGATTTCTCAAGGATCTAGAAATAGAAATTCCATTTGACCCAGCAATTCCATTATTGGGTATATACCCAAAGAACTATAAATCATTCTACTATAAAGACACATGCACAGGAATGTTCATTGCAGCCCTGTGTACAATAGCAAAGACCTGGAACCAACCCGAATGCCTGTCAATGATAGACTGGATAAAGAAAATGTGGTACATATACAGCATGAAATACTACGCAGCCATAAAAAATGATGAGTTTGTGTCCTTTGTAGGGACTTGGATGAATCTGGAAACCATCATTCTCAGCAAACTGACACAAGAACAGAAGGCCAAACACCGTATGTTCTCACTCATAGGTGGGTCTTGAACAACGAGAACATGTGGACTCAGAAAGAGGAGCATCACACACTGGGGGCAGTTGGGGAGCATAGGGGAGAGACAGCGGGGGGTGGGAGGGATAACATGGGGAGAAATGCCAGATATAGCATGCACCTAAAGTAAAATAAATAAATTTTAAAAATAAATTTAAAAAGAGAGAGATGCACCATAAAATCTCCATATGTCCACGTAGGGCCTCCTGTGAGTCTGGGGAAACCAACACCTAGTGTCATGAATAAGGTTCATGACACTAGGCTAATCAGTGACAGTGCATGACCCTGGCCACAGAGACTAGTCCAGAGGAGCATGTGATCCAAATCAGTCCACGTGGGGTGACTCTCGGGGACAAAGCAGGGACTTAACAGAAGGACCACTGCATTCCAGGCACTATTCTGGGCAATGGCAGGTACTTCGATGAGCAACTGAGGTAGGGTCTCTGCCCTTCAGGAACTCATATTCTTCGAGAAAGCAGGGTATATAGACATGAGACCAGGAGGGATGTCAGCTTGAGGACAAAGCCAGTCCACAGAAAACAGGACACAGAGTCGATGAGAAATGGAGCCCAAGGCCTACTCAAGCTTCTCCTGAAGCCCACATCACCACTGGAGTTTTCAAATACATGAACCAAATAAACACCCTTGATCATTTTACCTAGTTTGAGTTGGTTTTTCTATTATCTGTTGCAGCATTTATCTCTTGAGTTTAATGAATTCATTTGGATTCAATCGTAACAACTAACCTGATGGCAGGAGCACAGATAGTGATTAATTAATACCTGTCAAATGAATACACAAAGGTGGAAAACCACCAAGCATCTGAGTAGAAGTGGCTGTTGAGGATTGATTCCAGGACGGAACTGCAAAGCCCATGATGCTATGATCATACACTAGCAGTAAACCTAGCAATGCAGAGTTGATTGAAGAATTCACTGCACATTCTCAATAAGAAATTTTTAGAAATACAGTTACTCTGATCTGCTCTGACATACCAATATGATAGCATCAAATGCTAAGAACGATCAGCAGTAGAAGGAAGGAAGACTCAAGTCTATCAAGTCCAATTTACCCATTTTACTGATGAGGAAACTGAAGCCCAAAGGGGGGGGGAAAAACAGACCCACCTAAGTCACACGGATGCAAAAATCCATTTATACAAGGTGAGAGGCACACTTTTCCCCATGCTGAGGGCTATGTCTTTTTGTTTCATTCTCTGACACTGTGGTTCTCAAAGTGTGGTCTTCAATGTGCAGCTCGGGATCACCTGGAAATTTGTTAGAAATGCAAATTCCCAAGTCCCATTCCAAACCGGCTGAATTGGAAACTCTGAAGTGAGCCCAGGAATCCTTGTTTCGCTAAGTCCTCTGGGCAATTCCAATGCATCCCCAAGCTTGAAAACCACTCTTTTAGGACAGTGGTTCTCAAATCTTCATGTGCATACAAATCACCCGGGATCTTGTTAAAACGCCAATTTAAATTTAGTAGGTCTAGGGTAGGGCCCCAGAATTTGCATTTCTAACTAGTTCCCAGGTGATGCCAATGCTTCTGGCCCATGAACCACACTTTGAATAGCAAAGCTCTCTATGTTAAAATACTATTTTACATCTGTTCCCTGTCACCTGTGGAAACTGGAATTTCTTACACACGTAGCTGAGCAAACACAGTCATGTGGGACCTGAAAAAGTAAAATCCCAGAGATGTACTACACCATGCAAAAGGAGACAGATGCATACCAAATCATATCTACAGCTGAAAGCATTAAATAACTCAAAGACAAAAACATCAGTCACTAAAGTCTCAAAAGCCATTTTTCTTTCCTTTCTTGCTTTAAAAATTTTATTATAAAAACAATATCATTAAAGTATTTTTAGAAAAGGAAGAAAAACAAACACTCGTACTGTAATTATCCAAGCCTAGCAACTATTTTTTATCTTTGCATATTCCTGCCGATCTTTGTCTGTAAGTATCCTTTCAAAAAAAAAAAAAAAATCAGTTCTTATCATTTACTATGGAGTTTTCTTGACCAGAATAATTCTGCATTGGAGTGTTCTTATCCTATTCTCATTTATCTTAATCAGTAGAAAATCCAATACCTAATCATTTCATTAATATACTCAGCTATTCTACAAGTGAGTAAGAGCTACACTTTCTGAAATTTGCACTAGCGGATGCTTTCCTGGTTCTCCCAGCAGGTGTATGCCCCTCAGCTCTGTCTCTTTCTCCAGCAATCATGCATCTCCCTTCTCATTCGCTCTGCTCTGCCTGCCAGGTGGAGGAGGGCATGTTGCTTTTCTCAGCCACTTCTAGTTTCTAATTAACCCACATCCCTGGGAGAAAGAAGCCTCTAGGTGGCTCAGCCGGCTTTTACCACACGACTCTTTAAGGAGGCTTGGCTATGGTAAATATCAACCAGTGCAGATTGACTTATTAAACAAAGCAATGATGAGTTTAACACAATCAATTTTTTAAATAATCAACAAAATCTACACAGCAGAGAAAAACAAACATAACTAGAGTGGAAGGGCTTAAAGCCACAATGGAAAGAAACTGAGTCACATCAAAAGAAAGCCAGATACTTTCTAAGTGAAGGAAGCATTTCACACACTGAACATCTTGGGGATCTCAGGAAACACTAAGTTCAGGTGACAAGTGAAGGATGGCACTTCAGGACACTCCATTCGTAAACAGGAGATGACTTTCCCCACTGTGTTCTGGGGTTGGGGAAGGTCTAGGAGGGCAAGACCATTCTGCATCATGTTCTGAGATCAGAGCTAGCACATAGCAAATGATCAGGGAATTGAATAAATAAGTGACGAATGAAATTGGTCAATAGGGAACTACAGTTCTTAATGAATTTGCCTCAGATTTAATTACATTATAAAGATGAAACACACTTATCCATTACTTCCATAAGTAGTCTTAGAGGTGGATAATGTAGGCTTTACTTAAACTCCATAGGTGGGAAAACTGAGGTGATGCTTTCTTACAGGAAGGTGGTGGCAGAGGCAGGCTGAGGTTCCAACCCTGTGCTTCTCACCTCTGGGGCCTTCTCTGCAGATCACACTTTGGGTCACTGATATCCTTCCAGTCCAGAATACTGTTACTCATGGAGCCAGAGAGGCTGCTTCAGGTGCCTCTCTCTCATGACACCTTCCAAGGTTTCAGAGAAGGAATCACCATCAACCCACTTCTTCCCCCACCCACCTGCCTACAACCCTCCATTGCCACCATCTGGGAACCAGGGCTTCTTTGCTGGGGACAAGATCCTGCCCTTACTTACTCCTATCCCCCAGAAGTGGGAGAGGAATGGTCCATGAGATATACTGAAGCAGAAGGGAGAGTCTGGTCAAGAACAGGCTACCTAGAAATGAGGATGGATGTTGCATGGACCCAGTGTTTGGTTTATGAGACCACCTCAGTTTTGGAGGCCTTTATATAGTTGACTAACTTCATGCCCTCCTGAGGGGCTTCTCTCCTTGGGCCTCCTAAAAGGCTGTCTCCCTTCCTTGCTTCCACTTGGGAGTAAGCTAGAATCCAAGAAGGATAGGTGGGTGAATGGGAGGCATAGGTAGATGGGCAGAGAGACAAAATGACAGAAGCCAGCTTGGACAGGCAACAGAAGAGTTTCCTGGGAAACAGAAAAGACCTGGGAAATTGACAAGAAACAGAAAAGTCCTGTTAGAGACAAAATGCTTGTTCCTAGGTGCTGCAGTGAAAAATTAGCATTCAGACAAAAAGTTTTCTCAGCAAGGCAATTTTACTTTCTGCAGAAAGGGTACTACCCATCAGCAATCCTGCCACAAGAGCAAACTGAACAAAGGAAAGGCAGGCATATTTATTCCTTACGCATTGGGTCCTTACTTGTGTCCAGTCTCATAGTCTAAGCTAAACTTGATTGGCTAACAACTTAAAACTTTCCTAAATAGGTAAAAGCAATGGAGAACAAAGGAAAAGAGGAAATTGCTTGTGAACGGACTTAGAAAAGTATTAACATTTCCAAATAAGGAAGGGGGCATGGGCTGAGAGCTGGGACGTGCCTGAACATGTCCAGGACAAATATCTTGGTTAAAGTACAAAGACATAGAATGTACTTATTCCTTTATGTCTAACAGCTACATAGGATAGGGCTTAACAAAGAATTATTAGCAAAACAAAAACAAACAAACAAACAAAAAACCAAGGTGGCTTTGAAGAAAGTCTTTAACAGAAACTATTATTTCTAACAGTTATTGTTTATTCTTTATCAAAAAGGGAAACTTTAAAGAGAAACTTTTTACTTTCCACAGGTCACAAGGGAATCAGCATTTGTAGTCGTTTGTTTGCTTCCCAAAAGCTATTGTGAATTCAAGGTAAAGTGGACCTCACAACTGCTCACCTCCCCAAGCCACCACTTCATATTCTTGTCATATAGAACCACTAGGTAGCTGAGCTAAAATGAAGTCCCTTGTACAGATGGGCAAACTGAGGCCCAAGGAGGCCAGATGATTGGCCCAACATCTCAAACCCTATTTTTAATCACCCCCTTCCTACTTGACTCCCCCTCTGAAAAATCACTCTTGTCCTGACTTTCAACTACTTTTCTTCTACCTTTTATCTCTGCACTCTGCCAGTTTCTTGGTTAAAAGTCACCCTTCCATAAATCAGCCCGCTAGCACAGTGGTTCCCACAGCAAACGCAGGAGGTAAGGGCAACATTGTGTTTCTTGAAAAGCCATTTTTAATAATATATAATTAGTTATAACTATTTAAGAAAAGGCCTTTTCCTTGCATGCTGGTGGAAAGTTCTTCCTGATCTCTAACATAACTCTGCCCTCTTTACAGTTGGTTAAATAATTTCCCCTGACTTGGACTCTCTTTCCTCTGTGTGATTTTTGCCAGCTTTAGAAAAACTAGAATTAAAAGAGCTTTTCTAGGGGCCCCTCTCCTGCCTCTGCTCAGTACCCCACCAAAGGCAAGCTGTGAGGAGAGGGGGAGGAAGCTTGGTTCCTGCCCACTGCCCCTCCGGGAAGAAGCCATGACAGTGAGGTCATCCCTGGTGAGAGGTAAAGGCTGGGCCCCAGGGGAATGGACAGCAGCTGAGGGTCACAGTGGGGAGGCCGGGCAGGAGATGAGCTCACCCGCAGTAAGGAGGTGAGGAGACCCTCCTCCTCCTCCTCTCCCCTCCACAAGTGAGGCTGCAGCAGCAGGAGGCAGGAAACCTTTCTCAGAAGTATTGATCACAGAGGAACGAGTGGCAGCTATGGATGGGCTGTCTGAGCCCCATCCGGGAGGTAAGAGCCAGAGGCAGTGTTGCCACACAGAGCTCCCTCCTCACATGCCACTGCTCCAGGGTGCAGGAGGAGTCTGTGGCTCCTGGAATTGTGAGAGAATTCTTTGATTCTCAGCCCCACATCCTTGCATCCACCAATTTTCTTTGACCTAGTGTTGCTCCCCAACCTGTTTCTCTCCTATCCTTCCAAAGTCTCCGGAAACCTGCTTCCCAGCCCTGCCCCCACCCCATGGTAGGAAGCCTTGCTGCAGTCAGTAGGTGAGATTCAGTGGGGAGTATGAGTCTAGTCCAGCCCTCTCTACCCTGCCTCACAATCCCCACCAGTGGCCACCCACCCGCCTCTCCCTGACAAGCACAATGTACATATCGTTTCTTATCTGGCAGTGGCTGCACTGTACTAAATCTTTCTTCTTTGCTGACATCTAAGTCTACCCAGAACTCCCAAAGAACAGGAGACATAATGAAGATCAGAATAACCTCAGTAATAATAAAGCTGGGAGAATGTACTCTGTTCCAGGCATACGCTGACCCTCACTGTCAGCCCACCTGCTCTCCTCAAATGCCACCCACCCCGTCCACCTGAGCCACCTAGAAGACCCCCCACCACCACCACCACCACTGCTGTAGTCTGGCAGGTATAGAATTGGCCTTATGGTTCTGAATTGGGGTCTGGGAGGGCTGGGAGGAGCCTTGGGCACCAGAGGTCTTCCCATAGCCCCTCCCACATATTGGCCCAGGCTGGGTGGCCAGCTTTCCTGTCTAGCAGCAAGGACCCAGCCCCAACTGAACACAGGGCCTTGTCTGGGGCTCTGACATCCTGGCAGGACCTTCTTGCCCTAAAGCAAGGGCCCTTCTGCTCAGAAGGAGAATGTGATGTGAGGCTGAGCTGAGGGCGTAGAGCAGTGAGGATAAGGGGCATGAAGCCCTATCTCTACTTCTGAAAGGGGAAGTGAGAGAGCCCCAGTGCAGTCGTTCTCACAGAAGGAGCCCAACTACAACCTGATTCTGCAGGAGACTTTGCCATTAGTCATTCTGGAGGAGCCACACTGCTTGTCCTCGAGATGGAAAGTTATTAGAGGGAACTGCAGGTAAATGGGCACAAGGACATACAGCTAGCCAGTGTGGGGAGGGAATTAGAACCAGGTCTCTCTCTCTCTCTCTCTTACATACATACATAGACACACACAGACACAACACACACACACACCCCTACTGATGCCCGAGGCCACCTTCTGGATAGCTGATTTCTTGAACTCCCGCTCCCCTGTCTTAGTGACCCCAAGTTGGACCCATCCTCAGAATTCCTGAGGCCGTGACCACCAATGCTTTCATCTCCCAAGACACAAATCCAGCTCAAGGCATGCTTTGATTTTGCCTAATCCACATCACCTCAGACAGTGAGCTCCTTAAGAACAAGAGACATAATAATAACCAGGATCATAATCAACACTCAAGGCCAGATGCCTCCGAGGGTCTTCCTTTCCCCAAGTCTGGGCCCCCATCCCCATCTGTGTGCCTTGCAGCCTTTCTGCCACAATGTGAAGGCTTCGTTTTGTGCAGGCCTCTAAGCCTTGGGGATGGGGTAGCTGGAAGCTCACAATAAAGACAGGGTCTCATCGTTCACTGGGGCGAGGTCTCTATGCATCCAGCACATGGCCCACCTTTTGCAGGTTCCAAAGAAGCAGAAGATACGAATAAGCCTGCCCCAATATCTCATCCGCAGAAATGATGTTGTCTCTCAGAGATAAAGCATAAAGGTCAGAAAAGCATTACTAACTAATCAAGGAAACAGAGCCACGGGGCTTCAGAGCTGGGTCCACAGTGGGTCACAGCGGCAGGGCCAAGGCTACCACTGCAGGCCTTCATCTTAGAGAGTCACAGGAAGACAAGATTCCACAGGCATGGTAGTCAGGGGTCTGAGGACCGAGTGACCCACTGGGTTTGGATCAGGGAGACTCCGTGAAGGCCCTGGGGTCAAAAACAGGCCTTGACCCTGAAGGCCCAGTCGGATACCTACAAACAAAGATGAGAGTGGGGTGTGCCCAGGAGAGAAACTAGGGCAGCAGAGATACCACAGCCAGGACCCAAACCATTGCATCCAAAGGCTCAGAGATGCTCCTACACACACGCTTAAGTGTGCAGAAGCTGGCCCTGCTATGGGACCCCAACTTCCTATGTGACTCAGCCTTTCTGTGCCTCCTCTGTGAAATGGGAATGATAACAGCACCTATGGCATAAGGTCCTTGTAAAGTTTGAGTTAATATTTACAAAGGAGATAGAACAATGCTTGGGACACAGTAAGTTCTAGAGAGGTGATGATTTCTATTGTTCATAATGATGATGTTATTTCATTGCACAGAAGCCTTTTATAACAAAATCCCCAGTGGTTTTGCTCCTACCTGGTTTCTAAGTTTTGAGCAAGGATTCAAGTGTCCACTTGCCTGAAAGAAGCAATAGATTTCAGGGCCAAGTGCAGTGGCTCACACCTGTTATCCCAGCACACCGGGAAGCCAAAGCGGGTGGATCACCTGAGGTTGGCAGTTCAAGACCAGTGTGATCAACATGAAGAAACCCCACTTCTACTTAAAATACAACATTAGCTGCATGCCTGTAATCCCAGCTACTCGGGAGGCTGAGGCAGGAGAATTGCTTGAACCCAGGAGGCTGAGGTTGTTGTGAATCAAGATTGTACCATTGCACTCCAGCCTGGGCAACAAGAGCGAAACTCTATCTCGGAAGGAAAGGAAGGAAGGGCCTCTTGACTCCACCCATGTGAAGGGGTGGAGGAGAGGAGGAGCCTTCTGGCTGATGGGTGGTGTCTGGTGCTTCTAGGAATGAGTAAGCCGAGGCCTCCAAGGAAACTGTTCTGATCCCCCGGAGAGATCCTCCAGCACAAGCCTACTTATTCAGTCGATTAGCAACTCTTCTCCCTGTGGATCCAGGCAGGGACAGCCAGCAGCCTGTGTCCCCTGGCTCCCGAGGAGACACTGCATGGACTCTCTTCCTGCCCATGGCTCTGTGGCCAGTGAAGAAACAGCCAGCACATCCTTCCTCGGACTGTGAAAGATCTCGACCGCTGCCCTCTGCTAAGAACCGGCCCCTCCACTTTGAGCCCAGCGTTGGAAAGATGGGTCTGCCTCTGGCAGAGGCCTTTGGGGCTGTGAAGAGGGTGTGGCCACCTTGCTCTGGGATTTAAACAGTCAGTGAGCTGAGGGTGAAAGATAGATGAGTTCCCAGGAAGGTAAAGAAGGGCAGAGAGAAGGCTGGGGGAGATGTCCCCAGTTAGGTGGGGAAGAGAGTTCCTGCCCCTGTAGAGTTTGGGGCCCGGTGGGGGAAGGCAAGGGCTAGATTGATGTTAGAAACATGAAATTACTGGCTTTATTATTATTGTTAGCTCCTACTCCTGATACTACTAGGCTCCTACTCTGCTCTTCCAAGCACTTTACTGACATTGCCATTTAATCCCACAGAACCTCTATGAGGTAGGTAACATTATTAATGCCTCCATTCTGCAAAGGAGTCAACTGAGGCACAAAGAAGTTATATAACCTACCCAAGATCGCACAGCAATCAGAGGCAGCTCAATCCACAGGCCGGGGTTACCCATGACACTGCAGAGAATGCCCGCTTGCCTGTAGCATGCACACTCACTGATGTGTGAGCACCTGGCTGGGAAGGCAACCCCAGGCATCGCGAAGAAGTGATTTGTGAAAACAATAAGTGAAGTGGATCAAGGTGAGGGGCCATCGGGAGGGGCATATTTCGGGGTGTCAGGGTGGTAAGAGATGAAGCCTCTGACGATACTGGGGGGAGAGTGGATGGCCACTGGGTGGGGGTGAGAGAGGCTGCTCTGTGTCAAGTGCAGAGAGGGAGCCAGTGGGCCTGGTGGGGAGGGGTCAGCCTCTAAATGCTTCTCCTGGGACGAGCCAGGCAGTGAGGCTTCCTGATGACGCTGTAAATCAGGGCCCCTAAGTAAAGCCATTACCGTACTGAGGCACTTAGTCTATTGCCGGATGCCACCGTTTGAGACGTTATTTTGAATCTGGTTTATGACTCCTGCTGCTGTAAATCCTGACTAGAGCGGATCTGGGGAGGTGGATGGGATATGCCCACACCCTGGGAATCCTCAGTCCAGCTGGGACGGTCCCAGGCCGGAGTGTGGAGAAGCTAAGCTGGCCAGGAGCCTCTGTGGGAACCTGGCCTGGGGCCCACTACGGGGTAGGGGCAGGGGAGGGAGAGAAGAAGGACGGAGGGGGCTGCCTGGCCCCTCTAGCGAATACCTTGCTAATATCAGGACTTCTGACACGGAGAAATTATCCAGCCTCTGCGAGTGGCTAGGATCAAAGTCCCTAAAGTGGCTAGGGCAGGATGTAACTCAAGCCTGCTCCTCCCCTGGGCATATCCTGCCTTAGCTGCCTACTCCACCCCTGCCCAAGTGCCTTCCCAAAACTGAACGGCATTTCATCCACCCCCTCTGACTCCCCATCCTGGACGGGCTCCCCAGTCTTATTCACAAATCTTCATTTCTCCTTCTCTGCTGTTCTTCCAGATCCCACTCGTGTGGGAGCAGCTGGTACACAGGGCTGGCCTCTCTCCCTCTTCCGTTTCCCAGGCACAGTCCTGACTTGGCCCTCCCCATGCCAAGGCAAGTTCTAACCATCTGTCCACACCTGCCTCACCCCCAGGCCTCCAGCTCCTGGAGGCTGCATCTCCCTCTCTGCATTATCTTGGTCAGCCCTGGGTGGAGCATTTACAGGAAGCTCAGTAAACATTTGTTTTGAGAATCCGTTTCTGTGGCCCTAACGTCTCACACAATGTGGGAAACACAGAAGGTGCTAAATAAGTGTTTATGAGCTGGGAATCTAGTCCAGGAGGTGCTCTGACTGAGCCCACAAGCCACCAACGCCTGCACCCATCTGGGACAGCGCTCTAGCCAGCAGCACTGGCCGTCACACCACCCACCTTTTCAGAGATCACGTATTCAAGGATTTATGGGTTCTTCCCATGACCACGCACCAGGATGGCAGGATGCCTGAGACACCATCCCTGGCTGGGGCAGTCCAGCTGAGGCCAAAGACCCAACGTATTCAGAAATGATGGACCACACCATCACCAGACAGAGGTGGCAGGATGAGGGCCTGCCTGACTCCTGCTTTCAGGAGGCCCTGCATTTGCTGGCCTGCTGCTATTTGAAATGCTGTCTGGATCACCCAGACGGAAGATGCTCTCGGAGGTAAAGCTTCTCTTACTAACTCACATCAGACCAGATCTACCAAGCACAAAGACTGGTGTTTATCAAACCGCAGTTCATGACCTATCAGTTGGTCATGGAATCAATGCAATAGTCATGACCAGCGTGCTCAGTAGAGCAGGATAGAACAGGACAGAGCAGAACAGAAGAGGTAACGGGGCATTGTGCTTGGTAAGGACATCGTGTCACAGTTTATTTGTTTCTATTAGACAAGTGTTGGGCATTTGTATGTTTAAAATGTATGTAGTAAGTTGTCATGTAAAATATATTTCTTACGGTGGGTTCTAGTCAAAAGAGTTTGAAAGCTACTAACCTATGTAGATGATAAAGGTCATCTCCAAACCTACCACACTCTAATTGCTTTGGGCCTCCGTCTTCCCTCTCTGTGATTTGATTCAGCAAATATGTGGAGGGTCCATCTGTGCTAAGAGACGTTCTGAGCAGTTTGCTGACTCAGTGCAGAGGTATCCTTAACCCAGTATTATAAGCAGAGCGTGTTCAGAAGAGAGGTACCATCAATGGGACCTCAGGACATTAGTTTCTAGGGCCCTGAGGTAGTACTAGGAACTCAGGCCCCAGGAAATGAGCAAGGGAGAGAGGAGAGCTGAGACCCTCAATGTCTGTGTCCTCCTCAGGGACTGCTCCTCTGCCTTCAGAGAAACAGAAAAAAAAAAATGGCAGGGCTGTGTGGGTTCCAAGAGAGCGGGCCCGGGCCCAGGCCCTCACATGGAAGGTCAGGGCTAAGAGAGACCCCAAGGACCCTTTGCAGTGACCCTCATTTACTAGATGGAGAAACTGAAGCCTCCACAGAGAAAGGCAATGGCTGATTGGGGACCTATCTGGGAATAGAATCCAAGTCTCCTAGAACTTCCCCATGAGCACTGTTTCTATTGCTGGGACCTGCCACAGGGACTGGCTTGCTGGGCAAGCAGGCCGCACTGACACAGTGCCCTTCCCTCTGCCAGGGCTGGCGGCTGTGGACCCCGTCAGTGCATGGGGTCCTAGGGAACAAAGAGATTCACTAGTTACTCTTCTCTTGGGCTTCCATGGAAGGTGCCTGAGCTCTAGAGTTTGATGGGAAGTTGCTCAGAATGGAAGGGCTGACATAAAAGCAAGGGAGGCATGGCCTTTCAGATACTGGATAAACAGGAGCCTAGCTTTAACCACACCTATCCTTGGTGGGAGAGTCAGGAATGGAGGGAGGATTCTTAGATGACAAGCTCCAGAGGGGCTGGAGGAGCAGGGTAGAATACAGCAGGCCTGGGAGGCCCACTCCAGGCTCAGGCTTCCTTGCGCAGGCCTCAGGGAACCCCAGACATCTCCCCCTCCACCATAATGACCAGGAGTCAAGGAGACCCTAAGCAGAAAACCATCAGTTTTGTTCAGCCCCATGGCCCCAGGGACTAGTCCAGTGTCTGGCTCATAGCAGGTATTCTAGAAGTATGTGCAGAATGAATGACTGAATGAATGGAGCTGAGATTAGAGAACACAGAATCCGTTCTCTGGAAAATGACAGTCCAGCTTGGGCATAAAGAAAGTGATAGAGAAGGATCATTTAAAAATCACCATATGATAAGAGACAGATGAGGCATACAGATCATGAATGAGATGGGAGTCGTGGGCAAGGCTGAGCTATAGCAATCCCAGAAGGCTTCCTGTGGGTGGTGGTTAGGGTATGTAGAGTTTGGGCAGACAGAAGGAGGAACCATGACTACACAATGAACTACTGGACTTGGGGAAGTAGAGGCTATCTGAGGAGCACAGAGGAGGGGCACCTGTCTAATGCTGACCTGAGGGGCCCTGGAAGGCTTCCTGGGGTTGGATGAGTAGGAACATAGAAACCGGTCAGGTGAACAAGTATGGTACAGGGGAAAACCAGAGCAGTGAAGAGCAGAGGGAGAGAGAAGTGAGAGCGAAGAGACAAGATTTCCAATTTCACATCGCCAAGAGAAAATGGGGTCCACCCAAAGAGTGGGCCATTTTGCCATGATCCTGCAGTCCCAGCCAGAAGCAAGAGCTCATGGGAGTTTCCTTCTCAAAGCTTAAAGGACCCTTAGCCACCAGAGAAGCAGCAGGGATGGGGCCTCCTGGTTCTGCCAACACATACACATAGTAATCAGCCAGAGAAAGCTCTAAAAAGAAATCTAGCCTATTTCTGTCTGTGCATGGAGCTAAAGACTTTCCTAGAAATTGACTCTTAAGCCTCCATGGTACATGCAGAGGCACATGTGAGCATGCACGTGTGCTCACATGTGCACGTGCACACACACACACACACACACACACTCCATTACCCCCAAGGGGCCAGATATGGGGCTTGCCTATGGCTGTGGCTCTCAAGAGGCTGCAGATAAATCTGAGGGAGGGGCTGGCCTTGGGGCCATGGGAGTCAGTTTGTGTGTGTCCGTGAATGGGAGTGTCATAAGGGTATCTCCTTGAGAGCTATGTTCAAGTTTTCCTTAAGTGCTTAAGACTGCCCACTAGCTGGCCTCCAGCCCTACCCATGTCTTCCTGAGAGTTGACTTGAAGCTGACCCCTCTGTGCACACACATGATACCCACAGATGACCCAGGTGTAAATGGGCTCCTCTCTGCTCTGCTCTGAAAGTGTCTGTGTCTCTGCATCTGCTCAATTGCTTCATGTCTTCGACTTATAATTCTTTCTCTCTCCTGCCCAGACTCACAAGCACAGCAGCAGGGACAGCTGACGGGCCAATGAGCTCCTTCTGCCTCTTCCTCTCGGGGGCCCTCCAGGGTTCTGAGGTTTGCTGAATCTTCACTATTTCATCAAAGGGAGGAGAGGCACAGGGAGCAGCAGCTGCCAGGGGCTCCCTATCAATCCACAGTCATTTATCACAGTGCAAAGACCATTTGGGAGCAGTTGTTTTTAGGGGGTTCCATTTGGATGAACATCACCTGTTGCTATTTTTAAAACACATTTTTAAGTGACTAAGCTGGGACTAAGCTGAGCCAAAGGTAGATACAGGAGTTAAGTCCCCAGACGTTCTGTCTTCCCCCTCAACACTGAGGGCCTGCCATGAGCCCTGGGGGCTATGTCACAAACACCCTCATTTCCTGGACTTCCAAGAATTAGAAATAGAAATCAAGGTAGAAACAATAAGACAGATGTGGAAGTAGCTTCAGCCTCCCCACAATCTCCAGCCCTGTCATCAAAGTCTCCAATAACTTTTCTGTCATTGTTAGCACTGTGATTACCATGGATATCACCCCTTCCCTCACTTGGTCACTCGATTCCTCCACAGACAGACCCTCGGTGTGCCCACAAGGTGCTGGATTCAGAATATGGATAATTCCTCTTCTTAAATGACTACCACTGCACTGACCAATCCTGGTCCAGGCACTGGGTTAAGTGCTTTCCAACATTATCTCATTTAATGATAACCCTGTAAGGTCAGCATTCTTTTTATCCCCATTTTAGAGTTGAATATGTCGAGGCTCAGGAAAGTTACCTAACTTACCCCAAGTCATACAATCAGTAAAGGAAGAACCTAGGGTTCAAACATGGGTTCCTCTGAGTCTTAGGTCTGGGCCCTGCATTAGCCATCTGTGAGCCAACTCCAGGGGTGTTTTGTGTTCAATGCTGGACAAAAATATGGGGACCACAGCTTACAATATATAGCTTTTGTCATGTTCATGACCAAGAGTTAACAGCGACAGTCACCCAGCCAACACTGATTGAGACCTAGCATGTGCTAGGTGCTGCTTTTCTGTTTGGGGACCTAGAGATACTTAGAGACGAAATTAAGTTCCTGCTCTCATAGAGTTTACAATCTAACCATCAACAGCTGCCCGAGGCAGACACCCAAAGTTCCTCTTTGATATCTCTTTCACATTCACAGCTCGCTCCGTGTGATCCAGGTGTCATCTAATCACTACCAAGTCCTATTGATTTTACCACCGAGGCAGCTCCAGCACCTGTGCACGTCTATCCATCCCCACCACCATAATCCAAGTCACCACGATCTCTCTCCTGAACTACACCACTCTCACCACCCTCCAGTCAGTCTTCCACAATGCAATTAGAGTGATTTTTTCAAAATATAAATCGGGTTCCTTTCTCTTAAATTATAATCCTTCAGTGACTTTCCATTGCTCACAGAAAAAATGCTTCTTATCAGCCCATGATGCCCCACTTACCTCCCCAGTGTTCCCCAACACCATGACCACAATAGCCATCTCTACCATCGGAGTGATCATATCCTCCAACCCCACAATCCCCCCAGCCTCCTCCACCACCATCACAGGACTCTGCATAAAGCAGCCCCTCCACTCGTGTGGCTCAAATGATGGAGTCAGATTGCCCTGTACCAAAGCTCTGACCATTTGACACACACTCAGAAACACACCATCAGGACACCTGTCCTTTCAAATAAAAGCCTCAACAAGACTGATCTGGAGTTTCTAGACTTTCCCCAACTCTGAGAAACATGGGAGGGCTTTTCCTGCCCTAAAGGTAGAATGTGTAAGAGCCAAGACCAACTAACAGAGGACCTAGATCCCAAATCATTATAGAAACCCCTAACATTTATATTTAAGCCAAAACTTGGTATGATGACCTTCAAGAGCAACCTTAAAGAAAACCATGTAAAGTATGCTGACAGTAGAAAGGGGCAGGCCCATTTCCTTAGGGTCCTTACAATATTATGTCTGTAGCCCCTACAGCCCCCAGTTTTAAAGATGAGGAAACAGTTTTAAAGAGAGGAGAAGACACTTGATCAAAGTCATACTGCAAGTCCCTGGGATTTCCAGGATCCAAGCTCAGCCTGAGACTCCCTCCCTTACTTAGCCCACCTAGCTTCCTGGAGAAAAGAGGTGGAGCCACTCAGAAAAAGGAACAGCCTATTGCTACCAGGGTCCTCTTCCCTGGGTTCCAATGAGGAAAGAAAAAGACACACTTTCTTTGGACTTCTAGATTTCCTCCAAAGCTGGGAGAAAAATCAAGATGGCGGACACCACCTGCTTCCAGCCAATAGGACAAAATTATGAAGTGGGAGGCCCTTCCGACTGGTGCTACCTTGGCTAAAAGAAAGAGCAAAAATAAATCTCCCTCAACCCCAGTCCCTAAAGAGCACAAGGGAAGCAACCAGGCCACTTCATTGCTTAAAGCGCATGATTACAAAGCTGTCTTGATCCTCAACTTCCTCTCTGTGTTCCCATCTTCCTCATCTCCGCTTCTGAATCTCAGCTCCAGAAAAGATATGAGACACCAGGCAATGGAGCCAGAGAAGCCAACAGAGGTGGAATGCATGAGAGGGAAAGAATAGCAGTTAGAACTTACATTGAGCATTGACCATGGACATGTTTGTACACAAGCACTTTGCTGTTGGTCTTCACAGTTTTGAGGACTAGGCACACTACTACCCATTGAATCCCACAGCAGCCCACCTTGAGGAGTTCTGATGGAGTCAAGGGGCAGACCTGGCCTGGCTAAGGTGGAGGTGCTGCTGAGGTGGCACCAGCAGGCATCTTACAGAGACTGCACCCCACAGATGAACTCCTGAGGCTCTTCTGGAAAATCTACAACAACTGCCATCACATTCTTCAATGCCCCCTAGACAGCCTGCTCAAGAGCTGGAATGTCCAAACTAATAGCTCTATCAGCTGCCAGATGATCAGTTTATCCCCACAACGTACAAACAGAATTCACTCTTCCCAGATGGTCTGCAGTTTTCCCCTCTCTTCTCTCTCTCTCTCTCTCTCTCTCTCTCTCTCTCTCTCTCTCTCTCATAAATTGGGTTTTGCCTGTGTGAATTGACAGTAATCTACTGACTGTCTTCCTCCTAAGAGAAATATGTAAAGATAACGAAGTCTCAGCCAAGGTTTGACAGCAGCCTTGGCTGGCCTAGGCCTCTCTGGGAAAATAACCCCAGGTCTGCCCTCCCACAATGCAGTTAAAATACGTGTGGACGGTGATGTCTGCCCTGTGTCCTGGAAACCCCTGATCTGTGGGCCTGGGGAACTGTGAGTTGGCATGCAGGCCTTGGATCTACATGTCTCAGATGGCATATGGGAAATTGAGACAGCAGCTTCTCTGTACCAAGGAGACTTACATGCCTCTCAGGTTTTATTAACAGCAGCTGACATGGCCCACATGGGTGAGGGTCAAAAAAAAAAATTCATTTATGTGGGTAGCTTCCAGGCCTCCCCACAAGACAAAGATAAAGATACTATGTGTGCTCTATTTCCTGTTGTGTTCCAAATCCCTCGCTAATGCTAAGAAACACAGTGCTAAATTAAAGCCTACTGTATCCTCTGAGTCAGATGGCCAATTTAAAGTGATTATTCCCAGTGTCACGGGGTTACTAAACATCTCCCCAATTTTCTTTCCTTCCTTCCTTCCTTCCTTCCTTTTCTTCTTTTCTTAATTTTCCCTTCCTCCCCTTTCCTTCCTTCCTTCCTTCCTTCCCTCCCTCCCTCCTTTCTCTCTCTTTCTTTCTATTTCTTTCTTTCTTTCCTTCTTACCTCCCCTCCCCTCCCCTTCCCTTCCCTTCTCACTTTTCTTTCTTTTTTTCTTTTAGGGAGTTTTGCTCTTGTTGCCCGGGCTGGAGTGCAATGGTGCTATCTCAGCTCAATGCAACCTCTGCCTCCCAGGTTCAAGTGATTCTCCTGCCTCAGTCTCTTGAGTAGCTGGGATTACTATTACTGGCATGCACCACCATGCCCAGCTAATTTTGTATCTCCCCCATTTTCATGTCCATTCTAACAGATAAAGACACTAAGGCACACAGCAATCAGATAACTTGCTCAAGACCACACAGAGCCAGACAGGAGCACCCACTTACACTGCCTCCAAGCAGGGATAAATGGTGTGGTACAATGGGAAAGATACAGGTCACTTTGTCAAGAGCCCTGCCTTCCAAGGCCGGCTCTGGGACCCACAGCCTCATGTGGGAAGACAGTTGAACACTTAAGGGGAGATAGGTTGGTAGCCAGGGAGCTGGGAGGCAGGAAGCATGAGTCCACCACCTATAATCCAGGTGATAGCAGATCGAGACAATATTTAAGCCTATATTGGGGAGAAGCCCTGGAGAATGGGAGCCTCTTTCTTCAAGGGAGGACTGGCCTGGAACCAGGGAAGAGTCGGTACATTGGAGGCATTTAGACCTCAGGATTTTGAGGGGGTAGGGCGGGGATCATAAATGAGGAAGTGGGCCTGGGAGGGACTTCCGGGTTAAAACAAGAAGCCCAGAGGCCAATGGGGTGTGGACTAGAGAACCTTGACGGAGAAGTCCGGCTTAGAAACCAGACGGAAAACCCCTTCCATGGTAAGGACCAGATGGGGTTTATATCAGCCCAGAGTGAAGCCCTTTTGGCACTGTGGCTGGGGGCAGGAGCAGGCAGGTGGAATGCTGCACTGCCCGGATTTCACTGTTCAGACATGCCAAGAAGGATTAAGTAATTAAACTGGGGAGCAGCAAGTCATCTGCCCGGTACGAGCCTGGCTCCGCACCGCTCTCACTGCGGCAGAAGGGCTTCTGCACTCTGATCTCCGTGCCTTCAATTTCATTCGCAGTAATCCATCCTCCACACATCCACCCAGGCCAAGTCCCCTAAAGGCAAATCGGACCGTGTCATTCCCTGCTTAAAAGCTTTCCAGGGCCTCCACGGACTTCCCCACTAAGCCGAGGCTCCTTTGTGTGGCATGCAGGCCCCTCTCAGGTCCGGCCCTGACTTACCATGCTGCCACTCAACTCTCTTGCCCCTGCCTTACCCTCTGCGTTCCCTCCAGCATGGCACTGCCAGCTGCACGATGTTCTTGGGCTGTGAATGTTTTCCTTCCCCATCTCTGTGGCTCTCAAGCCCGGAATCAGAACCCTAGGGAAGCTTTTAAACTTCAATGGCCTGGCAACTCTCTTGAGAGTAGGGCAGGCATCAGTGTTTGTTAAAGCCCCCCAGGTGATTCCAATGTGCAGCCAGGGCTGAGAGTCACTTTCGCTCTCAAACCAACCCTCAACTACTTCCTTGAAGATTCAGGCCAGGTATCTCAGCCAATCATCAAATATTTATTGAGCTGGGCACTATTCTAAGCACTGGATATAAAAATAATAATGATAGCTAATATTTATTGAGGACTTGCCATGTGCCAGAAACTGTTGTAAGTGCTTTACATATATTAACTCATTTAGCCCAAACCATACCTCTGTGGGGGCACATACTATTATTTTTCCCATTTTACACATGAAGAAACTGGGACACAGAAAGATAAAGCAACTTCCCCAGAGTCGCACAGTGGTGAGTTGTGCAGCCAGATTTCTGCACCATCAGTCTAAGCACCAGCCTGCGCTTTTAACCCCTGGGCCACCTGTCCCTTCCCCATTCCTGTCCCACATTGTTCACAGGCTGCAAGAGAGAAGCAATACACCAACAAGCAGATACAGAGTGTGGAAAGGAACACGGGGTGGGGGGGAAGCTGCCCTTAGTGAGAGCAGCAAGGGGCCGAACTTTAGGCTGAGTGTGGTCAGGCCATCCCCAAAAGCAGTATTTAAGCTGACATCTGAAGGACAAGTAGGGTCCAGCCATGCAGAGGTAGAGAAATGGTGTTCCAGCCAGAATGCAAAGGCCCAGAGGTGGAAAAGAACATGATCTCTTCTAGTAAAGGTTCATGGTTCCCTCAGGGTGCAGGACATGGGGAGAAGGCACAAAGGAGCCAAAGAAATGGCCAGTGCGTGGCAGGCTACCTAAAGAGTTAGGATTTTATTCTGAATGCACTGAAACATCTTCAGCAAGGTGTGTGCAATGTCTACGGGACGGTGGCTTAGAGGAACTTAATGGGGCCATTCAAGAGGGTGCTGCAGCCATTTAGCAAGAGGTCCCCGAAGCAAGCTGGAGAGGAGCCACCTCCTGCTGGAAGCACTGTGTGCTCCTGCCTCCAGTCACAGGACCATCGAGGTGCATTATCATTGTCTGTTTACCTCTCTGCCTCCTCACCAGACTGGGAACACTCAGAGGGCAGGACTAAGTCTAATTAGCCTCTGTCACCCAGCAGCTGACCAATACTAGGTGTTCAGTAAACACCCATTAACTGCAAGTGAGTGGAATGGAATCATGCAAGGCTGATTAGGTTGGCAACATGTTGAAGAATCTCTTTTTTCTCCTCCGTTAATCTGGGACTTCACAGACCTTGGCCACAATAGGAGGATGCTGCACTCCTCCAACCCTCCGTAGAGCCCCTCCTTTAAGCACCACCCTCCCCCCATGGGAAAGCAGTGTTGGGCTGTAGATAACTTGTAGCAGCCAAGCTCCATCATTTCTCTAACCCCCAGCAAACCCCGTGAGGCAGGGCAATGGGGAGAGAGGGAGCTGAAGCCCAGAGACGTCCTGAAATAGTGGAACATTGAGACTCCAGGTGGTGCTGGATATTTTAAATAGCCCAGGTTGTAGCAGGCAATTTGGGCATCCATTGTGAGTCTGCACTTCGGACAGTGAGGACAGGGCCAGGTCCAATGTTGGAGCCTCTGTGGCCCTCCTTTCTGCTGCTGTCACCACCCTCAGGTGGATCCCCAAATCATGTGATGCCCACCTCCATCCAAATCAGAGAAATGCAGAGAAAAAGGGGAGGAGCCTCTGAGGACACCACGCCCCACGACCAGTTGGTGGCAGAGCTGCGGTAGCCGTGGAAGCTTCCAGACTCCCAGCCTGGTGCTTTCTCCATGGCACTTCTCAATTGATCTGCACAGCCCCTAGTCTGCCCTCACTGCTTCTTGAGGAACATCTCTCTGGAGGTGCTGAAGCTGCCCAGAGCACAGAGTTCCCGGAACAGGGGAGCCCACGGTTTCCTGGGAGGAAGCAAAGACCAGGCCCTCCAGGACAGCAGCTACCCCTCCTCCTGTTCTGCTCCCATCCTTTGCTAACAGCATGATGGTTGAGGGTGTGGGGCCAAATTCTTGCACGCCACTTATCACATGCGTGGTCTTGAGCAAGTTACTTAAACCCTCTATAACACAGTTTCCTCACTAGGAAGTAGAGATGATAGTTATAATAACAATACCTATGTCCTAAGGTTGTCATGGGCAATAAATTAAGTCATAAGTGTGAAGTGCTTACAACAGTGCCCGGCATGTAGTAAGTGCTTACTTAGTATGAACATCAGAGAGAGAACTTTCTAGCTCCGCATCAAGGGACCTGGGTCATTATCCAGTTCACAAACCCCCTGTTTGCCTCAGTTTTCCTGTCTGTTAAATGGGGGAGTGATGCATCCACGTGAGTGGCTTAAAGACAACCATGAAATGCTAATTACTATGGGAAGTGTTGGGAAGTTAAAAAGAAAAAGTATCTTACAAATGGGAGCCGTGATGGGCAGATGACCCCGCAGCAAAGGAAGGGGCCCATAAATCACCATCAACCCAGCAGGCTGCCTGGGGTTTTATGGGGCCTGGGGCCCAGGCCACTTTCCAGAACAACATTTAGAATTTATAGACTCTTGTCATTGTCCTTCCTGTTTATTTAGTTGCCTTAGAAGCCATCGTGGCATTAATAGCATCTTTGCTGCCCAACCAGGAGAATGCAGCCTTTTCTGCGTTGACTCCCCAGCTAGTGTAAGGAGTGAGGGCTGCAAATCCAGAGAACCCTTGGGCTGCTGCTGGGCTCCTGGAGTCAGCAGAGGTGCTCCTAGTAGGCGGGCATGTTCATTCTGCAACAAGGTGCCTCCTCTACCTGGCGGGGAAGGATCGGATAATGACAACTGCATCAAATGAAGTACTGGAGCCAAAGTGCAGCAAGACCCCAGGTCTCTCCAGACCTTCTGTCTGCATAGCTGCCCCCGTGATGATGGAGACCTTATACCTTCATATGAATTTGAACAGAACTGAAAGGGACAGAAGGCATCCTGCCCAGTTATCAAACATGAAAACGAGAGTGAGAAGCATCAGCTGAGAATTCCTGATGAAATCTAATCCTGCTCTCATCACTGACAAGCTGTGTGACCTTAGCTGGGGAACTTGGCCTCTCTAAGCCTCAGTTTTCTGTCCTTTAGAATAGGTTTAAAAGTGCCTGCCTTGACTATTCCAGAGGCCACTGGGATGAACAAATGAGACCAGGTACAGTTGGAGGGAATTTGGAAAGGAGGCGAGCTGCAGCAGAGTGGTCAGGAGTGTGGAGCACTGGGGCCAGATGGCCTGGGCACCATCCGAACCTGGGCCACTTCCTAGCCGGGTGACCCTGGGTGCATTACTTGACCTCTGTGTTTCAGTTCCCTCTTTGCTTTAATTTGGATAAGAATGCCTACGTGACAAGAGTTTTGTGAGAATGAAGTGGAACAGCATCTCTAAGCCTGCCAGAGCTCCATAAATGTGGGCAGCTAAGAGAGCCTTCATCCCTGAGAGTGTCCAGAGTGGCTTAGGGCGTGGCAGTGGATGTCAGAAACTGGATTCAAATCCTGCTTCAGCCATGCATTTGCTGTATGACCTGGGTAGGGCACCCAACTCACCCTAGTTGGCCTGGGACTTTCCTAACTTCAAAACTGAAAGTCCTGGCTGGGCACAATGTAATACCTGTAATCCCAGCACTTTGGGAGGCTGGGACAGGTGGATCACCCGAGGTTGGGAGTTTGAGAACAGCCTGGCCAATGTGGTGAAACCCCATCTCTACTAAAATCATACAAAAAATAGCCAGGCATGGTGGTGCTACTTGGGGGGCTGAGGCGGGAGAATCCCTTGAACCCAGGAGGTGGAGATGGTGAGCTGAGATCACGCCGTTGCACTTCAGCCTGGGCAACAAGAGTGGAAGTCCATGTCAAACAAACAAACAAACAAACAAACAAACACACAAACACACACACTACTGAAAGTACTGCATCCCAGGAATCCCCTTAGTCCCAGGCCAATTGGGACAGTTGGTCACCCCAGACCTGGAGCAAATCTCACTGATATTTTGAGCTTCAGTTTTCACACGTGCAGAAAGGTAATACTTAATTTGCAAAAGTAGTTGGGAGACAATATGAGAGAGTGCATGCAAATTGTTGTATAGGCAAACACTTTAATAATACATGCCGTGTGCCAGGTGCTGTAGCATTCTGTAGCTATTTGTCATTTTATACTCATGACGACCTTGGGGATTAGGTACCACTGTTAGCTCCATTTTACAGAAGGGGAAAGTGAAGCTTGAAGAGCTAAGTGACTTGCCCAAGGGCACATGGTTCCTAAGTGGAATGGCTGAGATTTGAACCCAGCTGTCTGACTCCTGGGCCTGATTCATTATGCTAGAATTCCTCTCACATGTCAAGCGTTCATCCAATAGTAGTTACTAATAAGAAAAGCAACAGAAATGTCACTCTCAGAGTTACGATCCCAGTTTATGTCCCTCACGAAGCAAGGGGGGTGGACAGGGGGGAGTGTTGGTGATTCTGAGCCCACAGGAAAATGTGTAAGCTTCACTTTACCTTTATACTTCACACTTGACATAAATGCGTGGCCTGTTCCATAAATCTGGGGCCATGTAAATTTGGTGTATAACTGGGAGGCATTGCAGGTACCTGCGGCTCCAGGATAAAATCCAGGCAGCTCTGTAGAGACAGCAGGGCCCCATTAGCAAGAACAAAGTGAGAAGTCGGCAGGGAGCAAGCCTCCCTTCGCAGCAGGGCCACGGAAGTGCAGATGTGCGGGGCTGCCCTCTGCCAAGGATGGGTTCTTGGAGTCATGGGACACACAACATCCTCAGGCTCAGGACCCTCTTCCCCCACCCACCCCCAATAAGGGACATGCAGACAGCACAGGGGATCCATGCTTCTCCCTAAACATCTGCCTCCCTTCCCCATGCCTGTGACCTGGAAGACAGGGAGGTGAGTGTCTGGGCCATGGCTCAGGGCATATTGTGGCCTGATGCCAGCCATGGCAATAGGTCCTTAGGATGATGGAGGAAGAGGGGACGTGAGGATCTGGAGAGGAAGGACTCCTCAGGTTGATCCATGCTGGACCCAGTCACCCCTCCCAACTTCTGCTCAAGCAGCAGGCATCTCAGGCCACTGCGGGCAGCACTCAGCAGGGGCTCCTCACTGCTGTGCACTAGTGAGGGTGGGGCTGAACCTGGCAGAGTGTGCAGAGCCCCCAACTCTTCCCCTGCTGCCTACTGGCTCACTGTGCCCCTGGGAGCTAGGCCCAGCTCAGAGGTGCTCCTAGGCCACAAGCAGCTTTGCCTTTGAAACAAAGGGCAAGGGAACACACAAAGGCAGTCCTGAGAGAGACCCCCCTGGAGGTCAGGATGTCACCCTCCCTCCATGGACACATGAAAGAAGGAAGGTGGACAACGGCCACACCACCCAGCCAGGGCTCCCGCCACCCTTACTCTGCATCTGCCCTTCTGCCCTTGCCTGGGGGCCAAAACAGTGGATATTGGGGCCCTGGACATCTGTGGATATTGGGGTCAGAGGAACTTGGCCTCTTGCTCTGGGGACATTTTCTGCTGTTGCAAGGACCCCAGGCCTTTCCTCTGGGTGCAGTGAAAATATAAAAAAAAAACGGAAGCTGTGTGAGGACAAGAATGCCTCTTGTAGTATCACGAAGCCATCCCACCCCATCCCCACTCTCCCACCCCCCAATCCAGTTCAGGGATCACAGCACGTGACAGCATGCATCATGATTAAGAAAGCGGGCTCAGGAGCTGGCTGCTGTGGTTTAAATCCAGGTAATTTAAAGTTGAGTTTTACTGTAATAGCTGTGCAATCTTGGGCAAGCTACTTAACCACTCTGAGTCTTCATTCCTTTAACTGTAAAATGAAGTAATAACAATATTCACGGCACAGAATGAATGTGGGCATAAAATAAGTACATAAAGCTTATTTAAGAATAGCATGGGGCTCACAGCAAGCATTCAATACCCAGTAGCCATTATTATTATGGTATAATATAATGCAAGCATGACCTGGTCATTCCATTAGCCTTCCTGAGCTAGTTTCCTCACATTTAAATAGAGACAAGTCTGCTTGCCCTACTTCCTCACTGTCATGAGGTCCAAAGAAGACAGGCATGGCTGCAAGTAGAGCTTTAAAATGTATAAAGTGCTGTATGCATGGAAGGTTTGAATGTAACACATACTCCAATAAATACAATGCAGTGTAAGCCTAATTCCATAGGGTAACATGATACAATGTAAGATAATACTCTGCATTAGAAACTGAATTGGAGAGAGACAAGACAGATGGAGAGAGAGACGGAGAGGCAGAGAAAGGCCGAGCAGAACAGGGACAGAGAGTGAGGGCTGAACTGGAAAAGCAGGGAATCAATGTTGTACTGTAATTTAAAAACCAATATACAGTAAATATCAGCCCGGTGTTGCAGCGCAGCAGCACGGCAGGGCAGCCCAGCCTGAGATAACTCACGCCTCACGCTGGGCCAGCCACCACCGTGCCCCATCGGCCTTCCCTGTAACTCATGATCCATTGCTCTCTCCCCGGAGCTGCTTGGATTTCATCCTGGAGCCGCAGGCACCTGCAGTGCCTCCCAATTATGCACCAAATTTACATGGCCTGAGATTTATGGAACAGACTGATCACAGAGCCCTAGAAGGAGCTCAGGGCCTTGATTTCTCTCCACCCCAAGACAGAGACACTGGGCTGGAGCTTTGGGTCCTGGCCAGCCTGGCTCTGAGCGGAGAGTGGCTGGGAAGCCTGGGCTCCAGTCGGGTCCCACCCCGAGCTCTCCTCCTGTAGTTCTTGCTGCTGCCTGATATTCTGGCCTTCACCTTCCTAAGTCCTCTTCCTATGGTCCTACACCTATGTTCCATCATCACCTCATGTCCCTCCCTAGATATGGACCCATGATCTGTTTCCGCATCCTGACGGCCCTGAGTTCCTAAAACCCCACCCCCACAAGCATTCCCTCCTCCAGTCCAGTTCTCCCTGCTGGAGGTTTTCATCCTCTCTTCTGGGTCCTGGCCCAAGGCCCATTTTCTTGCCCCAGATGCTTTCCAAGTCCTTTCAAACCAAAAGATCCAGGAGGGTCCCCTTCCTACCACTAGGAGCAGCCCTGGGACAAGGGTGTTGGTGTGAGTAGGAATATGGCCCAGGAGGATGTCTCTGCCTTTCTCCCCACATAACAGGCCAGGCTGAATCAGAGGGTTCCCAATCCAGGTCCCCCATCCCTTCTGTCCCCACTGAGTGCTCCCAGCTCAGCAGCGCCCTCACAGTGCACATGCAACAACCCTATCAAGTATACGCTACTCTTAACCCCACCCCCATCTCAAGGCCCCATCATGACTGCTTCAAAAGGCTTCAACACCCATGTCCCGCGGCCTAACTCCCATCCTCTGGGGTGCTGTGTAGAGGGTAGCCTGCTTTTCCCCATGCCATTTCATGCAGATCCTGCCTAGTTATGCAAGCCTGGAATGAGATCTTCCTTCCCCAGCATGGTTTATTTTCCCAGCAATCTGATCCCAACATACATAAGGTTCAGTCCTGAACCTATCAGCTATCATCATCCAAAACCAGCTGCTCCAAAATTCTGGCAATACCTCACCTGAATGCAATGTGGTTGCGAGGTACAATGAAAACCCCATCGGACCAGAAACCACTTTATAACATCTGTGCCTCAGTTTCTCCTTATGCAAAGTGGCTATAATCATAAGGTCTATCCTGCCTGCTTGGTAGGATTGTTGGAAGGGACAAATGAGATCATGTGAAGATTCCCCAGACTGCTGTCTAACTTAAGAGGTGGTCGTTAGAAAGGAGTATCCGTTAAGAGGCTCCTCAGTGGTATTTTCCTAAGTATGGTCCTCTCCATACTTAGAAAAATACCACTATTTCTACCACTACTACTACTACTAATAGCTCACACTTATGTAGTGTTCAATATGTGCCAGGCACTGCTCCAAGTATTTTAGGTATAGCAATTCATTTAATTTCCTTAACAACCCTGTGAGGTAGGTACTATTATTACCCCCATTTTGCAGATGAGGAAACTGAGGCACAGAAAGAGTAACCTGCTTAAGTTCACACAACCAGGAAAACAGAACACAGTGCAAGTCCTACGAACGGGAGCACATTTCTCCCTATGGGAAAGATGCTCCATTCATGAATTTTGGTGCCTGAATGCTCCCTAGTAATGAGTCTGTGTATCTGCTTTGTCCTCCTCCTTAGACATAAACTTCCCAAGGACAAAGATTGGTCTTCACTCATCAGAGGAAGAGTTGCTAAGCATCAGGGACCTGCTTTGCCCATTTGCAGCCACTCTGTGATCACAAGCACAATCCCTGCCAGCAGCCTCATTCCCAGATTCTTGCCCCTCATTAGCCTGGGGAACCACTCTCTCCTCCAGGGCAATAGCCCTTACTTATTGTTATGTGCTTAGGAAGTGTGACTCTGGACAGAGGGTCCAGGATTTAAAGTCTATTCCAGGGTCTCTACCCTCAGCTCCCCTTCTTCCCAGCTTAGCCCCTGTGACATAAGTCCTCAGGCAAGGAGGAGGATTAATGGTTCCTTTCAGGCCAGCTGTCCCTAAATTGGGACAATGACCCCAAATCTCTTCATCCTATCAGTTTCTATTTGGGTGAGATGGTAAGACATCAGCTTAGTGGTAGAGCAGGAGAGGGAGCTGGGAAAGCAGCTGGAGAGTCTGTTTCTTAAGTGGACTTCATTACCATCACCGTATCATCACCATCACCATCATCATCATCACCACCACCACTGTCAGCTTTACATCAAGCAGTTAATTGTGTGTGACCTTGGCTGACTCCTAAGCAACACACATGAACACACACACACACACACACATACACACACACACACAGAGAATGCAGGTGAGGGACTGCACTAGAAATCAGCCAGAACTTGGAACCTCCACCCCCAACATCATCAGGTCCTGGAGTCCACAGACAGGGCGGGGAAAAAGTGCAGGAGAAGAAGTCAAATGATCGACAAGGCTGAGGGCTGCATGCACACTCAGACTCGAGAGGTAATTCACTTTTGCAGTGTCAGGGCCCCTGGGTGGCATATAGTAGGCATTCAATTAATACTTGCTGAATTAAACTAAACAGGGGAAGACTGCTAGCCATCGCATCATGAAAGGGTTGGATGAAGGAGGATGGGATTGATCACCATATCCTAAAGGAACAGGCTCTCTGGGCCTTAAAGTTTGAAGAGAGTGAAGGAGGCACTTTAGAGCGAGCTAAAGGAAACTTCACTGTCACGGCAGGCAGAAAAGCACAGAAGCTATAGCCTCAAGAGGTGAGGTGGGCTGAGACTACAAAAAAAAGACACATTGATGATGAGCGCAGCTTGATCCCCTCATGAGAAACGGCAGTGAGAGGACTTGTTTACTTCCACCCTGAGGACAGAGGCAGTCTGCTCTTCTCCCACACCCTACTTGGGTGAAAACAAGTCAGAATTGAAACTGGAATGCCTGTGGGGCTGCCCTAGGGTGGCATTTCTCACTTGCTGGAGTTTAGTGTGAATAAAAGCTTCTAGCAGACTGACAGCCAGGAAGGAAGAAGCCTCAGGACTTTGCACATGTCCTAGCTGAGAAGGATAGATGGTCCAGTCATCCTTTGTGTGGGACTCTCCCTGGTCCTTAGTTCCCATTCTTAACACAGGGGCAAAATATACCCTTTCTGCCTTCCAGGATTGTTCTACAGAGCAGAAAGTGCTACAGCAGCACTTTCAAGGGGTAGGTGAATGTCTGGACTGCAGCCAGAAGTCTTGGTTCTCATTCTGATCCTGCTACCTGCAACTCCAAGCCAGTTTCCTCATCCACATACAGAAGAGAACATGGTTTTATCCTCCTGAATGAGGTCAGAGAGCTATAGGAATGACAGGAGGCCATGTACGGAAATGCTCTCTAAAATAGACAGTGAGCTGGAAGGGTTGAATGGCACTCACCCATGTCTTTGAGGGAGAAGTCCGTGCAGTGGATAAAAGGAGTGTGTGCCTATGCGTGTGAATATGTGGGAGTGTCGCATTTGTAAGGGTAGGTATATGAACTCGTGAAATGTGTGTACATGAGTCCCTGTATGTGTACGTGTGTACATATGAATGTGTAAGTGTATGTGGGAGAGGGTATACGTATGTGAATGTATGTGTGAGTGTAAGCATGAATGTGGGTATGTATAGGTATATGTGTGGGTATGCATGTGTGGATGTGTGTGAGGTGTGTGGACCTGTGTACACTGGTGGGTGGGTGTGTGTATGAATGTGGGTATGTGCACATGTATGTGGCGGAGTGCAGAGGAATGAGACACCCTCAATCAGACAGCAGCCCTGGGATCCTGGTCATTCCAAGCAAAACCCAGTTACGGTGTTTGGTCATAGAGCAGTCAGTAGCATGAAGCAAAGAAAAGCGTCAGGTCAGTGCTGTCTGGCAGAAGAGGATGGGAAAGATGATGGAGGACCTCAGACAGGTAACTTCCAGGGCCTTGATGGCTCTGCAGAGATGTCTTTGCTCCGAGGCTGGATCATGGACTCATAAATCGAAGGATCAATGGCCTGAACTGAAAAGGCCTTGGGAGAGCACACAGGCTCTGATCTACAGGTGAGGACAGGAAGAGAGGGGATGGCCAAAGTCACGCAGCAAGTTCCGGGCAGAACTAAAACGAGAGCTCATTCCAGGTTCCCCTGGACCGCAGCAAGCATTCTCCAACCAGCCTTGTGCTACAGGAGGACCTCTAACTTCTGACACGTGTGACCCCAGGTCCCTACCCATCCTTCCTCCTTTCTGCCCCAGGAGGACATTTCTAGGTTTTATAGTGGCTTCGCTGCAGGAAAGGTTGAGTCAAGGAATCCATTGTACCTTCCCAGGAATCTTCAATGTCTTTTCAGAATGACAAGCCCTCATCGTACAGCCATTGTTAGGCATGTTTAGGAGTTTCCAGGAGCTCAGAAAGTGATAAACGCCTTTTCTCTCACTGCCATCATCCATCGCTCTCTCACCAAGTACTGAGACCCTCACATGGCTCATTCCCCAAGCTTCTCCAAGTTCTGTAGGCTGGTGGCCACATTTAACATGATTTGGGGACCAGAGAGAGTCATGTAACATCAAGGCCTACTTGATGATTATTCTGAAGTAGGAGCCTCCACAGACCTCAGCACTAGCTGGGGACTCCCTGGTTTCTTTGGCTAATGCTGCCTTAACAGGAGAATGAAAAATGATGGGGTAGCTGGGAACAGTGTGCTACTTTTGGAGAAAAGGAATAGGAAGTGAGTCCCTGGGAAGAAGAGATGGAAGGGCCAAATAGACTTTGCATCCCCAGAAAGTGTATTAGAGATCTGAGTTAAGGCAAGAGGGAACCTGCTCCTCTGTGTTGTCCTACACCAAAATAGGGTAGAGAGGGGAGAGGGCCCAGGCAGGAGACACAGAGGGAAGAGGGGTTCAGAGATGCTCAGCTTTCTGTTTCTTTCTGTTTCTTCATGTCGTTTCTGAGCACATGGACGATAGTTTAGCTCCTGCTGGTGGGGGAATTAATATAGGACATGCCAATGACAAATGCAGTGAACTGTAAAGAGCCCAACTTATTTTGCTATCTTTCATGTTTGTGGGGCTGCCCTGTTAATACAGGATGGCTGCCAGGGAGGCCCAGGCTCTCCTGCAGACAATCCCAAGCAGGTTGATAAATTATGAGAACACAGTTTTGTTCCTTAATCCAGCTTGACACAGTTTAACACCTATATCTTGTTTATATAGTTCCAGTCTGTTGGTCTGGTCTCCATTTGCCTCGGCCCTTGGAGACATGAAAAAAAAGCAGGCCCAGATCTGTCCACATCAAAGATGCCCTGGTTTTCTGCTGCATGCATGGAAGCCCTGGGTCTCCTCTGCAGGGCTCCCGCACCTTCTATATGACTCTCAGTTACGACGCAAGGAAATCACTCAGAAAAAAAACAACACAAAACAAAACCAAAAACATAGGCTGATAAATCATGACATGTGTAGACTGTGTCATTACTAAAACTTGCTTGGTGCATTTGGACTCAATAGTTGAACAAGCTGAGTGGTCCAGAACATAGCTATTTTTGATCCTCTGTTCAAAGACTAGCCTTGTGTTCTTGGGCAGTCAATCCAACACTGTCCCAGCCTCTCATTTTGATAACATGGAGATTCCCACTCAGGAGGTCTGCAGCATAGGGTTTTTCATGGCTTCCCGCTACCAGATGATGCTGATGCTGGTCCACAGAACACACTTGGGGTAGCAAGTTGCATATGTCTTCCTCACTGTCTTCTGGATTCCCCTGCCTCATTATTCCACCTCTTCTAACTAACACTAACTTCTGTTAATTTTAGGACAATGCATCCTCAATGGGAACAATGTCGCCCCCAAGGGGCAAAAATGTGTTCTTGATGGGGAGGCCAAAAAAGAGAACTTAATCCTTTGATATGCATGTAAATATACACATAGTATATCTGCGGTAGTAAAATTTAATGGAAGGGTGTGATTAGAAAAAACCCTCCAAAAAATGCTTCTTCCAAAAATGCTGCCCATGTGCCCCTTCCTAGCTTCCTATTACCAGTCCCACCCAATTATCTAGACCCAAACTGCCCTGTTTCCGCAGGTTCTTACCACCCCTTTTCTCAGAAGGCACAGTGTCCACTGGTTTGGCTGTAATCACCAGTTAACTGCAGTCCCACATGAAACTGACCTGTGAAAGCCCGTCTTTAGTGCCCTGATACCTGAGCATAATTATATTTGACATTTTAGTGACAGTCTTAATGAGGAAGGGTCACAAATATAGCTCTGAGTGCTAAAGGGCTTGTCCAGTTTACAAAATGCAATCACACATGCTACTCTGCCCTTCCAACAACCCTGGAGTGGGGGAGCACCAGCATCCTGTTTCATCAGTAAGAAAACCAGGCCCTGCTCTCAAATTGGATGTATCCCTCCCCCAACTCCACAGACAAAACGCAGTTCCATCACAAGCCCCGCCCAGGCCCCACGAGGAGCTGTATCCATTCCCTTTACCTGGGCCTGACAGCATTCCTGTGAGGCCATCCTTGGGGGAGTGGGCAGCAGAATAAAAAAAGAGAAGACTGGGTGCTGGAGGGTGTTTTACATTCAAACCTCAGACAGGAAAGGCTGGCAGATGAAACTTGTAAAATGCAGAACCCCACTTCCTGAGGAAATGTGCATGGACATAAAAATCCAGAACAAGCAAGAGAAAGGGAGGGAAGCAGGTGCCGGAGCCTAGAGGTGAAATTTGCTCCTCAACCAATCAATTCTCAAAGTTTTCTGGAGGGCTTCCTGGAGTCTTTTAACAATCAGCTTATATCTGATGGCATCAAACCCTCCTGGCAGCTCCATCTTCCACGTCTCTGAAGACCTTTCCCTCCCTTCCAACCCTCCCTGCTTCAACCGAAGACTCCCTCGGATTCAAAAAGAGGTTTGGGGACCACCAGGAAAACATCAGGTCATAATCCAACTTTTGGGCACATGCTATTATTTTCTTTTACCAGGTCAAAACACAAAGGCTCACATGGTTAACCAAGATGTGGCAGAGCCAGAATTTGAACCCAGGCCCCCCAAGTTGAGGTTTCATTCCATTATTTCACAACTCTATTCCTTCAATAAGTTGGACCCTAAAACTCTACCACTACCCCCCCCCCCCACCAAATCACAAAATGCTCAAATTGTTGGTGTTCTTGTTGAGGGTCCAATTCCACTTGGCCATCCCAGGTTGTTTATTGTTCTGTGTCTCTGCTTCCAGTCTAGCAGCCTCCCCCATCAGACTGTGAACTCCCTAGAGTCTCATATCCACCTTAGGAAAGGGAATTTTCTGAAAACAATTCCAACTTCACTTCTCCACTGTCCCTGGGTAGACAGACCCCAGGCCAGGAGTTTATATGCCTCTATAAACCCATCCCTCAAAAAAGGAGAGCAGAAACTACTCAACCCCACAGGCTGAAGAGGCTTGGCAAACTGGCACTTGGAGGCCAGAATCACTGGGTTTTTTTTATTTTCCTTTGGAGCTGAAGCAAAGATAAGAAGAGCAATTCCTTCTGCAATCAAACCAGGACTCCAGTGGCCAGAAGGCTGCCTGGTTTCCTCAGTGGCCCCACCCACTCTGACTGCATTTTCTTCCCATCTATCTTCCTTCTCTTCCTCACCCTCACCTCCTAGAAGCTCCCAGCTTACCCTCTCTCAGGCCAGACTCCCCAGCTTCTCATGTTTCTGGGCCTGAGCAAAGCACTGGCACTTCACAGAAGAAGGAACCCCAAGCCCCAGGTCTCCAGCCCATGGCAGGCACCCAGTCCTTTCAAGACAAGAGATAGAGCTGAGAGCCAGCCTCCCGGAGGCTGAAACACAAATGCCAAGTTTGCTGTTTGCATCCCCTGGATGAGGGCAGGAAGATAAATAATTACATTTCTGGGGAGAAATTAGACCAGAAATTCTAAATTGAGGGCTGGGCAGGGGGCCTAAGCAGAAGCATGTGAGGAGGCCAGAAAGAGAGATACAACTCTGCACTCCCAGCCAGAGTCAGAAGGGAAGGATGACATTCCAGCATCAACAGAAGGGCCCGGGTAGCTGACATGGTCTACCGAGGTTGATGGCTCCAAGCGCAGGCCTTTTGAAGCTTTTGAATCCTCCCTACAGGCCCTGACCCCCTTCAGCCTCCAATGTACCCCACAAGGAAATGCGACTGTCTTGGGGGCTCTGCTGTGTGTGGCTACATAAAGCTCCTGCCAGAGGGCAGCGACCAGACCAGGGCACAACCCCAAGACCCAGTTCCCTTGCTCCCCACCTTGAGTCCCAAATCAGCCCCCACACAAGAAAAACAGCCCACGTGGAACCTCTAGCCCTGGTACCTGGGAACTTCATAGCCCAGGGAATGGCAGTTTCCTCCCTAGCTCTGCTCCTCCCTAGCTGCAGGGGGTCAAATTCCTGAAGCTGCCCCCTCCCCCAGCACTAGAAGGCTAGGTGGCCAATCAGGCCATGGAGGCCACAGCTGCCACCTCCCTGAAACATACACATGTGTACACACACACACACGCATATATATATATATATATATATATATATATACACACACACACACATATATATACAGTTGTGCCCAGGGCAGGGGGTCAGCACCTTTAACCATCCCTGTAACTCCAACTCAAGAGTGCAGGCTCTGGCATGTTCCCTGTCTCTGCAGGTGTCTGTCTGTCTGTCTGCAGCTGTTTGCTGTCTCCCGATGCACTTGGCAACAGTCTGGCTCAGTCCCTCTGCGGTCTCAGCTCAGGCTCCCTTCTCCCTCCAGCGCTGGCTTTCAGAGGCTCTATCTCCCTGGAACTCTCTGCCTCTGTCCTTTGTACTGGGCTGATGGGAAGATGAGCAGGACACCTCCCTCAGAAGGTCTGTGCAAAGCAAGGCACTGTCCACCTCGGAATGGTCCACTGCTCTCCCTCCTTCCTGCCCAAGCCAACCTTAGAACCAGGGCATGGCTGGGTGGGAGACAGAGCCCTATGAACCTAGGCATGGCTAATGCCATTTTCCATATTGCTTCATCATGCCATTCTCATGCCCAGGCTGCACACACACACAATCCCCCTAATCTCGCTTTTTCTGCCTGAGGCCGGAATAGGGTCCCTGAACCTGCCCTACTTGCCTCCCCAAACTGCAGCCATGCCTTCCTTCCTCCCCTCCGCTCTGCATCAACCCCTCTGCACTTGGCTTTACCCCACCCCACCCAGCCCACAGAGCTCAGGGAGTCCCCAGCGCCCCCACCCAGCCCCCAGCAATGGCTCTAGCCAGGCCTCGCATGTGCGGAGATGCAACAGAGTGGTCTGGCGGCAAAGTTCTCTTGCTGCTTTCAACCGTTCCGTCCACCCGCGGCTCCGTCACTCGATCCTGCTCTCCATCCTGCTCTCCAGCCTCCTGCGGACCCCGCTCTCCCCGCTCTCCCCGCTCCCCGCCAGAGTTGCACCCCCACTACCCAGAAAAAAAAAAAGAACGAAAGAAAGGAAAAGAAATCTCTCGCGATAAGGATGGGCGAAAAGAGAACGGGGTGTCCGCTGAAGCCCCTAGGATGAGGGGAGTCTTCAAGTGAAAAAAGAAAGGGATGCAAAGTTCCCGGTTCCCTTGGGTGTGTTTTCAGCCCCGCGCCGAGCTCCCGAGGACACCCGGGATCGCGAAGACGCAGTAGCGGCGACCACTCACCTGGGCGAGGCAGCATCTACCCCCGGCTGGGAGGCACCGAGGCCGGCTCCGCAGGGCGCCCGGGCTCCCCCGCTCGGCCACGCATCCTTCTCCGCCCGAGACAGGCTCGAGCTAAACCCTCCGGCGGCTCCGGCGAACGCAGGCAGATGGTGGCCTCGGACGTCCACGCGGGGAGAACCCTGAGCCGCTTATTCAGTTATATCCATGGCATTTAGCAAGAAGAAGGGGGGAAAAGCACAACTTGTTCTCTTCTCTTCCAGATTAAAGAAGAAGAAGGAAAAAAAAGATAATCCCTGTCTAGGAGGATGCCGGTAGGATTTTCCGGATCGAAGAACCCCGGGCATTCCCAGGAACCTCGGGCATCTTGGAATGTGGGGTGTCTTCAAGTTCAGACGAGCCTGCCGCGTTGTGTGTGTGTGCGTGTATGTGTGTCTCAGCCAGAGGGAGCCAGGCACTCACACCCACACGCACACACACAAACACACTCCCCCGTACTCCCCGCATGCACACTGCCCCCCACACGCGCGCGCATAAGCGCGTACCCGGTTTCTCCCGGGTTGTCTCTCCCTTACACACACACGCACACACACACACGCACCCAATCACACACTCCGATCTGGGAGGGAGCCGGGCGGGCTGCGGAGACAGCGCAGGGCCAGCGGTGGAGAAAGCCCAGCGGCCAGAGGCGCCCAGGAAGCCGGCGGCCGTGCGCACCGTCCCCGCCGAGCTCTCCGGCGTGGCAGCCCCCAGTGGCGACCGGCGGAGCTGCAGGAGCCGAAGGCAGCCTCTGCCCGCCGCCGAGCGCACACGCTTCCGAGACGACCAGCACAGCCGCCGAAACCGGAGGGATTCGCGGTCCTGGCAAGGGTGGCTCGGGGACGCACGGAGGGGCCGGAGTGGGCTGGGGTCGCGGTCGCGGAGGGCGGTGGGCAGGCCGCGAGCCCCGGAACCGGGAGGGAGGGCAGCCCCTGCGGAAGGCGAGCCGGGCGGCCAGGGCTGCACCTCTGCAGCTGGCGCCCGCGCCGGCGCTGCCGCCTCACGTGCCTAGCGCGCCCTGCAGCCGTCAGCCCGCCGCCTGCCGGAGGAAAACCCGACCGCGCCGGCCCTAGGCTGGGAGTGGGGGCTGGGACGATCGCGCCCACCCAGCCCTGGAGCCCAGTTCAGATTCTCGCCTCCTGGAAAGGGACCTATGAAAAACGAGCTCCCAGCGCACGCACACACACGCACTTTGACTTTTTATGATTATTACAAGAATCCGTGCAGTGGCGGCAAGTGTTGGCACAGCATCTTTACAACTCTTCACTTGTTTGATCTTCCCAGCAACCCTCATTTGATGTACAAGGAAACTGAGGCCTAGAAGACTAAAATGATTTGTCCAAGGCATGTGGAAGGTAGCCAGGTCCCTACTCAAAGCAGACTGTGAGCTTAGAGTCAGAACACCCAGGTCTGGCCAGGGTCTCATCTTTGGTTATCCTCTCTGCCCTGTATAAAAACTAGTTACCGGAAATGTAGGACTGACTCCTCAAGAGGCACTTCCTTCCTTCTGAAGGAAATGAAAATTTGAGATTCCTGTTAGTACTCCAGCTGATAAAACCAGGGGCAGGAAGAATGTCAGTGTCGCAATCCATCTCTTCTCTCCTGGTGACTAACACAGCCCATGCACCTGTCCCACTTACCCACAGGGAGGCACATATGGCATGTGGTTGTGTCTCTACAGCCCAGGACTGGCTCAGCTGGATATATCTGTAACATATGACCGACCTTGTCTCCTTTCTACACACATGGGTGAGTGCATAACTGCAGAAGCCTAGGCAGCTGGTCCTCATGTGTGCACCCTCCCCATGTGCAGCCCAGGAAACTGCCAGATTGGCCTGCTGCAGATCTTTGAAGACAGGCCCCTCCCTGCAGAGATTCTGGAAAGCCTGGTGGGGGAGGGGCGTGTCCAAGATGAAGCTCAAGGTGTACCAGGTGGGCCCTGGAGAGAAGGGATCTAACTCAGGAGCTGGAGTGAGGGACAGAGGAAGAGAAAATCAATGGGAAGGAGAGTGAGGAAGGAAGAGGTGAGTTACAAGGAGGTGTAGAGTAGAAACTGGGGAGGGCATGTAGGGAAGAGGAAGGGGAAGGGAAGAAGGAGGTGAGAACAGCAGGGAGACTGCCTTCCTTTTTGCTAACCTGAAAGCTTACCTACTATGGGCACTGGGGGCGTGGGGAGGCAGTGGTGCTCTCAGGAAGAAAGGCTTAGGAAGAACCACAGCCCAGGCTCAAGTCTCTAACTTCTTCCAAGGGGCGGGGGCAGTAGGCTAGGTTATCTCCCCTAAGCCTCAGTTACCCATGAGGTAACCAGAACCGTGTGGCAGGGATAGGACCAAGCTGGCACCAGAGTAGAAATGGAGCTGCTTTTAGAAACTAATAAAACATTAGCATGATTTGAATGAAGGATGTGGGAAGGAGGGACCAATCTCTGCTCCAGAGTGTATCCAATACTCCATCAAGAAGTTTTCTCAGATCAGAAACATGTATAGTCCATGAAGAGCCAAGACCTGGATCATCAGTAATTCCGAGAATTACTGGTATATTTTTCTAATTATATTTGCTCCAACATAACCAGAGTACTGGCCTGGGGGACAGGTGGCCTGGATGCTCACCATGGCTTTGTACTAACCAGCAATGTGACAAGTTCCTTTCCTTCAAAGGGATTGGACTATGAACTTTCTAGAAGCCTTTCCAGTTCTAGGAACCCCCAACCAACTTTGGCAGATGGAGCAGGGTGGGGACCACATATATTTTGGGGGGTCAAGAGAAAACCAGTCTGTGGTCACCATTTGCCATGAAAATCACCACTTGGAAGATAATCCACACTTGGGTCATGAAAAGGTGGAAGATGGTGGATTTCTTGGCTCTTTGAACAAGCCCAGCAGGACTGAGTTAGTGTTGCTAATGTGGTACATGGCTTCCTGTACTGGTTACTTACCTCAGAGTTTGGCCAGGGCTTCCCAAAGAGGTGATCCCATCATTTTGGAAGGGGTTGGGGAGCGAAAACCATTCTAATAATGGGCATTTTGATTCTTCTACATGTTCATTCTTCTAAACAACCCTGTGGTGAACATCTTTGTACCTAAGTCTTTGCCCACATTCTTGTTTGTGTTTAAGTTAGATTCCCTGAAGTCGAATCACTGGGCTGAAGGGTATGAACAGTTTTAAGGCTCTTTGTACGTACTTTTTTTGTTTCAGTTTTACAGCCAAGGCACTGAAGTGCAGGGCAGATAAATGATTTCCCAGAGAGCTCCCAGCAGGTGCTTAAGGATATTTTCACACACCCTTTCATGTCTCGATGTGGTAGAGAATGACTGTGCCTTGCGCTTTAGGCTGCACATCAAGGCAGCACTCCATCCTTGAAGATAACTTCAATACCCCCAGTAAGAAGAAAGTTTGGGCTCCCTGCCACCCCACAATTAAGACTCACCTTCCCCTCCAGGCCATGCCTGCTCTCCTTAACACACCTGACCAGCCTTACAACTTACCAGTTGTCTGTATCCCTTGGGTTTTTCACTGGACTATAAACCCGAGACCCCTGGCACACTTCTGGGCGCATGGCTGACTTCCAACCCTCATTTCCTAAATGGAACCACAGTGTCTGATCAGAAGCGTTCTTAGGAGGGTTTAGGGTAGAGAGGCACTCAGCCTGAAGAGAAGGCTTATTTGGCCTAGGCCTTTATAACCAATGCAAAGACCCCTTTGCAATGGATGGTGGTGAGTCTCTCTTCTCTGTATTCGCTGAGTGTGAAAAGGAGAGGAGATTCGCTTTTTGTAGTGAAGCATTCTGGTCTGACGACAGGTCAGAGCCAGGTGAAGCTGTGGACTCTCAGGTGAGGACCATTGAATCTGCTTCATAAAAGAAGGGATGCACTCTGTAATCCCAGGGTGTGCTAGATACACTTCTTAGAGTTTCCCTTGGCTCACTGTGGCCTGAAGAGTGGCTTTGTGGACTGGGGGAATAAGAAAGATCCTGGGACACAGTTTCATAAGGTATTGGATCTCCCTCCACTAAGTCTATTCCATGGACTGAATGCTGGGAGCCACTCCTGAATTAGTGCCTCATTCACTGAGCTTCCCTCAAGACCAACAGCCAGCACAACCCCAGTTATCCACAGGCCTTGGCCTTGGTCTCATGGAACTTGGACAAATGCATCCTCAGGAGCTGAGGCCCAGCAACGGGGTGCCCTTTCTGGAGATGGAGGGTGAGGTCTTTTAATTCTGTAGCATCCTCTACTCCTCCTCTCTTCCCAAATGCTAGAGTAAGAAGAAGCCAAAATAAATTCTTATTAGTATGCATATGCATTCCCAAATTCCTTAACAGAATGACTAACACCACCTACAGCTATTAGCTCTGGTTTGTTTTCTAAATCCAGTTTACTTTTCATCATTCAGCCCTCTGTTTACCTCTTCCCCTCCCCTAGGCCCAGTGGACTCCCTTCACAGATTCACCCTCTTGCCCAAATACCAGGTCTGGGAGTGGGTTCCTGATGCATCAAAGGATCAGACAATCCTGGGACATCATAATCAATCAACAGGAAGGTCTTTACTGAGTATTTTTTGTTTGTTTTTTTGAGATGGAGTCTTTCTCTGTTGCCCAGGCTGGAGTACAGTGGCATGGTCTTGGCTCATTGCAGCCTCTGCCACCCAGGTTCAAGCAGTTCTCCTGCCTCAGCCTCCAAAGTAGCTGGGATTACAGGTGCCTGCCACCAAGCCTGGCTAATTTTTGTATTTTTAGTAGAGATAGGGTTTTTCCATGTTGGCCAGGCTGGGTCTTGAACTCCTAACCTCAAATGATCACTCACTTCAGCCTCCCAAAGTGCTGGGATTAAGGCATGAGCCACTGTGCCCAGGCTTTACTGAATATCTTTTATTTACCTTCTAGCATTTTGCTAAATACTGCAGAGAAGGGAAAGAAGGAGGAGGCAGAATTTCTCCCTGAAGAGGAAGACATTCTACTCAGTATCTTTTAGGTACCTCCTAGCATTTTGCTAAATACTGTAGAGGAGAACAGAAAGAAGGAGAAGGCAGAGTTTCTTCCTGGAGAGAAAAGACTCACCAATGCTGGCACTGTGCCTTGCAGTCTATAAAGAGCATTCCCAAATGTTACCTCACTTGTTCATCACAACAATCTCATGAAACAGAGCATTATCCCCATTTTACAAACCAAGACACTGAGTCCTAGATAGATTAACCTGATGGCTCCAAGTGTTTAGAGCTATTGACTGATGGCACTGTATTTCAAACCAAGTCTTCTGACTCCACATCTCAGGCTCCTTCCTGTGAACAAGACAGCCTCTCTAACGCTAGCCTTGATGCCACTAAGTGGTGAATTACCTGGTGCAGCCTGAAGTTCAGTAGAAGTGTGACAAAGAGGACAAAATGTCCAGGGCTGCACTGACAGATACACAGAGCTAGGAGATTCTAGAACTGGGGGCAGTGAGGTAGAAAGAGCACCAGAAGGGAAGAGAAAGGAGCAGATTCTGGTTCTTTGGTGTGGCCTGGGGCAACTTTCTCCATATGTAAAATGAATCCGGGATACATGGTCTCTGGGATTTAATGAAAAGCAATAAGGAAAGTCACTCTATGAAGCACTGAAGACAGCAGATGCCACTGGCTTCCCTGGCTTTCTGCCTCCCATCAGGGAATTCCTAAACCTTAAGGGTGGAACTGAAGCAGAGAACACCATGGGCTGTGACAAGTGCCCAGGCACATCTAGGAAGCATCACAACTCTTAGACCCCCAGGGCTTCACTGGACCACCCTGTCCCCTAGCTCAATTTCCTCTCTTGTCATTAGGCATAAAACAGAAGAGTGCCAAGACTGTAGGCCAGCCACTCCCCTCTGTCCTGGGTGAGGATTATTGTATTTAATTCTCAGAAAAGATCTAGCAGGTAGAGTTATTATTCCCATTTTATAGATCTGGAAACGAAGATGTAGAGAGGCTCAGTAACTTGTGAGGCCAGAAAGCTGGCAGGTGGCAGGGCCGTGATTCTAATCTTGACACTCTAGCTTTAGAGCCTGTTACAGAACTGCCTGGTTGAGAAGTAAACTTGTTAGAGGAGAAAGAATAAAAGGAAAACCACTATCTCAGTCTCCAAACTAGACAGGGCAAATCTCCCTCCTTTTGTACTGGCTCTTACTCCCTTCCTTCACCTCTCCCTGCCTCCTTTTATGTATTATTGAAACATATAGTCATAGTGTGTGGTTTGTTTTATAATACAGTCAACTGTGGAAGCACAGCTATCGTCATTTATGTCCCTGCCTTAGCATCCTTCACCCAAGAGATTTATCACAGCAGGAATTGACTGACTACAGGATTCTTTCCATTCCTTAATCAAGTCCTTGGCTTTCCTTTCAAAGGGACGTGGAGAATGGAGCAGAAACCAACTCACGTCTGCAAAGCAGTAATTCCATTTAATCTAATAAAACTGCCTTTATGGGTTCCATGTGAAAAAGAAAGGGCAGGATTAAGGGAAAAATCAGCTGTGGCCCCATCCTCCACTCTAGAAGAGCTGATCAGCTATGTATTCAAAAGGCTGCCATGTAAGAGAATAAGGTAAAAACAGAAACTTTGGGGAAATTCTGTATTTCAAAAAGAGGAAGATCACTGCAGAGCAGAGAAGACAAGACTTCAAGGAGCCTTGAAGGTGGTAATACTTGAAGGATGGTTAGCATTTTAGTAGGTAAAGAGATGAGAAAAACCGATAGTCCAGGTGGGGGCAATAGTCCAGGCAAAGGCAAGGAGGCAGGACAGTAAAGCAACTTTGCGGGTGTGAGGAGTTTTCCAGCATGACCAAGTCTCAGGGCAGAAGAAGGCTAGAGGAATGTGGGCTCTGATACAGTCTCTGCGTTTAAATTCAAGTCCCCCACCCTCTAAGGGAAGTTGCTTGAGGCCAATTACAAAATCTCTCTTTGCCTCTGTTACTTCCTCAGTGAAGGAGAAATATAGTGACTATGTCACAGGGTGGATGAGAGGATTAAATGGCATGAATGGCTTTAGAATACTGAGTGGTACACAGTAAATTTTCAAGAAGTGTTAGTTGTTGATTTACCATGATTCTTACTGAGAATATTGTGGGAAGTAAGAGTGCGGAGTTGGTTGACACTACCTTGAAGACAAAGGCAATGTGTCTGGATTCCTTTCTGCAGGTAAATGGGCAATGCTGCAGGGTTTTGAACAGATCTATGCAGGCTTTGGTGGTTGAACTGCTGGGAGAAGAGACTGAAGACAAGGAAAACAATTATAAAATTAATTGGAAGAGCCCAGGTAAGGGGGAAAAATGGGGTCATCTCAAAGGCTATTGTGCGAACATAGAAAGAGGAGAGTGTGAGAAATAGAATGGACTAGACCCTAGAGATGATCATGTCTAGGAAAGAGGAGAGTGTGGTTAAAGCCCACTTAATAAAATAAAGCCCACTGGACTGGATGAATGGTTGATATCCTTTGGAAAGACTGTGAAGATGAGATCAACTGGGGAAGAGGTAGAAAATAATGAGTTCCACATCAGATGTGTGGAGCTAGAGAGCTCAGAGAAACCCAGATCCATTTGTCCTGAACATAATTCAACAAATGGGTCTGTAACAAATGGTCAGGGGTAGAATGGAGGTTAAGGTCACAGAAATGGAGAAAATCCGCAGGGAGAAACTGTAGGGTGAGAAGGAGGCAGGGATTAGGAACCTAACCTTATTCAGCTTACCTCCACGCATGGTCCTGTGCTAGCCCTTTTACTCATACGATCTGTGATACTTCCTGCAAGCAGAAATTGGTTAGCCCATTTTGTGGACAAGGAGACTGTGGCTCAACGAAGTTACAGTCAGTCTGTCATAGAAGCCAGGAAAGGAGACAGAGAAGCTCACAGAGGAATCAAGGAAGAAAAGGGCCTCAGAGCTTTTTTGCTTCACAAATATTCCATGCCAAGGCTCACACAGAAAATGGTATTTATATGGCATATGGAGGATAAATAGGGAGGATGCTTTTCACCAAAGGTGCTGCCCTCCAAACTCCCCTGACTCCATGTGGCTGGTCCTAGTACTAAAGGAATGATCTACACACAGCAATACACAGTGGTGATATGGACAATATCTAACAACTAGTACAATCCAGGTACCAACCAGCAAGAGCAGAAGCCCTGTGCCACACCAAACATCATTCTTTCTCTGCTACATAATGAGGAGGTCCATTTGGAGATCCTGGAACAGGGGCTTGGGTAGCCAGGTGGGGGAAAGGGACACGTAGGGTGCTCGGGCAGTGAGACAGAAGTATTTCTGTATTTTAATCACCCATATGTCTGAATGGCTCATCGCAGCCCAGCCTGGGACCAATCTGCAGCACACTCATGAGCCATACACACCAGCTGGACCCCTGGCTCTGAATCTGGTTAAATAGTGTATGTGACCTGGCAGAGGAGTAGGTCTAGGAGGATGGGGACTGGTGAAGCAGAGCTGCTAGGTTTGGCAATTTGAAGGTCATTGGTGGCCTTTAAGAGAGCAATTTTTGCAGTGTTATGGGTATGGAAACCAGATTGCTAGTGGTTGGGACTGAGTGGGAGGTGAGGAAGTAGAGGCGGTGAGCGTATAATACTTTTTTGAGAAGTTTAGCTGTGAAAGGAGGGTGGAAGGTGGGATGGGAGCTCAGGAGAAATCAGAGTAAAGGAAAGACTTTCTTGGGGGTGGGAGATATTTGGGTGTAAGCCAGGTTGAAGCAGCCAGTGAGAGAGGGAATAAGAGAAAGATGCTCTGGGAGAGGGGAAGGGAGGGTCCAGACATGAACCCTAGCAGGAAGAAATGGTCCTTCTTTCTCAGAGACCAGAGAAAATAAACAAAGCATCAGGAGATGACAGAGACATTTTGAGGTGAAGAGAAGTAAAATATGGTCTGGATCTTGCAAGTCGAGAAATGCAGATTGAGGAACTGGGATTTGAGGGAAAAAGAAGGTTGGAGCAGCCCCTTGGGGATGAGATTGGCAGTCGGCCAGAGGATGAACATAGATATTTCAGGCAGAAGGGAGGCCTGTGGTTTTCATTATGTTGTGGTGGAAACTCAGCAAGGTTGTGGGACTTTGTCTTGCAATTTGCCAACCTGGGAACAACAGAAGGAACCAACATGTATGGGCTCTAGGATTTGGGGTTAGTCAAGAGGTGTGGGGATATATCAAATGTGCAGTGAACTGAGGGTCTTATAAAAGATGGGTTGTAGGGTTCTGGGTCAGTAGGTGACTAAGGATAGTCAGGGAATATTGGACAGGGAGTCAGGGGTCTTGCTCTGAAAAATAACTGGGGTTTCAGTAGTGTGAGATATGGAACAATAAGAATTTGTGGCAAAGGTGAAAGCGGAGCTCCAGGTTTTGTGTTGAATGCTGCCTATTGGCAAGAGACCCATACTTGCTTTTTCCTACTCTCCACTGTGCCACACTAGCTTGGATATCTGAAAACTTTTTTCCAAGGCTCTCTTGCCTGCTGGATTCTTCATGGGGTCTACAGAAGGGAAGCACTCACATGAGATGAGAAGGCATGAAAAAGGTGGCAGCTATTCTGTGCTTCTGGTAGCAGCATCGGTGAAGGTATGGGGTCCTGAGTTTCTGCCCAGTATTAGCAGCTGCTCCAGCCCTGTCCAAGAGCACAGAATCCTGTGGTCTGGATTATGAGACTTTTGCTTTTCGCTCCTTCAGCTCTATGGTCTGTAGTGGTTTCCTAAAGTTACTAATCTTTGTGTAATAGTGCCTTCTTGCTTTTGCTTTTTAAAACTCGACCAACAACTTGATACGAATTCTCAGTGTTAAATGTCCCTCTGTTTGAAACACCAAGAGTGATTTCTATTTTCCAGATAAGACAGTGTTACCTGATGACAAGGTATGACTGGGCACGTGGATGGCTAAAGTGTGGTAAAGATGAAGGCCTGGGGGTCGGCAAGCACTGAGGTCAAATAATTGACACATCAGGAGGTGAAAAGTTCAGAGTCAGAATCTATGATCCTGGCTATAGAGGAACTCTCACACCTTCATCCAGGGTCTGAACTCTCCTGGGGTATTGGGCTATTTCCCCAAGCATTCCTTCCTGACTTTCACTCAACCACAGCCTTCTGCTTATCCCTCATCTCCACAAGATAACATTCTCCTCTATGCCCACTCTGATCCCGCTGCCTATGATCAAACTGTGGTATGTTTGTCACCCACTGCCCCTGTTATTCGTTCTTTAACTACATCCCTTTCATGGTTTTTCTAACTTCCCCAAATCCTCAGAAACATATACTGTCCTCTGGTACAGAAAGTTTTATTCTTTCTTAAAAGAGCTTCTTATTCTGGACCTACAGGTGATTCTAAGAGGAGCTATGATCCATCCCAAAGTATATAGCCAGTCTTACAAGTATGTACATATATGCATTTTTTAAAAGACAGAGCCTATCATATTTATCACCCTTTCAAAGGGATCCTTGTTCCTTTCACCTTGAGAATGGTTCAAGAGAGAAAAGAGTAATCACTGATAGAGTCGCAGGAACTTTATTTGCTCAAGGTCTCTTTCTGTGACCTCAGATAAGTCACTTCCACTCTGTAGACCTCAAGTTTCCTCATCTGTAAAATGGAAACATTGATTCTTATCTTTTGAGATGGTTGTAAGGATTAGAAATAGCATTAAAAAACTAGCACAGTGCATGGCATGGTTGACTTTCAACAAACAGTTGCTATTGGTATTGAGCTAGTTTGGATTCCTCCAGGCACAGAAGTTTATACAGGGTTTGAGTAAGTTTATTTGAGAGGGGATGTAGAACATGTCAGTAGGAAAAAAAAAGTAGGGAAATGATCCAATAAAGGTTGCATCATCAAAAATGTACTTTCAGGTGAAACTCATAACCAACTGGGGGTCCCTGAGATACACTGTGAGGCACACCTTGAGTTGTCCATCAAGGGGTGAGGAAGTGGAGTATCTATCTGCCTACTTGTCATCTATCATTGGCTAGGAGCTTCAAGGGACATGAACTCTCCAGCACGACTGGCTCTCTTGGTCAAAATAATAATAATAATAATAATAATAATAATAATAAACCCCTGTGGTGTAAAGTCTCAGGTGTTCACAGTAGCAACCTAGTTGTACAAAGGTAAATGCTCAAGAGCTAACTTCCTATTACTCACTATGACAGCAACTTCCATAGTGAGTAATAGGAAGCCTTCCTTATCTCCACAACTGGCATTACTAGGTTCCCCACTCTGTGCCCCATTAGGCCTTAGCTTGTCCTCTTGTCTTTGCTTTATGCTAAACTAGCAGTACTGTATTATATCATATGCACATATATCTGTCTCTCCAGGAAGACTGGAAGCTTTTTGAAGGCAGAGATTTAATCTAACCAAGTTCTCTGATGGCAAGAACTGATGTAACAGCTGATACAAAATGAAAATACCTCATACATGTTTATAATTAACTCCCCTCAGAGTGGCAGTTGGGGAGGTTTCTGACGACCCACTCCGCCTGAGGGGTGGCATCATTAGGCATTCTGTACACACGATGGGAGATTTATGTCCCCTCCTGTTTCTGTGGCAGGTGCCTTTATCACTCAGCATGCATGGTTCCTGAATCACTTGCCAGGGGATTCCTGTCACAATATTATAATCTCCAAAGCAATGGTATTAGAAATTCAATTTTAAAAAGAAACTGTTTAGGGTGTCAGCATGTTATGATAATTATCTGGGAGGATTTTTCCCCATTTCTTCTTGAACTGCACTGGTAAGCTCTTTTCCACCTCAATACAAAGAATGGGAAGAACATGGACTATTTATGTATGTGTCCCCCACCCCCATCCACATCCTCCAGCTCTTATCCCCATATTGCCAACACATGGGAAGCATACTCTGCTTCCCAGAGCACGTGCCTGAATAAGCCTGATTGCTTTCCTGTATTTCTTTATAAAACTTTAAATATTCATCGCACCATCAAATTAAATGGGATTCTTTGACTGTCATTCTTTTCAACACACTGAGTTCTTTCTCTGGTACCTGTCCTACCAGCATTTGAAGCCTCTGGAGACTTCTCATTTATCTAACATTACCCCATAGGAGCTCAACCTGCAATCAAGGGAGAGGGATTCTAATGAAAACAGAGGAGTCGGAGGGCCTTGTGGAGGCCAGAAAATCAGCTAGGGCAAGGGGTCGGGAAAGTTGGAGGCAGCAGAGAAAGACCAGCTGCTTCTCCTTGCTCAAGGAAGGAGGTGTGAGCATGAAAGGCCTGATGGGAAGATGGGAAGAAGACGTGACAGAGTAGGCCAAAGATGAAACAGAAATCACTCAACGGGCCTGTTGGCCTTCCTTCTTCCCTTTTGATCAAGTTTAAGGGCAGAGTAAATAGCCCTTCAGGATTTCAGTATTCCTAGGCCAGAAACAGACAGCTGGATTAGATGAGCTGTTGAAAGGCTCTCCTAGCCTTTCGAGTCATTAAATGTCTTTGTCTGGCAGTGATAGAAACTTAACCAGAAATGCTCGATGGGAACCTCTAGGAGAAACTGGGGTGGGGTAAATATTTCAGATCCAGCTAAATATTATGCGTTGCATTGTGTTAAATTTCAATGCAATACGTTACATTTTAATCTATTTCCTCTGCCTGCGCGGTCCCTTAACAAGGGAATCGATCAGCGAGCAGCCGACTAACTCGCTGGGGACCAGGTCACCATCTCGGCACTGTAGTCATTTATAACCACGCCGAAGTTGGATAATGCGCAGCGGAAGACAGTCCTGCGCGGCTGAGGCTGCAGGATCAGCGAGCTGCCGGGCGCAGGGGGAGGGGCGGGGGGCACTGTAGGCGGGCACTGCAGCAGTTCCCACGGCGGGGCCGACCACCTTCGCTTAATTATCCCTCGTGCTGGACGTCGGAGTTCGCCCAGCTAAAGGCCAGCGCGCTTCAGGAACACGCAGTGCTGGACAGCGCACCGCACGCTTCCGGAAGCGTTGAACCGTCTCAGGAAATAATTTTACCTGAACCACCAAGGTTTTGAGGGGAATGGGGAACACCTGGATGACATACCCCCCCCTCCCCAATAGGAGTATTAGCTTGCAGTGTGGACTTGGGCAAGGCCCATCTCCCCTGGGCCTCAGCTTTTCTCATTTGCAAAATGAGGATTTGTTCCAGGGGCTCTCAAAGGACCCTCAGAGACCTGGTCTCCTATAAATCAGTTGCTTGTAAACGCAATAGTGGCCTGTAGAACAATGGTTCTCAGACCAGCATGGCCATCAGAACCACCTGTGGAGGGAGGTAAACTGTACATTCCCAGGTCTAACTGTGGAGTTCTGATTCGGTAGGCCTGGGATAGACTAGGGGGATGTTTATTTTTAACAGGCATCCTTGTAGGCGCTTCTGCACTAGACAGACGATTTGAGAAATATTGCATTTAGAACACTATCCTGATTTTCTTACCTCTTCACTATAACGTCTCTGCCCTCACAAGCCCATCTTCACATCTGTGCAACACACACTCGCATCCCTGTGTACGAATGGCACTTATTCTCAAAACTTTTAAAGCACTCATTGTATTCCTTAGTTTTCTCCAAGATAAACAACATCTAAAACAAGGCAGCTGCTCTCAAAGAGGTCTTAGGCTCACAGGAACACAGGCAGATGGCCAACTGTAATGCAGAGTGATAACTGCCCCCACTAAGGGTGCCTAGCTGAGTGTAACGGAAGCACAGATAAGGGGGCTCATGCTATGTGCTCACAAAATGGGGCAGATGGCTGTCACTCTTGGGTAAGGGTGTCACTCTTCTGGGCCTGCTGCACAGGGTTTTGTTTTGTTTTGTTTTTGTTTTTGTTTTTGTTTTTTTGCACTGTTTCCTTAGCGTCATGCACAGGTCTCAATCTGTGTGGTAGTCAGCACAACACCAAGTAGACAATAATCACTCTGTGCATCATACCTTCCTTTTTGTCCCCTTCTCCTCCCTGCCTTCCTGTTTTTCCCAAGATTTTTCCTAGCTCCTTACTTGTCCACATCACTCCCTATGGTGGCCTTTCCGTCAACAAAAAAAATGCCTCTTTTCTATAACTCCATTCCTTGTCCCCAGCCACCAGATGCCATCTGTGATGAGGGTGGTTTGCAGTGGCTGCTAGTGAGAGAGGTCCTTGAAGAGACTGAATTGAATTGTTTGTCACAACACATTATGGTGAGGGTTGGTATGAAATTTGGCTCTAGCACAGTGACACTTGCGTTAGCTGAGGGCTGAGGTGGTAGGATCAGCAAGGCAGGCACTAGTAATCATTGAAGCCCCTTCCATAGCTGTACCCAAACCGGCTCAGCATTGGTCATAGCTCCTTTTACCCAAAGATCTACATACCAAATTTTATTTCTTGGCAAATACTGAGTCTTCCCATCCTCTACCCCTATTGCTTTGTCTTGCTCCCTCTCCTTTGCCAGCCCACCATTTGGAACCCTATTACTGCTCTTCTCTGTTTTCATGGACCTGATACTGTAGATACCCATTTTCAATATCGTTCATCCTACAAACATCTATTTCAGAATTCTCAAACCCTTCTCTTTCATTCAAGAGGTCACCCTAATGGAGAACTTCTTCTAGATCTTTCTGTGAAAGCCTGTAACTTCCCAGAATCCATACAAGTCCATGCATGTGATTGGAAGTCAAAGAAATCTCTTCCACCTATTCTGAACTTTTTTCTATCAAACAAAGTGATTTTGTTACTCCCCTGCATGAACCTGGTTCTAAAGGTATACTAGTTTTCATTAAGGATAGCCATATTTTATGCCACATTCCCATGCCCATCAAGTGATATTTGGAATGAATATTTTTGCAGCTGCAAAGTAAAGTTTCTAATGTGAGTCCTACACGTATATTGATATGGTTTGGCTGTATCCCCACCGAAAATCTCATCTTGAATTTTAATCCCCATAATCTCCATGTGTCAAGGGAGAGACCAGGTGGAGGTAATCGAATCATGGGGAGGTTCCCTCATTCTATTCTCATGATAATAAGTGTGTTCTCACAAGATCTGATGGTTTTACAAGTGTTTAGTAGTTCTTTCTGTGTTCATTCTCCCTCCTACTACCTTGTAAAGAAGGTGCCTTGCTTCCCCCTCACCCTCTACCATGATTGTAAGTTTTCTGAGGCTTCCCCAGCTATGTGAAACTGTGAGTCAATTAAACTTCTTCTCTTTACAAATTACCCCGTATTGGGAAGCTCTTTATAGCAGTGTGAGAATGGACTAATATATATACCATCGTGGTTCCCACAGTTTTTTTGTCCTGGATCATGACTCACTTTTGGCTTTCCTAATAGGACTATCATAGAACATGTTTTCCAACTTTGGTGATTCCTTTTCCTTGGGTCTGAGCCCTATTCCCCTATCAGCGTATCTGGTTTGATGTCTGATGCTCCAAACCAGAGGTCTTGCCTAGAGCTGAGAGTATGCCCTTCACAGAACCTAGTATACACTCACTACCACAAACTCCCACATTTGTGTTCCACCATCACATTTAGTGGCTTCCTTGGACATAAAAGCTAATTCGGATCCAGCTCCAGTTCTCTATTTGCCTTGAAATATGGACTGTTAAACAATCTACTGGAAGAAATAGACATGTTCCCATAGCTTCCCAAGTCCCAGCTAAACCAGCCCCTGCCTTCTTTTTCCCACTTGCCTACTCCATTTAATTATCATGACAACTCTTCAAGGTAACTACTAGTATTTCCTCTTTGCAGGTGTGAAAGTTGAAGCTCACAGGTTGAATAATTTGCCATAGTAACTAGTGGTCCTGAGACTACAATACAGATTTTCTTCCTTCTTTATTCAGGAAAGATTTTCAGAACGTTTGGGTTTTCAGGTTTAGATGAAGGGAGGATTTAGATAGTCAAAGTAAGAAAGAAAAACTCTTTATCTACTAGTTCTTTCCAGGTGGATGGTCCTTTCCTTCCTTCAACTGGCCAGAGGAAGTCATAGAATTTTAAGGACGTTAAATATGGATAGCAGATGCTGTCACTGCCCTGCCCATATTCCCTCAGCATTCACTGGTTCTTTGCCTGCTGAGAGTCTCTTACTGTGAGCACCTGGATCTCCATGCCTGAAGGCTTTCTCTGGCAGTAGGAGCATGCTTGGTTCCCATCCAGAAAAGGCTGTAAGTGCTAGAGAGTTAACAACCAAACAGAAGTTCCCAATCAGTGATGAATAGGAGCTTGGTGATTAATGACCTCATCATTCCTCAGGTGAGATCAGTCTGGAACACGTGTCCCAGAAGTTCCCAGTGGGATTGAACACCAGTTGTTCACAGTGGTGAACTGGTCATCTACAAACCTGTATTGGTGTCTGTCTTATATTGCTTACGACAGAATACCTACATCTGAGTAATTTTTTTAAAAAAGGAATTTATTTATTGTCATTGTGGAGGCTGAGAAGTCCAAGATGAAGGAGCCAGATCTGGTGAGGGCCTTCTTGGTGGCAGGGGTTTTCTGCAGAGTCTCAAGTCACCACAGGATGAGGGGGCTGAGCATTCCTGCTCAGGTTTCTCTTCATCTTCTTATAAAATCATCAGTTCTACTCCCAGAGTAATTCATCAGTTCATTAACCCATTAATTCATCAATCCATAAATGAATTCATCCATCATGAGAGCAGAATCCTCATGACACAATAACCTCTTAAAGGCCCCACCTCTCAACACTTCCACATTAGGGATTACATTTCAGTTTTGGAGGAGACAAAAATTCAAACCATAGCAGCTTATTTGTCTATCTCACTTCCCCAGTACCCTATTTGTGCTTCCCGGGCTCACCTCTGAAATGAACTACTTGGACTTGAATCCTAGTACTAGGGTCTGCTTTTGGGGGAAGCCTAAAACAACGTGCTTGGAACCTTAGAGGTTTTCTGGCTCAACAATCTCATGAATAAATTAAGTTCCAGGGAGAAGGGTGACCTGCACAGGGTCACAACCTGGCAGAGCTGGACTGGAGCCACACATTTGTCCACTCTTAATTCATTTCTCATTCCTTCCTGGGAGCCCCTCATGGAACCCCATGAAGCCACATATCACTGGGAGCGCAGTACCAGGAATTGGTGGAGCTGGATGGGGAGTGGAGTAAGATAGAAAAAGAGTGAGTGAGTGCAGAAAAGCCCACAGTCCAGAAATCTCCTTATGATTTTCCCCTATACTTTGGCTGTCAATGATTTCACACCACTCTGCATACCTGGCCAGCTATGGGCAGCCCTGACCCAGGTTAATTACACAGTTCTCCTGAGACTTCGAGACCAGAGAGGTTAAAACACGTTCTGCAGCCATGTCGTGGAAGGCTGCTCTGTGCCCTTTTCAAGCAGCTATTGGTGGTGTTGAGTACTGTCCTTGGTGCTGGAATCTGAGTTGGCTATCAGGCAGGCTGGACTAGGCTGAGCTAAATCAGGCTGCTGGTTAGAGGCTTAGAACATCATCACAGAGCAGGGCAGCAGCTTTGGAGTTACTTATTTCACCCCACTTATGGTAAAGGTGGAGAATGTGAGACCCAGAGGGTAAATGGGATTGCTCAGTTGATGTGATTATACTTGCTATTTAAGATCAAATATAACTTGGCTTTGATTACTTGTGTCAATGGAAATAAAGAGGAAGCTCATAGAATTCCAAATACCATGTAATACAAAATAATTTCTATATTAAGTGTAAATTGAATTTGAAGCCATATTTGGGAGAAGGTTACAAGTGTACCTTTGTAATCATGCTGAGCCCTGCAAAATGAGGCAAGAGAGAAGAAGTTGAAGTAGGGAGGAAAGCCAGGAAGTGGAAGTAGCCAGCCTAGGATTAAGGATGTCCTGTGGACAAACTTCATGGGCTAAACAAAAAAACACTCTAGTAATATAGACATATTTACTTCACCTGGTCTTTATATTGCTGCCTTTTTCTCCCTCTCCCTCCCTGGTTTTCAGTTTTAGCTTCCAGGGAATCATATCCATCACTTCCTTATATCACCTCCAGCATTTTTACCTTCTTCTCAATGTGCCACATGTATCCTGAAAGCCACCATTTTAGTCCATTCAATTATCTTCCCTGTACATCTGTTCTGACATCTGGAGAGAAAAATCACATATTGAACTGGAAGCAGAGTTGGAGGCTCACACCTCATCTGGCTCCTTCTCCCCTATTGGGGCTTGGACCTGGGTCATCTCCTTTTCTAACTCTCAATGGTGACTGTGTTAGTTAACCTTCCTCAACTTGTCTGAAAATCATTACATATTCCCAGTTTCCTCTCATTAGATGATAGAACTTCCCTGTTCATCAGAAGACTCAGGCTACTAGGCACGAATTTCCTCAACCCCATTAAAAATTGGTCTGCTCTCAGTTATCCATACCTTCTTTCCTGATAAAGCCCTTCTTCTGCCCAAGCATAACTCTTTCTCTCTATAATGTAGAGCTTTTCTGTTCTAGCTTTGTGAGGAATTTGTTCCATCAGTAACTGCACTCTCCCTCATCAGCCTCTTTCTCCACTAAACTCTTACCCCTGAGCACAGAAGCAAGTTCAAGTCTCTGCCACCTTATGAAGGGCTTCTCCTAGCTAATCATCTCCCTTACCTTCCTTTAAAAGCCATAGTTTCTGAAAGAGCAGCCTGCAGTCGCTATCCTCACATCCTCTCACACATTCACCTCTCAACTCAGAGGGTCAGAGGGTGTGATTCAAGAGGTAGGAGAAAAAAACAGTTCTGTCACAAACATCAGGGAAGAAGAGTCATTTTTAAGGTACTCATTGCACTGTGGGCTCTACTCTGGCCCCATCTGCCGAGGGCAGGGCATCAATGACTTCATCATTGTCACATCCCTCCCCACTTCTGATCTGATCCTTTTCTTACTTAATGTCCCCTCTCTGGTTTACATTTTTTGAATACCTTATAAATGATTCTCCTTCCATGATATTTGTGACAGCACTGTTTTTTTCTCCAGTCTCTTGGAACACACCCTCTGAGCCTCTTGGGTTGTCCCTAAAATGTGGGTGCTCCCCAGTATCCTGCCCTTAATTCTCTTCTCTTCTCACTTGATGCAGCCTACCTAAGTAAACCTACCCATGTCTCAGGTTTCATTCTTGAGTTAATTGCTCCCAAATGCATGTCCCGGCTCAGCCCTATCCTCCGAGCCAGGCAAGAACATGTAAAAGCCTTTTGAACATCCTCAATGGATGTCCACAAGCACCTCAAACTCATGCCATACTTTACAGAAATCATCACCCTTTTGCCAAAGCTGGCTTTCTTCCCCTATTTTTTACAGCTACAAACTTTGGTAGCCCTAGATTCTGCTCTCCACCTCCCCACCCATTTTCCTCAGGCCTTCCTAAACCAGCATTCCATAGTATAGAAATCCATATTTCATGGTATAGATCTATATGCATCTGCAGTTACCTAAATGCCCAATCTCCTGGCCATCCAACACACCCTCATTTAATTACTGGTTATGTTTTTCATTTGATTTTTAGGTGCTGGGATGTGTACACACATGTGCATGTGTGTTTGTCTGTCTTCGGTCTATTCTTAGGTAAAATTCAATTCTAGGCCAGGAGAAGGCAAGTTATCATCAGTCATTTACACTTTAGTATGAAGCAAGAGAAAAAAAATGTTACAAATTACAATTTGTTAACATTTGCTTAATGTTTCTGATAGAAGAATATGGTAGGGGGTGCAGGGGAAAAGCCTGAATGCCCTAAATTGTAGCTAAATGGAGAACAAAGAGGCACTCCTAGGCATAGAACCAGGCAGCTGGAGGACTTGAGTCAAACTCTGCCAGCTTCCCAATTTTTGCCCAGCCTTGGCATGCAGTATTCACTAGCCTTAAATTACAAGATGCTTGTTAGTACTTCACATCTATCTCAGAGCTGACCCATCTGTGTCTGGCTCACATTGACTGTTGCTCTTGGGGAGATTTGAAGATTTAAGATAGAGTTGTCTCATCTATAAATATAAGCTATATTTTTATTCTCCCTCCCTCTCTCTCTCTCTCTGTTTCTTTCCTTTGCTTTCTTTCTTGCTTTCACTTAGCTAGAATGTAATTAAATTTGAATTGCGGCCAGAACCGATTTGTGAGACAAGCATTTGGATAGTGATATTGAGCCAACCAGGTGAAAAAAACCTCAGCAAAACTTCAAAAAGGCCGATAATCACAATGTGATTGAAATTCAGCCCCTGTCTTCTCATCCCCTCTCCTATTAACTTGGACAAGAGCTGGAATCCCTCTTGGGACCCTGGGCTCATCGTGTTTCACAGATGGGTCTGGATGTATATGTGCACATAGCAGAGAGGAGGGCCAAGGCATCCCCCAGCCATAGTTGAGGAGTCCTAGTTTGACTAACAGATTCTAAGAAATTTTCTAGAAAGGGACTAGAGTTAGTAGAAGGGAGTTAGATAGAGACAATGACTGGAGGGAGAAGATGAAGGAGCAGCAATAAAGGAGTTGGATAGTTGGGACATCAAATCCTGGAATTTGAGGCTAGAACATAAGATGAAAAATCAGAGTAAAAGTCAGACAGAAAGTCTTTGGGATCACTCATTTATGAAACAAGAGATTCTTAGGTTTGAAAAAGTAACCTCAGATGGTGCCTATTCTAACACCCCTTCTCCATTTTAGTGATGGGGAAACTGATGCTCAAGAAGGGAATTGATTTACCCAAGGTCACCTTTTAATATTAAATCAATCATCAGCAAATAGTGATGTGCCTTATTCTGTCCCTGATTCTCTGGGGGCTTCCAAGGAGTGTTGAGGTACATTTCCTACCCTCCAGTGAAATGGCACCTGGGTGACAATGAACACACCCTTCCCAGCAGCCTTTACCCCTGGCTTCTGTGATCTGCAGCATACTTGTGCTAGGTTAGCTATGACCCTGGCCCTTCCTTTCCCTGCTCTCCCCATTTTTGGGGAGTCCAATGAGTGGGCTAGAGACAGCCAAGAGTGTACAGCATGTATGTATGCATGTGCATGTGTGTGTGTGTGTGTGTGTGTGTGTGTGTGAATGCCTGTGCATGAAAGATGGGCCAGGCAGAGCCCACTGCCATGTCTCATTACATTTCAACACAATCGAGAAAGGATCTGTAGGGTGTTTATTATTTTGGGTTCTCCATGCCTCTACTTCCCTTTCTTGTTGTGGCATAAAATTGGGAATCCAAACATCTGGGCTCTAGTTTTGGCTCTGATGTTGGATGTACTAGTCATGTCTCCTCTTGGAGGCTCACTTCCTTTATTTGTAGAACAGGTCATATTTCACTGTATGGCATGCAAGGACTGTTAAGCCCTGATATTTTAAGATGCCATAATTTTAGATGCCAATGGATACCCAAGTCCCATTAATTCGTCTAGTCAATAAATAATAATGTCAATAATAAAAAATAATAATTATGATTGTGATATTTTCCAGCTGGATGAGGGATGTCTGGCTGGTAGACTTTTCCTTCCTGTTGCTATTTGGGGGATTCAGAGCTAAATATAGCCAGTGACAGGCATTCCAAACACATCATCTCAAATTAGGAAACACGTTTGCACCTCCTATCAACAGTCCTGTGGCAGACACTCTGACGATGCTGACAAAGACACAGGAAGACTGTTTCCTCCCATGAAAAAAAAAAAAAAAACCATGTCTGCCTCCTGGAAAAGTCAGACCAGAGATTTCATGGAAGTAGCTGATAGTAGAGTATGGATAGCATAGGAATGTATGTAGGAATCGACCTTGGCAGTGAGGAGGTCTGGCATATAGAATCCCTACTATTTATTGGGCACCTGCCATGTCCCAGCCCGTGTGCTAAGTAATATGTTATCTTTTCTTTTTGAGGCAGGGTCTCACTTTGTCACCCAGGCTGGAGTGCAGCGGCTGGATCTCAGCTTGCTGCAGCCTTGACCCCCTGGGTTCAAGAGATCCTCCTTCCTCAACCCCAAAAGTAGCTAGCACTGCAAGGTGTGTACCACCATGCCCAGCTAATTTTTGTATTTTTAAAAATAGAGTAGGAGTTTCACCATGTTGCACAGGCTAGTCTCAAACTTCTGAGTTTAAGTGATCCTCCCGCTTCAGCCTCCCAACGTGCTGCAATTACAGGTGTGAGGCACTGTGCCTGGCCAGTAATTTGCTACTTCTAGTCTTCATGGCAACTTTGAAACATAATCCCTGAAGTTTTAAGTAACAGAGGAGAGAGATACATCAATGGCTGTGTCAACCCAAGGTTCAAGTATCATACACTACACAGTACTGCCCCTCTGCAATTTCTTTCTTTCCTCCTTCCTTGAAGAGTAGTGGCTGCTTACCATGTTTCCGATACTGTGCTAAGCATACAAAGTTACCTAAGACACAGTTCTTGACCTCAAAGACCTCACAGTCAATGTTTAACCAATAAAATCAACTATAATCAAAATACAGCACACCACAATGATTAAAAAAATAAAATGCAGGATGATGTGAAAACTAGATTGGGGATGGCATGAGAATCTTCAGAAGAGAAACCAGATTTGAGTCAAAACGTAGAGTGACAAGCATTTGGCAGGCCATCGAGGCATGAGACGGCAATCCAGCAAGAGGATCAGCGTGGGCAAAGACATGGAGCGTGGAGAGAGTGCCTGGGACCTGAAGAGCAACCATGGCTGCAGAATGGATTCTTGCTCATCACCATCACTCCATCTCCATCCCCAACATTAAGCAGCACTATTAGTGAACCAAGGGAGAAGAATTATTTAAGGGGCTGAAAATGAAGAACTTCTCTCCCACCTGTGTCACAAAATGAGAGAAGCCTTGAGCCCTGTTTCTGGGTGCCCTCAATTCCTACATGCAGAAAGTTGTGTGTGCTGACCTGGGGCTGGAGTAAACTGAGAAAACCCTGCCTCCTTTCCTTGGCCTCCAAGCCACTTTCTGTAACGCTGGCATCCGAACTGGTCAGTGTCTCCAGGGAGCCGAAGTATTTGCAATGAAACTGACTGCTGCCTTTGGCTCTTGGTGCCTTCCCACTGGGAGGGGGCACGAAAGAGGTAGATGCCAATATCTCACTCTGCAGCAACAACTCCTCCTCCCTTCACCTCCCCTTCCTTGGTCCCCATCTTCCTCTGCCCTTCTCCACAGCCTTTCTTTGTGCCTCCTCTGTTCTCCTCCCCTCTGGGTCTCATCATTTCTTCCTTCTTTTGCCTGGCCCCTCCCAGCCTTCCCTCCCACTTCTGTCTCCAGGCCTCCTCAGCATTTCTCCCTCTAGCCTTAGCTTCATGTCAGAAAATAAAAACAAGCCACTTTTTATGCTTTCTTTCTAAACCCAAGCCAATAAAATACTTCTTCCCTTTAAGAAGAAAGGAAAGTAATAACTCAGGCATTAGTGGGGAATACAACACACTTATCTGTAGTCTCGGGGAGCGCTGCAAGGGCAAGCTCTTCCTGTGTGATGAGTCCTGCTTCCAGAGCAGCAGCATAGTGTGTAGGACTCAGGAAACAGCCCAAGGGGAGCAGAAGCAGCAGGTCCTCCTAATATAACAGGATGTGACACCATGCTCCCTGCCTCCCACAGCGGTCCCCTCCCTATGGGGTGTGTTTGAGTCTCAGCCTTTGGCCAGGACCCAAGGAGAGTCTCCATGATCCCTGCACAAGAGTCTTCAAAAAACCTGTGCCCAGCTCAGGGCAGCTTTCACAACACAGCCAAACTAGTCATGCCTCTCCCCCATCCAGTAGTAAATGGCCATGAGCAGAGACTTCCCAGTCACAGGTACACACAGTTCCTGGCCTCAAGGATTCTCCCTTCTGATGGAGCAGACAGTCTATATCCTCAAAGAGCTTCTTGTTTCATGGAGTAACACAACCCCTACCTTCAAGAAGTTCCCAAGTTAACAGCTGGCACGAACTTATCCTAATACTTGCAACATACCGAAGTGTGATGCAAAAGCAAGCAAGCAAGCACATGGTCTTTGGAGCTAGGGGTCCTGCTCATTATAAATAAATTCCAGCCCAACCCCAATGACATCCTCATCCATAAACTGGAGCTTCTTTTCCTAGCTGCCTGTATCCCAGATAAAGACCATGGAAAGCTTTATTAACTGTCATTCCCTCTAACATGCAGGTTGGCAGATCCATAGAATTGTTGCCAGTGGCTCCTCTCAGTCTCTGCCTCTGTGGCCATCTGGGCTAGCTGCTCCCGTGACCCTGGCCCCATCCTAATTACTCTCATGCCGATTTCTTCCTCTCAGACTTTCTCTAGGATAACAATAAGGATTCTCTTTTTGAGACAAAGTCACTCTGTTGCCCAGGCTGGAGTGCAGTGGTACAATCTCAGCTCACTGCAAACTCTGCCTCCCAGGTTCAAGCAATTCTCTGCCTCAGCCTCTCAAGTAGCTGGGATGACAGGCACTTGCCACCATGCCCAGCTGATTTTTATGTTTTTAGTATGGGGTTTCACCATGTTGGCCAGGCTGATCTCGAACTCCTGACCTCAGGTGATCTGCCCACCTCAGCCTCCCAAAGTGCTGGAATTACAGGCATGAGCCACCATACCCAGCCAATGATACTCTTTTATAAAGGCCAGCTTTGTGCCAGGCATCATACTAGGTGCTTAACAAAATCTCAATCTTCATCTCTTGGTTTTAAATTCATTCTCTTTTCTGAGAGTTTCCTATGTCAATTGCCAAAGAAAAGCTCCACTTCCCTACTGCTCCGATGCTCAGCTCAGAGCGGCTGTGTGCTCTGGGTGCCTTATTCCTGGTATGTCAGCTGTAAACCAGCCCAGAGCAATCAACCAACACATTCGCTCTGGACCTCTCATACAGCTTAATATCCCAAAGTTCCCTTCAATGAGTTCATTTCTTGAGCCTTCTATTATTAGGCTACAAATCCATTTTCCAGATGGTGTTGCTGACACAGGAAAAGTCTGGGACCCTGGCTCAAGGTCACCACTATCCTGCACCATGAAAGACCGTGAGTAGCTGGAGGTGGGTGGAAGAAGTGATAGTGGTGACATAAAAGAGTTGGGGGCTCCCATTCGGCTAGTTAGCAAAGTGGATTGGCACCTGTAAGCCATGCATTTCAGGAAGCATACTCGCCCCTCTCTGGCACTCCAGCTATGAGGCCTGAGGCCGGGCCTTGCAGCCATGATCCAGGCTACTGCAGTGGTCAGAGCAGAAGCCAGAGAGACAGGCCTGATGCAGAGCTGACATGACTGTTGCACTTCTGCCAGGGCCCCTAAGGAGCCATGAGGCTGGCTGCCAAGTAGTTAGGGCCCAATCTTTGAGGATGGCCAGAATGGATGCCTCCCTCCCCTGCATGGCTGCCCAGAATGCAGAGTGACCCAGGCTTGGAAGGCACTATTTCTTCTCAGATTCTCTGCAGCAGTGAAAGCAGAGAGGGGACAGTAGCAAGATGTGCCCACCACCATCCCTTCCTCAGTAACTGGGACAGTCTAGGGGGAAGGGAGGGAGGGGAGTAGCTCTCAGCTAGAGACTTCTGCTCTTTAGGACAGGCTTCCGGCCCCACTGGGTAAGAGAACTTCAGCTCTACCAGTCCTGCTTCCTCTGGGATCTTCCAGGCTGGGGCTGTCTGCCTCGACCCAGGGGTAGGGGATCAGAAATGACCTAGCCCCCTGGAGGACCCAGGAGGGGTATCGGGTGACCTGCTGTCCCAGTTTGCCTGGTACTGAGGTTGGGGATTCATGTTTCCAGGTGGGACTTTCAGTGCTAAAACTGGTAAAGTTCTGAACAAACCAGGACAAGTTGGCTGCTCTAGAGGACTGCCTTGCCCCATCCATCAGGGGCTACGAACTCCACCTGATTGTATAACCCAAACTGCTGCTGATTCCTATCTCCCTTCCTACTCTTTAAAATAATCCCTCTAGATCAAAGGTTTCCTGTTTAGCACTCAACCCAGCGTAAAGGGCAGAAGGAACATGGAGGACTAGGTGAATAGATAACATCTCCGTGGCCACAGGCTGCAAATGCTAAAACCAAGAAATGCTGGGTTGCAAAGCACCTATGAGAGAATCTTGTTTGGAAGGTGAAGGAGTTGGCCATCTTCTAAGGGAGATCCCAAGGGAGGCAGGTGCTCTGACCAAGAGGCTGGGACCTGTAGCTTTGACCTTACAGCTTTATCAAGGTTGCCCACTGCTTATCTCAGAGGATCTCAAATTGAGGACCTGACTGATGTCATGGGATTGGGAGCCTCCAATGAGGTGGTGTGCCAGAAGGTGAGCATCTCATCCCTGTCGTGGTAGTCAGTATATGTGCATCCTTTCCTCCACTCTTTCACCCACAGCCTTCTGGAACAATCTCTTCCTCTCTCTGTCGGTTCTCAGGTTTTCTTGTCATTCTCAGCTAATGTCGAAGCTCCTCTCTTTCAGGAAGCCTACGCAGAGGAGGGGTGTCAATGCATTTCTGTTACTCTTTATTCCACGTTCAGGTGATATACATAGATGTCTTTGATTAGGGAATCTCATTCTAGCTAAGGAAGTGACAGATGTGTGTCTTTGCACTTTGCAATTTAATTTAAACTATAATATTTGCACCAAAATAAAATGCTTCTCTTCTTTCCATTATCAGGTATGTGTACGTGTGTGTGTAAAATACCTACTTCATATTTTTTAAATTCAGCATTTACAAAACAGGTGGAGAGTAGAAGGAAGTTCCTGTATCAATCTTCCAGGAGAGAAAAAAAGTAGCTCAGTAGTTCTATATATTTGGGGAGAAAAAGAGAATAATTGGCTACTGTTTATAAGAACTAATAATTAAGAAATTAAGACTCAAGGTATTTCTTCTCCAAAGTAAGTATTTGTTTGTTTTAAATGAACAAATGGGTTGATTACAATTATTAACACGTGAAAGTGTTGACTGAGCCCAACTAGCAGCTGTGAAATGCAAACAGACGTGTAGAGACATAATCACATTCTCATTCCCACTAATGGCTGTGATGAAGCTAGATCATCATTCTACAAACTGAAAAGATTAGCCTTGAGGTTATAAGTTGATGCAGAAGTTCTTTAATTAATGCATGTCATTTCTGTTCTCTGGGGCAGCCTTTTGCAGCAAATCTGTTGCTGAAAAGCTAAGCATGCTGGTATACGACATAAGGCAAAATTTTATTTCCCACAAGTTGTATTGTGTATACAAGTACTTTTCAACAATATTTCACTTATATTTTCCCTACATTTTATGAAAAATTGCAAGCATGTTGAAGAGACAAAAGAATTTTTCAATGACACCCATAAACATATCACCTATATTCTACAATCAACATTTTAGAATGTTTGCTTTATCATACATCTATTACGTGTCCTACCTATCCATCTACTAATCTCATTTTTATGCATTTTTAATCATATGACAGGTATTAGTGCAATTCACTTTTAAATACTTCAGTATACATATCATTAATTAGGGTTAAATATTTGCTTATGGTTCTTTTTTAGGTCATATTTACATACACAATACACATGGAGAATACACCAATCCTAAATTTCTAATTTACCATTGGTGCATTCTGTATAGCCCAAACTCCTAGAACATAACCATAACTTAAGAAAATTTCCTCACATGTCTTTCAGTCCATCCCTTCACCGCTACCCCCAAGGTAATCACTGTTCTGATTCTTTGTGCTGTATAATAGTTAACCAGTTCTAGAATATTATATTAACAGAAACATCTAACACACACTCTTTTGCATAAGGCTTCCTTCATTGAGCACCATGTTTCTGAGTTTCATTCATGTTGTATGAAATCAGTGATTTGTTCCTTTTGATGTCTGGATAGTGTGGTTCCTTGGGTGAATGTATCACAGCTTGATTGCTCATTCTCCTTCTCATGGACACCTAGGTTGTCAGTTTTTGGCAATTATAAATAAAGCTGACATGAACTTTCTGTGCAACATTTCTTGTGGACATATGTTTTCATTCCATTTGGGTAAAATCCAGGAATAAAATCACTGGGTCATAGGTTAGATATATGTTTAGTTTTGAAACTAACAGAAACTTCCAAAGCACTGGTGACATTTTACACTCTCATCAGCAATATATGAGAGTTCCAGTTCAAGTTCTACATTCTCATCAGCAATATATGAGAGTTCCAGTTCAAGTTCTACATTCTCGCCAGCACTGGTGCTGTCGGGCTGTTTAATTTTAGTCCTCTGAATGGGTGTGTAGAAGTCATTGTAGTTTTAATTTACATTTTCCTGACGGCTAGTGATGTTGAGCCTTTTTCTTCATGTGATTATTGGCTATTCATTTTCCCTTCTTTGTGCAGTGTTTCCTCAAATCTTTTGTCTATTTTTATTGGATTGTCTTTTTATTATTGAGTTACAGAAGTGATGCATGTATTCTGGATTCTCGTCCTTTTCAGATATGTTTTGCAAATATCTCGCCCAGTCTCTGGCTCACCTATTCATTTTCTCAATAATGCCATTTGATGAGTAGAATTTTTAAAAATTTTATGAAGTATGATATAATCATGGTTTCTTTTATGGTTATTGTCTTCCTTAATCTTGTCTAATAAACTCCTTCTTACTTCCAAGTCCCATGGATATTCTTCTATACTATATTCTTGAGGCCTTATAGTTTATGATCCACATTGAATTAATTTTCATATATGAGAAAGGCAAGACCAAAATTCACTTTTCCATGTTAATAGTCAGTTCTTTCAGCACCATTTGCTGACTTTTCCTTCTTCCATTACATTGATTTGGTTTCTTTGGTGATAATCAAATGCTTATGTGTCTATTTCTGGACCCTCAATTCTGTTCCACTGATTTATTGATTCATACTATTTGGATTAATGTAAATTTCATAATATGTCTTGGAGACAAGTAGCATAAGCCCTCTCTGTTCTTTTTTAGAGGATTGCTTTGGATATTTTAAATCCTTGGCATGTCTATATAAAATTTAAACTTAACAGGTCAATTTATTTAAAAATAGCTATTGGAATTATCAGTGGGGTTGTAATCCATCTATGGGGACAGGCTAATTTGGGGAGATTTGGCATCACAATGATTTTGAGTCTTCCAATTAATGAACATGAACTATCTCTCCAGTTATTTATTTTCTCTCAACACATTTTATACTTCTTAGTCTTGCATTTATATTCTTAAATCTATTCCTATTTTATGATTTGTTGTTTTTGTAAGTGGAATTTTACAAATTGTTACTGGTATATAGAAACCCAATTGATTTTAGTATTTGACCTTACACACTGACGTCTTTCTAAGTTCACTTATTAGTTCTATTAGTTGTTTTATAGTACAACTTCTAATTCCTTGGCTTTGTATATGTAAACAACCATGGTTATCTATAATACAGTTTTATTTCTTCCTTTCCCATCTCTATGCCCTTCTTGTGTTACTGTACTAGCCATCAGGTCCAATATATTATTGAATTATAGTAGTGAGAGTGGACATCCTTGCCTTATTCTCCATCTTAGGAGTACGAGAACATAATTCTCCATGAATCTCTCATAAGAAATTTCCCTTCTGTAAGAGAGATGCTAACAGGAAGAAGCAACACCCCCTTTTCTTCTGGATTATCTTTTCAAGAGTGTTTGTACAATAAACAGCCTAGGAAGACAGATTATATCTGCAAATACTTCTGAGTAAGAAGGCAGATTTGCTATACAGGATAGGACCTCCAGTGTAAAAGGTTGGACAAGTTTGTTTAAGGCTCTTAGAAAAAACTGGGATTCTGGTGAGGGTGCAATGACTGGATTGCTGATGACCACCTTCCCCCCTGTGTCCTCACATGGAAGAAAAGGAGAGCAAGCTCTCTGATGTCCCCTCCTATAAGAGCACAAATCCCATCATAAGAAACCCACCCTTATAACCTCATCTAAACCTAATTGCCTTCTAAAGGCTCCATCTCCAAAAACCACCACATTATAAGTGTATTAGTCCCTCTACACTGCTGATAAAGAGATACCCGAGATTGGGTAATTCATAAAGAAAAAAGTTTAATGAACTCACAGTTCCACATGGCTGGGGAGGACTCCCAATCATGGCAGAAGGTGAAAGGCATGTCTTACATGGTGGCAGGCGAGAGACAATGAGAGCCAGGCAAAAAGGGAGACCCCTTATAAAACCATCAGATCTCATAAGACTTATTGACTACCACAAGAACAGTATGGTGGAACCTCCCCCATGATACAATTATCTCCCACCGGGTTCCTCCCCAATGTGGAAATTATGGGAGTTGCAATTCAGGATGAAATTTGGATGGGGATGCAGTCAAACCATATTAGGGGATTAGGGCTTTAATATGTAGGATTTTCAGGGAGCACAATTCAGTCCATAGCAGAGTTTTAGTAGAGCTGGTGTTATTTCATCCTTAAATGTTTGATATAATTAACCAGTGAAACCATCTGGGCCTAGGGTTTTCTTTGCAGAAAGATTTTAATTATGAATTCAATGTTCTTAATCAATATGGAACTATTAATATTTTTCTACTTCTTATTGAAACCATTTTGATAATTTGATTGTTTCAATTAATTTTTCATTTACCCTAAGTTGGCAAGTTTATTGAAATAAATGGTCTTATTAACTTTTTAATGTCTTTAAGATCTGTAGTGATGGTAATTTGTGTCTTTTTTATTCTTGATGAGTCTAGCCTCAGGTGTATTTGATAACTAATATTCTCTGTTTGTCTTTTTTCAACCTTACTGATTCCTCTGCTTACCTTTATTCTTTCCTTCTACCTACTTTCTTCGAGTTTGCTTTGCTCTTTGTTTCCCAGCTTTATAAGGTGGAACCTTAAATAATTAATTTTAAATATTTACTATTTTCTAATATAAATATTTAAAGCTATAAATTTCCCTCTAAGCACTGTTTTAGCTGTCTCCCACAGATTTTGATATAGTGTATGTTTTGCCATATAGAAGTAATAATCATGAAAATGAGAACTGAATTTATCCTTGATTTGGACATATTTTTACATTTCTATGGTGAGTTCTTTATGGTTCTTTAGAAAAACATTTAATTTCCAAATATTTATGGTTTTGTGTATATTTTGTTGATTTCTCATTTGATTTCATAGCGGTCAAAGAGCATACTCTACATAATGCTCATCCTTTTAAATTTATTGAGCCTTGTTTTACAACTCAGAATATGGCTGATCTTGAGGAACATACCAGTTCATTTGAAAAGACTGTGTATCCTACAGTTGTTGAATATCCTATTCCATAAACATCAATTAGGTCAAGGTGGCTCGCATTATTCAGATCTTGAGTCAGATTTTTACTTCTGCTTTCCTTATCTAAACTAGGTAATAAAATAAGAGTTTCTGTGCACATTAAATAAGAATGTAAATGTATATAAAGCATCTGGGAGATGCAATTCTTAAAAATCACAGTTGTCTTTCTCTTGTGTGCCCTCATCCCCACTCCAGCCCCTCTCTGAGGTCTGATGTCAGCCAGAGGAGCTGAATGAATGAACAGACAGACCCAAGAGAGGAGGGTGTGTCTGCTCTGATACACTCTCTTCCTGGTCTCTTCTCCCTTACTCCGGTTGGCTGGTCCTGTTTTTTTCACTTATCAGAATTTGACCTTGTGAGGTTTTGATAAGTGGTCCTACCTTATCTTTTGTATGTCTTGGGAAATACTTCAGTAAAGTACCAGAGGTGTCATTAGAAGCCTGGGGTCAGACAGCCTCAGCACCATGGGCTACATGGTAGAGGGTGAAAACAGAGGGCATGAGTGCCTTTTGTTCCAGACCTTGTTTTTATGACAGGCTTCATAATGTCTCACAGCACTTCATTCCTCTCAGAATCTGTGGGTGAGACTGCTGTGGTCCTTTAATAACTGTTTTCTTCCCCTTCCTTTAATAAAGGACCCCCCACATTTCAGCTGGATACATGGCGAACCCAGGCAGTGACTACCCTTTCCAACCTCTTTTACAAGAATATGTGACCATGGTACTGAGGTCTTCCCAAAGGATGTGAAGAGAAAAGACATCTACAGCTTTCTTGCTATGCTCTTGAAACAAATGGGCCACGTTTATCCCTTCCCCTTTCCACTGGCTTGAGGACACATAGGGTAATAGTGTGTCATTTTCTTGGAGCATCAAGATAGAAGTTTGAATCCTCTGAAACCTCCAGGGGTAATGGACACAATTGCAGTCCTAGCTGCCCTGGTGATCTACTTCAAGATTTTAAAGTGGCAATAAAATAAATTTCAGTCTCATTTAAAACACTCTATTTTGGGGTCTCTTTGTTACCACAGTCTAACCTGAACTCTGACTGATACTAAATCCTTCCCACCACAGAGGTCCAGACATCCTCTGCTGATGGACTGATATTTGAGTTGAAAACCTATTTGCCATCCTGACTCAGGTGTCCAGTTCTAGGTGGGGAGACTGTCATCTCTGTGAGTCCAGGATCTGTATCTGCTTCTTCACCTCCAAATGTCCAGCATCTATCTCAGAGCTTGGCTCTCAGGAGCTGCTTAATAATATGTGCTGAGCAAATGCATGAATGAATAAACTTGGCTCATAGTTTATTCACATAGTAGGTTCTTAATAAATACAATGATGATGATGAAGACATAAAATTAGAGTGAAGGACTAAATGATTCTTAAACATTTCCAACTAGAAAAATATATAACTGTGTTTAAAATGGTCAAATAAAGAAATCCTCTGATTTTTCCACAGGTTTGATATAGAGTGCAATGAACAGGGACATGCAGATGGCTCAGGAAGTCCAAGGCAGAGCAGTCTGTATCTGGAGAGCATGCCAGACCCTGGGGTCCTCCTTAAATTGCAGCCATACTCCCTTTGTATTAAGAATAACTGTCTACTACCTCATTACCTTATGTCCACTATGAGAAAGCACAAGGAGAAATTTCATGACAAAATGACCTGCATTTCTCCTAAGCAAAATTGCCTGATAATTTGTAAATCTTAGGCTATTGTTAAGGTTTAAACACTATCACTCTTTGACTGTCAAGAAACTGAGAATTGACCTTGTACCCTATGACTGCAAATGCAAAGCATGTATGGTAGGTCCCTACTATGCTAAGCAGAACCCTCCTTCAGGACTCAGGTGCCCATTCCTCCAGCTGCATGCAGGGTTACCTGCTGGCACCTCACAAATCAGTTCTCTCCTGGACTTGCTCTGGGCTAGGGTTGCCAGATGAAACACAGGACACCAGATTAAATTTAAATATCAGTTAAATGACAAATACTTTTTTTAGTCTAAGTATGTCCCAATGTTCCAAACAATATTTGGGGCACACTTACACCAAATATACTAAAAATATTTATTGTGAATTAATTTGAAATTGGAACTTAATCGGGTATCTTGTATATTTATTTGCTTTCCCCAGCAACCCTATCCATGGCTAAAGAAATGCTCTGGCCCAAGGTCACATGCCTTTCCCCAACAATACTCAAAGACAGATCCATGCAGCAGTGGAATGGTCTGAGCTGTTCACTCCAAATCCACTTCCAGAGCTTGTTATAACAAGTGAATCATGGCCAGCCTCTCCTCTGCCCAGTCCTGAAGATAGGTACTCCTTCACTTTCACAGATAGATCCCAAGAACATCTCCTAATAAGCTTCTTTATGCTGATGTCCTTCTCCGACTCTGCTTCCTGGGGAGCCAGGCCTGAGAAAGCACCTTTCAGCCACACCCTTCCCATCTGTCTTTTGCCCTCTTAACCATTTCTCCATTGTCTGTGCTTCCTAATCTGTTTATCCTCTTGTACTATATGTATTTTTGTGAGGCTCCCCAGATTCTCTTATGGAAAAAAGTGGTGTGTGTTTTTGTGTATACACAAATTTTTGTTTTTTAAAAAAATGTCTTGAGTGAAAGGTGACTAGAAGCAACACTGGAGAAGGAATCCCAAGTCTTCTCCCAGCTCTGCAAGTACAACATGTGACCAGACTAAGGCACATGACATTTCTAAGGTGCAGTGTTTAGAGTGAGGATGATACAATTTACCCTTACAGGTATCCCACACAAGGGGTGGATGTTAGAGGGCTCTGCAAAGGCAAATCTTCACATCTAAGTTGTGCTGTGGTGTGAGCTGGGCCTGAACGACAAACTACCTAATTCTTTCCTGCAGGTCCTTAGGAGTGGAAACAAGCCTCTGCCTTCCTGTGTGACGGAGGTCTCCCCTCTGCCCATCGACGGGCATTTGCTGCACGGTGTGACGCTGCTGTCTGCCCCTCTTTGCTAAAAGACAGTCTTTCCACCCTGTCCACTGCGTTTCCATGCTGCCATTGGATAACCCCTAGGGGTAAGGCGGGAGTTGGGAAGTAATGTCTCAGCACCCCCAGTGGAGCATAAAAGGTACTGTTTCTGCTTAAACCACAGAGCCAAGCATCCACCTGGGAAGCAGTGGGGCTTAAAGGTGGCAGGAGTGAGCTAGAGCTGTCCCAAAGTAGCTGGCTCATGGCAGAATTGTGTAGATTGGAGGATCTGGGAGAGGACTTCGGGGTGGCAGAGCCAGCAGGCTGTGGTCAGCCCTGGCACTCTCTAATACAAAACACAAGCAAGACTGGTGTGGTGGAACTGCTCAGGCTCTGACTCTGAGGTCTTCAACCTTGGCCACAGGTAGAATCACCTGGAGAGCAATGATATCTCTTCTGGTGAATTCAGGCAGCAGCCGGGTGCAAACTCCTCAGGTGATTCCAGTGTGCACCCTTGGGTGTGAGTCCACACACCTCCACCACTAACACTACTGCCTGGACCGGGCTGCTCAACTTCTCTGAGTCATTTTTTCTTCACTGCTTAAAAAAAAAGGATGATCCCTATTTGCTGTGGGTTGAATTGAGTGCCCCCAAAAGATGTTTGAAGTTCTAACCCCAGTAACTGTGAATGTGACCTAATTTACAAATAGGGTCTTTCCAGATGTAATCAAGTTAAGCTGAGGTTATTAGGGTGTGCCCTAATCCTATATGACTCTGGTGTCCTTCTAAAAAGGGGACATTCAAACGCAGAGAGGCATACAGAGAGAGAACACCATGTGAAGATTGAAGCTGTTCAAGGGAAGGAACTACCCAAAACTAGGAGAGAGGCCTGGAACGATCCTTCCCTGCCAATACCTTGATTTTGGACTTATGACCTCCAGAGCTGTGAGGTAATAAATTTCTGTGGTTCAAGCTGCCCAGTCTGTGGTATCTTGTTATGACTCCTCAAGCAAATGAAACATCATCCTAAAGAGATTTTATAAAACTTAGGAAATAAAATACGTAAAGCCTCTGACACATCTACACTCAATAAATCATGATGATAATATAATTTTACCTTTTGGAATCCTTATTTCTTTATAGAAGGTTGCTGTGTGACTGTGGACAAATACTTAGTCTATGTATGCCTCATTTTTCTTATCTATAAACGGGTAGTAAAATATATATATAAAAGACATACCTACATCATAGGAATGTTGCAAGGAGAACAGAAGAGCAAACTCAGAGCAGAATTAGAACAGTGCCTGGCACATGGTAAGTTCTCAATAAATACAATGATGATGATGGTGATGATGACATCCTATGAGAGTGAAGAACTAAATGAGTTTTAAACATTTCCAACTAGAAAAACCTATAACTGCTTTTAAAATGGTCAAATAAAGAAATCCTGATTTTTCCACAGGTTTGATATGGAGTGCAATGAGTGGGGACATGCAGATGGCTCAGGAAGTCCAAGGCAGAGCAGTCTGTCTGGAGAGCATGCCGGACCCTGGGATCCTCCTTAAATTACAGCTAGCCCAGGTGCAGTGAGGTAGCCCCCAGGGGTCTTCGGTGTCAGATGTCATAATTCATCTCTGAACCTGCAACTGTTGCCTGGCCTGGATTTTGTCCTCTGATCAGTCCTCACTCTGTGTGGAGCGTGGTTGTTATAGAACACAGGATAAATATCCATAAGTGACTCTTAGCATAAGAGGACCGCAGGATGCCCAGATTGCCTTGAGAGGCTGTTGCCTCAGGTGGGACCTTTGATCTCCCCAGTAAGCCAAGGAGGGCAGGGATCTGGTGAGGCACCACCCCTACCCACTATGCTTCACAGCCCAAGGGATGCAGGTGACAGAGCTGGTGAAGGTGACCATGTCTGGTCCCTGCTGTGGTTTGAGGATGCATGCTAAGCTCAGGGTGCTGGGAGAATAAATCTGCCCTTTTTATTGATGCCTCTGCCTCATCCTCCCTGAGAAATCTGATTATCTGGGCGATGCCGGCAGATGTCAACATGAAATGTTTGCTTCCAGGTCCCTACTTAGGGGAGTGGATGGGGCTGACTCCTGCCTTCCTGTCAACAAACCATCATTAATCCCCCTCTCTTACAGTCCATCCCTGATGCCACTTTTCCTGGTTTATGTGGCTCAATGACCTTTCTTTGTTTTGTTCCCAATAAAGATAGCCCCAGTGGGGCCGGAGGAGAGCTCTTTAATTCAGGGAGTGCTAAATCAGAGAGAGCTTTCCGAGGTGGCAGGCAGCTCCTGCAGCCAACTCTTTGGGGTTCTGTTCACTGGTTGCTCTGGTCACTGTGGCAGTGCCTTTCTGTAACAACCCCTACAGAATCCACTATTCCAGAGCTTTCTATTTCTCTTCCTTCCTGCTCCAGACCATTGATCTGGAAGGTACACTGTAATGAGTAATTCTCCCAGTCCCTGTGTGTTTTGGTATAAACCTGTTTGGCTGAGATGGAGGATTCTTGCTATAAGAGCTGAGGTGTATGGCTAGGCCCGCCTGTGAAAGCGGATCGGACCAGCAGGGCCAGCTAGTTGGCTGGCTCCCTGAGGGCTAAAGGGCAGAAGCACGATCCTCTCTCAATCAGACAATCCTACTGGACTGGGGAGTGGGGACAGGAACTACTAAGGGTAGAGATGGACAGTGGCACTTCCTTTTCTGTTGGGCAGGAGTTTCTTACCTTCTCTTGGCAAGTGTGCCCACTAGAAGATTCCAGCTCAGCTGCTCCCAAGAGGTGACCTGGACTCCAGGGTTATGGCCCCTGTAGGTACCATACTATACACACACACACACACCACACTACACACATACATACACACTACACACACACCACACTACACACATACACACACACTACACACACACACACACACACACACACACACACACACACACAGAGTCCACCCTGGCTTCACCCAACTCTGTCTCTCTAAGCCAAAAGCTTTCTACCATAATAGTTAAGCTACTAAAGTTCTCAATGCTGGTTATATATTAGAATCACCTGGGAAGCTTTAAAAAAATACAGATGCCTGAGAAAAAAGTAGCAAGCACTTTACAAAAGAGGCTACCTAAGTGACCAATGAACACATGTAGGTGCTCAGGTTCACTGGTCATTGGGGAAACAGAATAAACCACAGTGTGATCCCACTACACACTCCACAGGCTGGTGAAAATGATAAGTACAGAAATACCAAATTCTGGCTGGCACATGGCATAACCAGAACTTCTTATTCACTGCTGGTGATAGTGTAAATTGAACAATCACATCATGAAGTCACTTGGTGGGACCTAAACTGAACATACACATATGCCCTGACCTAGCACTTTCATCAGAGTGTACCCACAGAAATGCATTATATATCCACCAAAGACACATACAGGAACTTTTGTAGCAGAACTCTTCATAGGAACCCAAACCAGAAATGATCCATATGCTCATCAATCAAAGAACTGATCCATAAAGAATGGCATATTCATACAGTGAGATTCTAGAGAGCAGTGAGAATGAGTAAACATTGCTGCAAGCAACAACAGGGATGCTTCTCATGTAATGTTACGTAAATGAAGCCATGCACACAAGAAAGGACTTGCTTTTTTAATCCTTTTGTTAAGAAGCTCAGAAACAGGCAAAACTAATCTAAGATGTCAGAAAGAATATTGGTGAACTTCAGGGGGTGACTGGGAGGAAGCCTGGGGGATTCTGGGTGGCTGGCAACACAATGCTCTCTCTTGATGTGGGTGATAGTTACATAGGTGTGCTCAGTTTGTGAATATTCATCAACTGGTGCACACTTAGGAATTGTACACTTTTCTAAAGAATGTTATGTTTCAATATTTTAAAATATATATTAATACCTAGACTCTACCTTCAGAGAGTCTGATTCTGTTAGTCTGGGCTTCAGGCCTGGCATGAGTATGTCAGATCTTCCCAGGAGGTTCTAATGGGCAGGCAGGACTGAGAATCCTGGGCTTAGGGAATGGGGGGGGTTGGAGTCAGATGCAGCAAGCTTAGAAGACGGATCCTCCCACAGATTTGCTGGCATAAGCTACTGAGTCTCTCTCTGGATCTGTTTTCCCCCCAGCCAGGAAAAGGGGGGAGTACAATAATTCTGTACCCACTGCACAGAGTTGTTGCAAGGAACAACTGGGATTGCATGTGTACAGTACTCTCCACTGTGCCTGCCTGTAGAGTGAGTGCTCCATGATGACAGCAAACCACAGTGAGTGCTCCACGATGGTAGCAAACCACAGTGAATGCTCCACGATGGCAGCAAACTACAGTGAGTGCTCCATGTTAACAAACCAGAGTGAGTGCTCCATGATAACAACAAACCAGAGTGAGTGCTCCACGATGGCAGCAAAGCATAGCGAGTGCTCCACGGTGGCAGCAAACCACAGCGAGTGCTCCACAGTGGCAGCAAAACACAGTGAGTGCTCTATGGTGGCAGTAAAGCACAGTGAGTGCTCCACAGTTACAGCAAAGCATAGTGAATGCTCCACAGTGGCAGCAAAGCACAGTGTGTGCCCACAGTGGTGGCAAACCACAGCGAGTGCTCCACGGTAACAGCAAACTACAGTGAGTGCTCCACAGTGACAGCAAAGCACAGTGAGTGCTCCATGGTGACAGTAAACTACAGTGAGTGCTCCACAGTGACAGCAAACTACAGTGAGTGCTCCACAGCAGCAGGAAAGCACAGTGAGTACTTCATGATGACAACAAACCACCATAAGTGCTCCATGATGGACAACAAAACACTGTTAGTGCTCCATGATGACAGCAAACTACAGTGAGTGCTCCACAATTAATGCTCCACAATGACAACCAACCACAATGAGTGCTCCACGGTGACATCCGACCACAGTGAGTGCTCCACGATGACAACAAACCACAGTAAGTGCTCCACGATGACAACCAACTGCAGTGAGTGCTCCATGATGACAACCAACCACAGCGAGTGCTCCACGGTGACAATCGACCAGTGAGTGCTCCATGATGACAGCCGACCACAGTGAGTGCTCCACAATAACAAACCACAGTGAGTGCTCCACAATGACACCAAACCACAATAAGTGCTCCATGATGACAACCAACCACAGTGAGTGCTCCACAGTGACAACCAACCACAGTGAGTGCTCCACGGTGACAACCGACCACAGTGAGTGCTCCATGACAGCCGACCACAGTGAGTGCTCCACAATAACAAACCACAGTGAGTGCTCCACAATGACAACAAACCACAATAAGTGCTCCATGATGACAACCGACCACAGTGAGTGCTCCACAGTGACAACCAACCACAGTGAGTGCTCCATGGTGACATCTGACCACAGTGAGTGCTCCATGATGGTAACAGAACACAGTGAGTGTTCCACGGTGACTACAGACCACAGTGAGTGCTCCACAGTGACAACCAACCACAGTGAGTGCTCCACGGTGACATCCGACCACAGTGAGTGCTCCACAGTGACAACCAACCACAGTGAGTGCTCCACGGTGACGACAGACCACAGTGAGTGCTCCACAGTGACAACCAACCACAGTGAGTGCTCCACAGTGACATCTGACCACAGTGAGTGATCCATGATGGCAACAGACCACAGTGAGTGCTCCACAGTGACAACCAACCACAGTGAATGCTCCACAATGACAGCTGACCACAGTGACTGCTCCACAATGACAACCAACCAGTGAGTGCTCCACAGTGACATCCGACCACAGTGAGTGCTCCACGATGACAACCAACCACAGTGAGTGCTCTACAATGACAGCTGACCACAGTGAGTGCTCCACGATGACAACCAACCAGTGAGTGCTCCATGACAACTGACCACAGTGAGTGCTCCACAGTGGCAACCAACCACAGTGAGTGCTCCATGATGACAACCAACCACAGTGAGTGCTCCACAGTGACAACCAACCACAGTGAGTGCTCCACAATGATAACAAACCACGGTAAGTGCTCCAGGATGATAGCAAACCAAACCACAGAAATTGCTGATCCAAGGTTGCTTCCCCTCCAATCCTGCCTCAGGACATCTTGGCCCACCAGAAGTCAGGATCCCAGGGCTGGGAGGCAGAAAGCCTGGACTCTACAGCAGGACACTGAGAAAGGAGGCTGGGCAAGTCACATCCCCTTTTCCGGCCTTAGTTTCCCCAGGGTAATACCCAAGGGTTCCACAAAAGAGCGAATTCAGGAAATGCCATTATCCATCTCTGAGCAGCTGTTACAGCTGTGGAGATCACCTCCTTTGGCTGCATCCCCCTTCCACACCCCTCCCCAGGATTAGCATATGTCAAGACATAACTAATGTGGCCAAAGAATCAGAGTAGATCCCTGACTCCCAGAGGACACCACACTACGTGGAGGTCAAACAGTGCCTCTGCTTAAGCTCAGCTAAGAGAAGAGCATTTCCATCGATTTTATAGGCCTAACTTCCTCCATCTGTTCTTTCCCCACCTGCCCACGTGAGAAAAAAGGTAAGGAGAAGGAAAGCAAGAGAGTTGCCAGCTTTCCCCTTTGTCCAAGGGTCTTTGTCAGCCTTTGCTGTTTCTAACTCCCTAATGCCCCATGTGAATCCTGAAGACCTTCAATTCTAGATCTGCCCTGCCAGACAGGTGAAGCAGGCATTCTTTACCTCTTCTCCCTCCATCCGAGTGTCAGGGACTGCATCTAGGAAGAAAGCCTGGAGCCACACATGTTTAACTGAAATAGTCTAGCTCAATTAAGCAAGCAGGAATGGCAGTGAGGAAAGCCAGCATGCAGATGTTGCACAGCTACTCTGCCTTCAGAAGGTGTCATCCCCCTAGCAGGGAATGGGGAAGGGGGCCAAGCTGGAAAGTTTGCTGCCCCGCTGAGTTCACTGAAAAGTCTGTTCTAATATCAGTCATCTAAATGTTTAAGAATACCACAGCTCAGCTCCCAGATGGGGAAGTAGGGGCAAATGGATGTGGGGATGACTGCCAATTAGACAATGGAGCAGATGTCTGAGGAAGTCAGCCCTTTATATATCTTCTCCCAGGAAGCCAGAAAGCCACCTCTGCAAGGTGGCCAGAGACCTCAGCACTCTGGTCCAGGCCTGGTCCCCAGGGCTGGGGTTGGGCCACAGGAGGGGAGGTGAGCCATTCCTTTTAGCGACCGCGAATGCATAACTTTGCTAAAGTCCTCATATAGCCCACAAGCCAATGTATTCAGTTAGTTGAAGTTAAGGAAAATAACAATTTTATCTCCTGCAACAAATGAAAAAGCATTACTCCGAAAGAGAAGAGAATCCGTTTTGCTATGGCCAGCGGATCGAAAGTCCTTATCAGCTGTGACAAGAAAATTTCATCTGCCTTTAAATACCTTTTGAGGTTGTTTATCACGCCCAGACCTAAAATGCTTAAGTTTAGAAGTTCAAACGCTAAAGGAGGACTTTATAAAGCCTGGCAGAGATACATATGTACTCCCAGAAAGTCAGCAAATACTTAGTTCGCATTTGCTGAGCACTCCACGTGCATGAGCAAAAAGGAGACAAAGATGAGGTCCAAAGAGGGCAACAGGCAGCGTGACAAATACTGAGAGAAAGCTGGAAAGACAGACAGATACATATGTACCGAGCTAAGAGGTGAAGACAGAGGATGAGAGGCCTCTAGAATCAGAGAGTAAAAATGTTTCATGACTGCAGACCAAGGTATAAATACATCAAGGAGGACAAAAGATTCATTAAAACCACAGAGCAGCAAATAGCATTTGTTTTAGTCATCTCTTCCCCTCCAGCACTAAGAATCCGTGGCTACACCCCTTACATAGTCCACTATTCCAGAGCTTTCTATTTCTCTTCCTTCTGGCTTCAGATCTTTTGACCCAGAAGGTACACTGTGATGAGTAATTCTCCAAATCCCTGAGGGTTATGCTATAAACTTGTCTGGCTAACATGGAGGTTTCTTGCTGTAAGTACTGGGACTTACGGCTCCAAGCCCACCTGTGGATGGGAATCAGACCAGAAGGGACAATCAGTTGGTTGGTTCTATGAGGGCTAAAGAGCAGAAGTTCGATCCTCTCTCAGACAATCCTGCTGGATTTTGGAGAGGGGACAGAAACTACTAAGGGTGGAGATGAACAGGTACGCCAAGGTGAGAGAGGATATGAGAGTCCTCTGGTTGGTCAGGGATGGGTGTGGGGTGAGAGGAGGTCCACCGAAGAATGTTCAGTAACAGAGAAGAACTATTTCTACTGGATCCACAGGCATGCTACTGAGGCCCCATGCGAGGGACCCCTGGCTAAAATATCTCTCTCTGATTTTTAATGTGACTTAAAATACCTTTGCATCCATTGGGGTGCTTTCAGCTGTACATAACAGAATATCCAACTAAAACAATATTCGTTTTTTGCATTACAAAAATTTAGAGGTAGACCATTTTAGAGTTGGTTACCAGCCAGTCACTAAGTTCAGCTCAGATTCAAGGGGAGAGGACATAGGCCCTACATCTTGACCAGAGCAGTGTGAAAGAATCTGAGAAACAAAAAAGTCTAAAAATAAATGAACATTGTTTTAGACAACTGAATTTTGAGTTGGTTTGTTACAAAGAATTATGGCGGCAATGGCTGACTGATACACCTTTAAAATTACCTCTTGCTGTCAGTTGATTACTATTGTAAAGTTCACACTGTCCAGAGGAAATGGAGCTCAAGAAGGAACATCTAAGGTGGTCTCCCTAGTGCTTACAAGTCTCTCCTGCTCTCATCTCCTTCCCTCCTCAATCACCCTCTAGATTGATGGAGGCTGCAGAAGCCCCCCTGCCCTCAGCTCCCATTCTTCTTCATGCTGTGGCCGTTTCTCTGCTGTATCCACCGTTCTTGGATTCCTCATTACTGCCATGGCTGTACAATACCTGCAGGGGCCTCCAATTTTGTTGCTCTCAAAGCTTCCCCTGCAGGCCTTCCTCCCTTCAAAATTCCCGTTTATCCTTTGTAAAGCTTTCTCAAGCCAAGGGCCAGTTCCTTTGGAAATCTCACAGGCCCACCAATGTGGTGACGCAATGAGACAGTTTCTCTTGCCTTTTCTCCAGGTGGCTTTGACACTTTGAATCTTTATCCATCAGTCTTTGCCAGATGGCTTCCCACAGCTCTCCTGCCCCCAGCTCCTGTCTCTGTGCTCACTGAGGAACCAGCTTCTGGGTTCCATTCCTCACCCAAAATAGAGCTGTCTTCTTTCCTGGACTCCAGGAATCCTGAGCATCCAATTGACATGTGAGTCATTGGCACTCACCACGTGCCAGTCACCGTGCTAAGTACGCAGGCTGCACAAGGTACAGGCCTGCGCTGGCGGGCTGAGTATGTGTATTGAGAGGCACAGATAAGACAGTAAAGTGGAACCCTAAATATTATCAAGTCATCAAGAAATATTTGTTGAGCACCTACTATGTGCAGAGCAATGTGTTTGAAGATATAGCAGCAGCCCAAACAAATGAAGTCCCTGCCTCTGAAAGCTTCAGCCAGGAGTTGCCAGACTCTTACAGAATTTTATCTCAAGTCCAGTGAGACCCAATAAGGAGAATCACATTTCTCAAGGGACCAGGGTTGTAGGTAGCAGATAAACCCAGCGTTCTCTCCACTCACTGTCCCAGTTCATGCCCTGGGGCGCTGCAATAAGCACTATCACTGGGCTCAGGCTTTCTCCAGACCCAGGCACAGAACAGGCCCCAGCTGTCAGGAGTTGACAGTCCCGGAGCAGTCAATGAAGCCTGGGTGGTGGAGGGTAAACATCCGGGATTCCTTGCCCCCAGAGCGGACAACGCTGGGGTGTGTTCTACACAAGGACCAAGAAGTCCCCGGCTGGATGGAGACCCCCTTCTCCACAGTGGTGGCTGCTCATTAACATACCCTCCAGGGGCTTCCTTCCCCTCCTTCCCCACGGCCCCATCCCCTGCTACACCTCCAAAATAAATCACTTGCATCAAAATCCATGCTTCGAGGGAATCCAGAATAAACAATAACAGGTAGGAGGAGGAATAGCAGTAGTTGCCACTGGGAGCTTACAGTGTGCCAGCTATCTTTTGAATGGCTCAATTTTCATTACGCACTTAATTTCTACAGTGCTATGAGGCAGGCATTGCAATTGATCTCCACTTCAAAAGGAGAAGCAGAGTCACAAGAGGGAAACCGGCATTACATTAGGAAACACCACTGGCCAAAATTCAAGAACCCACACCGGCTCTGGGCCAACCAGCTGAGGATATTTTGAGGAATCTGCTTCAAGTCTAGGGCCTCAGTTTCCCCTCATTTACAATAAGTGCGACGCTCCTTGTCTACCACATCTCAGAGGCCCTCTGAAGCTTCTAGGAAGGGAAAGGTGATAAAGCTCCAGTAACATACTGAGCATATAAGATCTTTGGAGAGGATGAAGCTCAGCGTTCACACTGGATGAAGAAGGGAAGGGTGAAGAACACTGTGTTCTCCCGTGCAGCACTCCTAGCCCTGATGATCTGGGTTCCAGGAGGGGTAAGGCCTCTGTTCCTGTCACTCCCCATCCTCAAAGGATCAATAGTGCAATTAAAAGCTGTGAAAAGTTCTTCCTAGCCATGAAAAGTTCTTCCTATCTAGTATTTCCTATTCTCACGGTCTTAAAACAATATTCTAGTCTTATGTATTCGTTGTTATTGTTTGCTGGATTTTATTGGTTTAATCTCCCCTCAGACTGGGGCTCCTTGAGGGTGGGGCTGTGTCTCCCTCAGACTGAGGCTCCCTGAGAATGGGGCTGTGTCTCCCTCAGATTGGGGCTCCCTGCAAACGGGGCTGTGCCTCCCTCACACTGGGGCTCCCTGCAAATGCGGCTGTGTCTCCCTCAGACCAGGCTTCATTAAGTAAATTAGGCTTGTCCTCCTTTCCCGTCATTACCAATTGTGGTCCTGAGCGTGGGCACCTGTGGTAGAAATCCTGAGGCTGGGGGCTCCCACAGCAGATTCAGGACTCTTTCAGCAGATCTGGGAAGTTGGGAGGTAAGGAGGCTGGGATCCTGGTCTGAACTGCCATGGAGCACAGCCCTGTGCTGTGAGGATGTCCTCATTCTGTTTGTGTAACTTTCCACTTGACTTATTTATAGGTGCCCACACTGAGTGAGTTTACTGGCTGTGGCGTCTGCCACATTTCAGGATCTTTGTGCCGGAGGGGTTAGGCGGGGAAGCAGAGGAGTAGAGGGTGTGGGGAGGAGGAGAGGGAAGAGCTTCGGGACAGAGGCTCGGTGAAATATGCCCAGATCCCCAGAGTCCTTAGACTCCCACATATTGTGTGAGTGTCAATCTGTGCCATTTCACATAACATTTTTATAAAGAAAGTTTAGAATGCCTACCTGGAGGATGAAATTCAATGCTGCCTGGATGCCTGGCCTGACCCAAATCAGAAGTGGGAGGATCCGTTCTTGGCTCTAATCCTTACCTCTCTAGGCCCTCCGTCTCGTAGGCTCCAGCCAGCCTGACCTCCACGCCCCACCTCCACATTTACCTGCCTATGCCTGTCATCTGCAGGGCTCTGTTCTGGGAGAGGCACCTTCTGTCCATCGTGCCACCTTATTGAGCAGTCCGCATGCATTTAACTCATTCCTCCTCACAACAATCTTATGAACAGTGACTGGTGTTATCATTCCCATTTTACAGATGAGGAAACTGAGGAACAGGGAAATTAAGTGGCTTCCTCAGGGTCACACAGCTAGTTAGTGGCAGAAGTGGCTTGAACCCATGTCATCTGCTGGCAACAGTGAGCAGTTCCCAGAACAAGGGGATTTAGAGCCTCCACCTGCAACCTGCCCAGGCCCCATCAGCACCCCAGTCCCTTGCCGTGCTCTCCTCTTCCCTTCCTTTCCATGCAGTCAGCATCTTTGCTCATGCTGAAAGCTTGTTTACAAGCTGAGCAGTGGTTGTGTGTTCACTGTGAGCCTGTAGGCTCCCTGAGGGCAGCCTTGTCAGCCAGCTTTGTTCCCCCTGCTTTGCAGCTCTGGACCAGGACCTGTCACAGAGAGGCCACTCTGTACATGCTTGCGGAATCAAGAAAGGACTGATTTAGAAAGTGGTCACCCAAATGGTGGTCTTCTCTGTTTAAACAGTTTTTCCCAGTCACAGCAGTGAGGCCCCAGACGCAGTCTGGGAAGACTGTGTGTGTGCCTGTGCCTCTGTGTGTGTGTGTGTGTGTGTGTGTGTGTGTGTGTGTGTGTATCCCAGCAATGTCCTGGCTGGAAGCTGTCAGCCCATTGGGCTGACTGGGCTGTGAGTTGTCTGTGTCTCGTGGCAGCCTAATCATGTCTGACAGATTGATTAGAGGAGAAAGTTGCTGTGTCTCTATCGCAACAGACAGGGTGAGCGTGTCTCCACTTAACCTTTCTCATCGCACAGGAAAGCAGGGGGTGCAGGCTGGGGCGGAGAGGAGGGGTCAGGCATGGAGGGTGAGCAGGACATCTGCAGAGAGACAGAGGGAACAGGGGTGGGCAGAGTGAGTGAGCATGGATGAGCCAGAGGAGCTGCAGGAAGAGGCTGGAAGACAAGGAAGGCAGATATGGAGCTGGTGGGGCTCATCCCCATGGTGTGTGCAGGGAGCCCCAGCTCTACAAACATCCTCATTGAAGAAGTACTGCCCTTTCCCTTGGATCAACGGGGTGGTTTGTTAGACAACCTGCAGGCCCACAGCCCTTGGGTGTCCCTGAAGCCTGGCTCTGAGCTGCACTCAGGAAGGGAGTGAAGCAGAGTGAAAGTGTTCAGGAACCTTCAAAGATGAGCCGTCTGCTGGCCTGGCATGGTGGTTCATGCCTATAATCCCAGCACTTTCAGAAGCCGAGATGGGCGAATCACCTCAAATCAGGAGCTCGACACCAGCCTGGCCAACATGGCAAAACCTAGCCTCTACTAAAAATACAAAACTTAGGCAGGTGTGGTGGTGGGCACCTATAATCCCAGCTACTCTGGAGGCTGAGACAAGGAGAATCGCTTGAACCCGAGAGGCAGAGGTTGCAGTGAGCCAAGATCACGCCACTGCACTCCAGCCTGGGCAACAAAGAGCGAAACTCTGCCTCAAAAAAAAAAAAAAAAAAAAAAAGCCATCTGTCATGGGCTCCCCTCCCCTCCTATGGCTGAATGATTGATGACCACTTAGCCTTCAGCTGGGAGGAGAGGACGCGCACTGGCTGGATTGAGAAAGCTGCAGAGGCCTTTGGAAAGCATCGGTTTACCCCTCCCGGTTTCCTTCAGGAGGCAATGGGTCTAGAGAAGGGAAGGAACTCTCCCGGGCCGTTTATTCACCCACCATCAGTGGCTTCTCTTAGAGAAGCTGAGCCTGGTGGGTGCCGGGGGTGACCCTGGTTCTCCTGGATCTGTCCCCTCTGTCCTAGAGGCTTCACAGTGGGGGACTTATAACAACTGTCACAGTAGACCCTAGAGAGAAAGTCGCTGCCTCCAGCTTGGCACAGGGTCTTGTCTACAATTCCACAGGGGTCACAGGATACAATGAAACCCCCGTGTTTTCACCCAGACCACTCCACTCTGAATGAAGAGGCCCATTGCTTCTAGAAACCTGGCCACACAATGTTCTGAATCATTATACTTTTTTAATTGGGAAAGTCTTAGTGGCAGATGCTATATGCCACCAAGCCGCCCCTTATATTGTGTTTTTTGGTCAAACTTGTCATTGTTACTGGTTAACTGGGGTTGAAAAAACCATATATATCTTCAAAATTTTATTTTAGAATGCTTAGCAGGAGAAACAAACTAGACAGAGCCAACAGTAACAGTCATTGTTATTGGGGAATGAGATCTGGGAATGAGAATTATATTTGTTTGCATCCCCTCTGTTTTATAATTAGAACAATTGGCATTACTCTCCTAAAAGTAGTATGCCTGGTTTTGAATACACAAAGGATCTCAGTTTCATACCTAAAACACACATAGCAAAATGTCTGAAAAATAAAAGTTTTAAAAGTCATAGTGGCTGTGTTGTGAAGCTGTGAACCTTTTTTTCTTTCTTCTACTTCCTCTCCTCCTCTCAAAATCAGCTGTTACTAACGTCGGGGCTACAGGGTGGGTGCAGGTGGGGAGGGGAGGACAATGTCTTTAACAAACAAAACATTCATTTGCACTGTTCTTCCTCACCCTCACCAGGAGAGGCCCAGCAGACAGGAAGATAATTGTAGCTTTACTCAGAGCTCTGGGCTGGAGGCCCTTAGAAAGACACACACAATGAAATCAGCTCAACAATCAGCAGACATTGTTAATGGCCTTCCTGAATCTGCCCCCTTCCTTTGTGTCTCTGGCTGTATTCCAATGTTGAGCCTCTTCCCAGAGGCCAGGTGTGCTGCAAGTATCCCTTGCCCTGACCGGACCCGGTGCTTTTCCATGGCACACTATTGGCGTTTATGTTACAGACGTGGAACATCTCTGCCCCACTGGGACTGTATGCTCAGAGAGGCCCCAGATGTTCCATCTTACAAAAACTCCTCATGTCCACAGGTTCCCCAGTGCGGCTGCTACACCCCGGGTGAGACCCCCTGGAAGCCAATTACCATGCCTTTATTTCCTTTGCTACCAATTTAAAAAAGGTCAGGAGTTAGGGGTTGAATTGTGTCCCTCCAGAAAAGATACATTGAAGTCCTACCCACCTGTACCTGTGAATTTGACCTTACTTGGAATTAGGGTCTTTACAGATGTAGTCAAGTTAAGATAAGGTCATTAAGGAGGGCCTTAGTGCAATGCGACTGGTATTGAGGAAGGAGACCCTTAATCACCCTTAAGCATCTAAGACCACCTCCCCCCTGACGTCCACATTGCATTTCAGTAGGAGAAGTAAGGGCTGGCAGGCTGGGCGCCACCTTTAATTGCGCTCCTGTAGATCGCAGGCATGGCATGGAGGAATCTTTCTGGAAAGCATTGTCTTTACTTAAACACGGTCAAACCCCCACCTAAGTCACATACCCCATGCCTACTCCATGGATCAAGACCCTTTCACATGTAAATTCTAGAGTTGTAAGCCTTGATAAGAGCAACGATTTTTCTCTGTTGGGGGCTTAGCTACTTGGAGCATTCGGACCTGCTACAGCTCCCAGCCGAATAAAATGTCACCACTTCTTCCCAGTTCAGTGTTCGAGAGGTTTGTTTCATGGCGTTTCATGCTTCAGTGTCATTATAAAAAGAGGGAAACGTGGACACAGACACGTGCAGAGGGAGGACTGTGTGAAGAGACATGAAAGATGAGTTATGCTGCCACGAGCCAAAACGTGCCAGAGCTGCAAAGACGGAAGAGACAAGAAAAGACCCTTCTACTGCATGTTCAGAAAGAGCATGGTCCTGTTGAAGCCTTGCTTTAGACTTCAGGCCTCCAGAACTGTGAGAAAATACGTTTCCGTTGTTCTAAGCCATTCAGTTTGCGGTGCTTTGGTATAGCAGCCCAGGAAACGAATGCAGCAGGAAACTCTGTTCTAGCCAATAGCATCTGAGGGAAAGCCAATGGGGAAAATGTTTCCCATTACTACAAAGAAACCCGAAAGAAACAGTGGTTTACCTGACGATGGTGGTGTCGTGTCTGTATGTGGTGGTGGGAACTGCCGAAGCCATCTGGAGCATGTGGGAGACAAAGCTGATCTAATAAGCCTGTAGAGAATAAAGAAGAACCTGGGTCATTGATGATGATTGTTAAGGCTTTAAAGCAACCAGCCCTGCAATCACTCAATCTTGTTATGTCAGATAATAAATCCAAATGTGTCTTCAGTGACACACCTATGATATAAATCAATCAATCAATCAACAGCCTAGGGCCATTGGTGAACCCAAGTGAAGAAGTTGGTAAAAAGTAGCCAAACTTAGTTTGTCAATATCGGGTTTCTGAGTCACTGCCCTAGGACAGAGAAACCTAACATGGATATTACTTGCTTTTGCTTTAGTCAGTCTTAATTTTTCCAGATACAGTGACAGAAATGTATACAAGCGTAGCCTGCCCGGACAGGAAGAGAGTTTAGTATTCATCTCATGCCGTGGTTCTCAAAGCGTGGTCCAGGGACCTCTGGGGGCCAGTGAAGTCAAAATTATTTTTATAATAATACCAAGGTGTCATTTGCCTTTTTCGCTCTGATTCTTTCACAAGCATTCAGTAGCATATTCCAGAGGCTGCATGACATGTGATATCATAACAGATTGAATGCAAAAACAGACATGAAAATCCAGCTGTCTTCTGATAAACCAGACATTCGAAGAGAGTTCCAAAAATGGAAAATAAGACCACTGTTTTTACAAACTTTTTTTGTAAAATAGTTATTTTTCATAAAAATATCATTGTATTCATATGCAATGGGTTTGTTATAATTTAAAAATAAATATTTTATGTAAATGTTAAAAAATTTCTCTAAAGTTAAAAGTATGTGTAACTCATAAAAATGAAAGCTCTTTCGAGTCCTTGATAATATCTAACAATGTAAAGGGGTGCTGAGTCAAAATGCTTTCAAACCACTGATCTAGTGAAACAGTGGTTGACCTAGGGCAAGGAGAGAGGTGCTCATATAGCTGGGACCAGAGACAGGGGCACAGAACTGTATCAGCTGATCATAGTAACAGCAAATACATACAGATGCCTGGAACAGGCTAGATATTATGCAGAACATTTACACGTGTTATCTTGCCTCATTCTCATATCAACCATATATCTTATAACCTTCCTATGAGATAAGCAGGTAGACACTGCAATACCCACTTTGAAAATAGCGAGGTTTGCACACAGAGGTATATGTTGGAGGGAAAGCCTATCTGTCTTCCATGGGGCCCTTTACTTTTACACACATGCCACATGCACACACACACACACACACACACACTCACACACACACAGAGTTGAGGCTCCATAAATAGACTTAAGAGAAGGCAGGTGAGGGGGAAAGGGTGGTGCACTCTATAGGGAGGGAGGAAGAACAGGAAGAAAAAGAAAGCACTTCCCTTGCCCCCGGGTTTTCTCACCTGAGTGTCCACAAGTGGGTTGACAGATACTCATTATTGGCTGAATTATATGAAAAGACTCCCAAGAAATGTACCCTCCCACCTTGCCTCCTCTCAGTACCTCCTTAGTCATATTATCTGAATATGGACATTCTGCCTTATAGAACTGGAGAGGCAGACAGCAGGTGTTCTCCAGGTTGGGAGTAGCAAGAGCTTGGATGTGAGACCCGCTGCGGCCTCATCAGGAACTTTGTGGAAGCCAGCGCAGGCTAACCAATACAGTTTGGATGTTTTCCCGCTTCACATCGCATGCTGAAATGTAGTCTCCAGTGTTGGAATCCCTAATTATTCCTCTCAATATTGGAGGTGGGGCCTGGTGGGAGGTGGCTGGATCACGGGGGCAGATCTCTCATAAATGTTTTAGTGCCGTCCCCTTGGTGATAAGTGAGCTCTTGCTCAGTCAGTTCACATGAGGTCTGGTTGTTTAAAAGGGTCTGGACCACTCCCTCCTCTTCTTTGCCATGTGATGTACTGGCTCCGGCTTTGCCTTCTGCCATGAGTGGGAGCTTCCTGAGGTCCTCACCAGAAGCAGGTGCCAGTACCATGCTACTCATATAGCCTGCAGAACCGTGAGCAAAAATAAACCTTTTCTAAAATATAAATTACCCAGTCTCAAGTATTTCTTTACAGTGATGCAAGAATAGCCCAGTACATTGAGCTTGGGCCAGGAAACCCCCAGCTTCCATGGCTGGCCCTGAGGCAATGGTTCCTGGGGGGCCTTTAGCTGGGCACCCGCCATGTGCCACTCTAACCCAGAGCTCAAAGAGCACAGAGAGGATGGGTGTGGTTCTGGTCTGGCTCAGTGGGTGGCACAACCCAGCAGTGGATCAAGTTTCACCAACAGGATCCTCCAAGTCATATGGCATCTGGGTTATATGACCAATGCCAGCAGAATCCTGATCCCAGCAGAATTCTGTACTCTTCTAATGCCAGGTATTCATGGATACCTGGAGGGCTGGGATCTCTATAATCCATGCCCCTCTGTGGTCCTAACTCCTTCTGCACCCACATCCATTTACCCCACTCTGGCACAACACAGGGCAGGACCTTTAGCAGAACCTGGAGGGCTAGCTATGCAGACCTGAATTATCAACCACAAGGTGTCTGGGCATGGGAAACTGGCAAAGAGTGCTGGGAGAGGGCAGGGGCAGCGATGATGAGTCATGTTGGCCAGTTTTCATTCTGTGAACACTTTTTGGAGAGACGGACAGGGGTCTGGAGGAGGGAGTGACTCATTCTTCCTCAAAGGACACATCAAGAACTCAGTATGTGTATATATTAGGGGTGAAGATGTGCAAACTTTCCCATAGTTGGGAAGGCACATTTGCCACCAAAATGGTGGCTTCATTCTCCTGGCAAAGGGAAAGGACTAACATTTATGAAGCACCTACTGTGTGTTCCAAGGTTGTGTGGTTGCTAGGCTGCCTGAGGACAGAGGAAAAGACGACTCTGTAAGATTATTATTACCATACTCTGCAGATGGAAGACACTGTAAGCTGCCCACAGTCACAAAATGAGTCATTGGCCAAGCCGGAATTGGAACCCAGGCCCTTGATGTCAAAGCGGATGCTCTTTTTACACCTGCATGATACTTCTCTGAAATCATATAACCCTGACCAGAATAAAAGTGAGCTAGAATGAGTGCCTGGGTCTACAACTGTGGGAGCCTCAACTCTTCCACGGTCACCAAAGTCAGGGGACTTCTTAATGCACAAAGATGGAAGAAAAACTGCTCCCCTCCAACCAGCCTCTGGTACTCCATGTGACAAATGTTCACATTCTTACTGCCTGAGTCACACATGCCAGTAAGTAGTACCAACATTGATCCACATATTTCATGTTTATAGTATCTGTTCTACAGAGTCCTGAAGCAGCTCCTATACATCAATTTATTTGTCAACAGGTGTGGCAGTCAAGGGGAAAGGTCAGTAGCATGAATAAGGCCACCCTGGGGGATCCTCTGGGGACCCTGGGTCATTCTGGGGTGGCATTGACACAAAGACACCAAAGTACAGGGAGTGAGGCTGGTGGTAATCATCTTTGGGTAGGGTGGGTCTGGGTTCCAGGGGAAAAGGTCAAAACTTGTGCTCTGTTCTGTATAATATTTAGCTTCGAACAGAAGAGAGACATGAAGAAAGTGAAAGAGCACTTGGCAAGGTCCTAGACAAGATGGGGTTGGAACAGAACGTGGATAAGGCGAAGGAAGCAGGCAGAGACTGCACAAGGTAAGAATGAAGAAGAAAGAAGGAAAGAGGCCGGCAAGTTGAGGTTGTCTTCGCTTTCTCCTTCTTAAACTGAAGTAAAAAGGGAAAGTCTCTTGAGACTCACTCACGTTATTAAACATGTCTCCAGGTCATCCTGGTCTCCCCACCCCACTCACCAGTGCATCTACCTGCTCTGAGCCATTGGGGACAAGGCCCATGTCTACACAGGCAAAACAACGAGCATGTCCACACTTGAATGTAAAACATACGGATGGAAAACGAACAAGATGGCTTGCTTCCTCTAGGAGAGAGTTTATCAACCTTGGCACTGTTCATATTTTGGGCCAGACCATGTTTGGTTGTCAGGGAGACTTCCTGTGCTTTATAGGATGTTTAGCAGTGCCCTAGGCCTCTACCCACTAGATGCCAGTAGAACCCCCAGTGTGACAACCAAAAATGTCTCTAGACATTGCCAGAATTGCCCCTGGTTGAAAACTGCCGCTCCAGCAAGCCACGGGCTCCCTGCTTCCTCGAATGAGTTTTTAGAAATAGTTACTCTACATTCCTACATCTTGAAGGACCTGCCTCACGACTGGCCTCAATGTGTATCCTGCTCACTGTCCCCATGTCTGATGATGCACTTCTAGATGTACCCAAAGAGAGAGTTTGTACAAACATCAAGGGCGGATGCTTTTCTTCTGCCTCTGAGGTCCACTCCCCAAACACCCCTGCAAAACTGGTATAGACTAGGAATAAAAAGCTCTAGTACTGACCAGCAAGAGGCAGAATCATCAAGGAGGATTCTGAGTCAGCAGAGCCTGGCTATGAGCTCCTCTGCCCAGGGGACAAGGATCCCTCCATCTTTTCTTGTGCAAGTAGAAGCAGAAGACAGGTGGCAGACTGCAACTTCATGTGTGCCCGTCCTTTATCAGGACCCCACGGCCCTTGTTCCTGCATTTTTTCATCTGCAATGAAAAAGACTGGACTGGAAAACCTACAAGGTTTCCACTGAACTCTGATGAACCACGTTCTGAAAGTTTATGACTCCAAGGTTATAATTAGAAAAAGCCTGATCTTGCGGTGCATTAAGGATATGCAGAGCATGCTATGAATTCCCTCACGGTTACCTTTTAATTACCTGAATGGATATAGCAAAGCATTGCTAATTTGAAAGGAAGAGATAAATCCAAATCTAATCTGGCTGGACATCAAATGCAACACGAGTCTTTCTCTCTCTCTCTCTCTGTCAACACACACACACACACACACACACACACACACACACACACAGGCACACACACATCTGTAATAGAAAGGAGATCCCCAGGAGCTCAAGGAGAAGCCACACACGGGAACAGTTCATTGATAACTGAGAGTTAGCCAAAACATTTGGCTATTTTTAAATTTTTAATTTAACAGATAACATTGATATATATGAATTGTGTGCAACATGATGTTTTGAAGTATATATATCCAAATATGTATTTTGATTCATTTTTAGCAATAAGCCAAAGCCTAACTTGACCTGAATGCTTGGTTAATGTTTAATGTCCAGCAAAATGCCAGAGTGTCCCTGCGTTTAACTCTCCCTGGCCTAACAAGATCAAAGGAAGAAAACATCTCTGCCCTCTCATCCTGAACTTCCCCAGGGCTGCTCCATTTTCTCTCTGTCTCAGTGTCTCTCCATTTGCATACATCTCTGAGTCTCTGCTTCTCAGTCTTTAGTCTCTGTCCCCGTCCACCTCTGTATGCACCTCTGTGTGTCTCCATCATCTTTCTGTGTGACACTCCTTACCCCCACCCCCACCTCCACCTCCCTCCCTCCCTCTCTCCCTTCCTCCTTCTTGCTCTTTCTCCCACCAATCACAACAAATTGACATGGAGCGGAGGCCCTGTCAGGAACATTATCTGCCTGTTCAGACCAAAGGGGTTTTCTTTGTGCATCTTGCCGTGATTCATCTCCAGAGGGATCGATTCCTAGGCATCCATCTCTGTGTCTGCAGAAAAACTCTCTAAAGCTGCTGCTTCCCCACTTGGCCTGGACCTCTTGCTCTCTTGCAGCAACAGCTCTGTGGTTTGCTGGCTTCCGCCCCTCGAGGAAAAAAAAAATCACTCAGGGGTGGGAGGAGATGCTGACACCACCAAGGCCGAGCTAAAAGCAGCTCCTTGGAGGGAATAGAGCCAGGACAATGGGCCCTGGGATAAGAACTCCAGCCAGCTCCCAGCCCCCTCCGCCCACCTCGGAGGGCGTGCCTCTCATCTTGTGTGCTCAACATCGTGATTATTTATGGAGTTGTAAAGTGTCCTTCAAGCAGCTCATTCCTCTCAACAAGCTGTAAGGCAAGCGAGAGAAGGCTCCGGCCAAAACCGGGCTGCTTGGGGAGGAGGTGGCAGGGCTGGGAGTGAGGGAGAGACCCCTTCATCCTCCCCCGCTCCACTCGCCTTTCAGGCTGACCTTGGAGAGCTCAGACTGGCTCAGATTTCCTCTGCTGTGGATGTCTTCCCCAGAGAGCTGTGTGCTAGCTGTGTGCTCCAACAACAAGGGAAGCACGCAGGGCCTGCCGGAGGGGTGACAGTGAGCACGTCCAGGGTCTGAGCAAAGACAAGAGTGAGGTGTGAGCTGGCCTCGACTCTACTGCCTTTCCCCAGAGGTGAGTGTCTACCTGCTCTGTCAGGCAGACTGGGCACAGCCTCCACAAGCCCATTCCCAGGTCTAGGTAAGCAGAGATCACTGCTGATCACTTAGGACAAGGCTGAAACTCTCTGGAGGCCCTTCTGACCGAGGGTGTGCCCCTGGCCCAAGCTGACGGTGGTGGGGAGCATCCTGAGTGTTTCTGGAAATGATGGTGGACAAGGATTACCTAGGAGTGGCCCCATTGGACCTCACAATTTGAGATACAGGGAAGAGGGGGTTTTAGGAATGAGGGTTCTCAGTATCATGCCATACTGACATTTGGATCAGATTGATGGTAATCCTGGCCATACTTTTTTGTAGGAGAATAATCACTGAGTACATCAAGGATCAGAATGGGAGCGGACTAGGCGTCAAGAGCTAAGTCCTGAGAGGTTGGGAATGTGAGTAACTAACACTATCAGCAGCTGAGGGCAAGCGGGCATTTGCTCCCGGAGTCAGAGATGAAGTGACTGATAATAGAGAAGCAGGGCTCCTCTACAACTTGGAATGGTGGCCCAGTGGACTTGGCATGTAGCATCATGCTCAAGCATATGCTCTCAGGCACCAAACGCCCTGGGTTTGAATCCTGGCTTTAGAGTCAACAAGCTGTAAGACTCCAGGCAGCTCCCTTATCTTCTGTGTGCCTCAGTTTTCCCAACTGTACAATGGGGCTAATATAATAGTGATATGCCCCTAGGTATGTTGCAAGAGTTAATAAGATAATAGACCAGTGCCTAGCTTATTGCAAACAGCTGTTATTATTTTCATAGCTATTACTGAACTCGGAGAATTGAATTTGATTTTCACCTAATTCCAAGTCCAGACCTTAAACCAGATACTTCATTTCTTCAGACTGTGGTTTCTTGTATAAATCTGTTTCTATCTCACAAGGTTGTTGTGAGGATTAAATGTGAATGTATGTGGACACATTTACTAAAACTGCAAGTGATTATCCAAATGTGAGCTGTTCCCAGGTACCACTGGGGGAGGGGACAGCATCTAAGAGATGAGGAAGAAAGGAAATAAAGACCCACATCCGGATTGGGTCTTGGGAGGTATTAAGGGCACCTTCATGAGGCAATCCAGGAAGGCTTCCTGCAAGAAGAGGGTTGTGCAAGCTTGTCTCTCAGCAGCTGAAGAAAAGGTGACTCTCTGTGGGAAAATTATTTGACAAGATGCTCTGTGAGCAGTGACACCTACTGCCATGGGTTCTGTCATAAGAAGCAATAACTCCAAATCAGGTTGTTGCCCTCTTGGGTCTGCAGAGGAGGAGAGCTACAGACCTCACGAAGAGTGTGTCTGGGACAGCATCATCTCTAGGAGGACATACATACTCTAATCCTGTCAAATGTTTGTTTCCCCCGAAGCCTCAAAGGCCCTGCCATTAGTGGTATTCACAAATATTTTGGTTCTTCCTCTTCCCCGGCACATGGTAGAATGCATGTCTGTGTGCCTTAAAGTCAGGCATGGCATATGATTTGTCTGCAGCTTGTATGTGATGTGCAATGAAATGTAGACATGCTTAATTGCCAGCACTACTTGACTTCAATTTTCCCTTTTTTTTTTTTTTTCCATTAGAAGCTTATGTCCAGGTGATGCCTTGTTCAGCCTGGTCTCTGAGTGACTCGGCAAGCAGATCTTACTTCCAACTTGTGTTGAACATGTAACATGAGCAAGGAATAAAAACCCTCTTTGCATGAAACTGCTGAGATATTGGGGTCAATTGTTTCTGCAGCACAGTCTAGCTCATCCTGACTAATGCAGCCCTAAAACATACAGTCTCAGCACCGGCTTGGTATTGCTATGTCTAGTCTTCAAGTGGAAACTGGACCTACTTGCCCATGATCCCCAGTGCAGCTACAGTGACATTCGAAGAGGAATAGAGGGGAGGACTAGAACCCAGGTAAACAGGGAGTAAAAACAGGAGGTGCTGAGCCTGGGGTGCCCCACCTTATGAGAATAAGTATTGCTGGGCTTACAGAAATGCTGCGCTGATCTTGTTCACCTCCATGACATTTTGTTCTATGTTCCTGTCATGGAATGCCTCTTGAACCAGACTGTTCAGATCTTTCCTCACTGATGCACATGCTTCCCTGGAATGGAGAACTTTAAAAGAAAAGGAGTGGCCTAGGAAATGGCACCTACAATGATCTGATCTTATTCCCCGATTCTTCCCCCAGTCTCAAAACAGAATCCTCTCAGTGCCCAGGCTTTTATCTCATTGATCTGGATGTGATTTACAGCGGAGAATAATAAATAATCATTATAATAATACTAGCTTTTTGTATAACACTTACTATGTGCCAGATGGTGCTTTAACCATGCTACGTGCTTAAAATCTTCACCAAAACCTCATGAGGAAGTACCATTGTTCCCATTTTTCAGACAAGGCAACTGAGGCACAGAACAACTAAGTAACCTTCACAGGATCACACAGCCCGTTTAAACCCAGTCCGTATGGCTCCATAGCCCCTGCTCTTAATCACCACACCATACTACAATCATAACATTTAGCTCCCAGGAATCTGGCTTCTTGGCAAGGATTCTCATCTGTTCTATCTTGGGGGGACTCTGGAGTAGGGTTGGATTTCAGAGTATCGTCTGAACAGAGTGGCGATAACATGTCACAGACATCAGACCCTGCCATGACAGAACATCTTTGGCATCTCTGCCAGCTCCCTGTTCCCCCAGGCCTACTATAGCCCCCACCAATCATTTCAAGAGCAGCTCTTTTACTGGCTACATCAGAAGTAGATGTTGACTTCTTGAGGCACACCCTGCTGCTGCTGTCTACCCAACAGCTACTGCTGTCTCCTTTCTACGAGAACACTTGTCTGGGGTAGGTGGGACTGAACCAAGCTCATTGCCACACTTCTTCAGCTGTGAAGTGAGTTCCTTGGTCATAAGCAATGCTGTGTGGAATATCATGTTGGTAGATAAGGCATGATGAGGATAAAATCTGCTTGTTCTAACTTGGTTGTGATAACTCCATTCTCTGTTGCCAGTTACTATTCTAGGACTGGGTGTCTAACTCTGTTCCAGCCAATGAGATGACAAGAAAGCCTACAAGGTGTTGGGGGGTTGCTGAGAAACCTTTTCCTCCTGAGGAGGAATGCCCCTCCCACCTTGTCGTTGGGGAGGTGAGCAGCCATATAGCAACTTGAGGGATGATGACCTGTTGGCCTGGCACAGCGGCCAGGCAGGAAAATCTTGGGGCTTGAATGACCTCACTGAGCTGACTCAAGCCTGGAATTACCTCTTTTACACCCCAAATTCCCCTACTACTGAAGCCACTTTGGTTCAGATCAGGCATCCCCAAACTTTTTACACAGGGGGCCAGTTCACTGTCCCTCAGACCGTTGGAGGGCCGCCACATACTGTGCTCCTCTCACCGACCACCAGTGAAAGAGGTGCCCCTTCCTGAAGTGTGGCAGGGGGCCGGATAAATGGCCTCAGGGGGCTGCATGCGGCCCGCGGGCCATAGTTTGGGGAAGCCTGGTTCAGATACACGGCTGCTTGCTGCCTAACAGATCTTACCAAGAACAACTCTCACTGGTTTATTTTCTCCGAGGATATCTCCGATGAGGTATAAAGCAAGGGGACCCAATTAGTATGGAAGCAGCCACATTCCCACGCTTAGAAAGACCGCCGTGCTAATATCTGAGAAATGCAAGCATTCTTCAGGTCAGGTCTCAGTGACCAAAACACAATTAACTCTGACCCATTGCACATTTTAAATCAACGTATATTCACTATCTAATCTTAAATATAATCATACGACTTATTTTTTTTTTGCCAGGGAGACAAAATTCCACTAATGTCTTACAGAGACCTCTCCCATACACAGGTTGACGCTTGCTTGCTTTCCTTTAGTTCCAAGTGGAGATAATGACAGGTGGAACTTTAAGAAGCTTCCTCCACAGGGCCCTGTGAGGTGCTGGGTGTGTAGAAAGGATGGGAGAACGGTACCTTGCAAAGGATAAGAGAAGCTGCACAGAGTATGAGCCAACTCCCTGGTCGGGGAGCAGTCCCCAAAAACCTGACTGTGGGAACAAGAAGCAGTTGCTGTTCAGGGACTCCAAGACTGAAAAACATGGGCTTTAAATTGCCGATCCACATTTGCTGTGTGACCCTGGGCACTTCTTCCCTTCTCTGAGCCTCCATGTACTCAAGAGTAAAAACAGGGCAGTAACATCTAGCCTGGTGAGAATGAAGGGAGGTTGGAGTAGGGGTTAGAGAAAAGGACAGCCATTACTAGTACTCTGGCTCTGTCCTGGCCGGGGATAAGCAAAGTGATTTCTAACAGAACTCTTTACATTCCTCAGTGGGGAGGCAGCGCCACAAGCGGGTGGCTATGCCCATTGAGACATCCAGGCTGAGCAGTAGTGGCTCTGGAGGGCATCCACCACAGAAGAAAACATGTCATGTCTTTCGGAGGCAGATTCTGTGGTGGGGCTGAGTCTGGGGCTGCCTTGCTCTGATTGGCAAGAGGAAGCTTACCTTGAATGAGATTCTAGAGGATCTGGGTAGGAATTCATCAGGCCAGCATAGAGTAGTAAAACAGCCCATGTTTGGGAGCCAGACTACTGGGATTTTTAATTTAGCCCTGCCACTGACCAGCTTTAGGGTCTTGGGAAATATATTTAAGGGGTATATGCCTCAGTTTCCCCATTGGAAGGTGGGACTCATAACCCTCTGTCACAGGAACGTGTGAGATTTGGTGACGATGCAAGCATTGAATGGCTGGTGGCCAGTGCTTCTCCTGTGACCCATCACCAGCTATTCTGTGAAAGCACCCAGCACATGGGAAGGGGTGTTCTGAGTAGAAGAGTGAGTACAGTGGCTTGCTTTCAAGTCCAATTCCTCACTTTAATTGAGTTTTGCTGAAAAGCCCCATGCAAGCACTTTTCCTGCCATTTTGCCAGATTTGATTCTCACTGATAACACAAATGCAAGCGGCTGCTGAAGATAGACGACGGCTGTTGGCAGTGGGACGGGATGCTATGGATGAGCAAGTGGGCCTGGGAAGAGCAGAACTTGCTCTGCTCCGATCAGGGCCCCTATTGATGTGCCTCTCCCCACAACCCCCTGCTCATGCCCATCCTGCCTGGGCATTCCCAGCTGACATTTCTAGTCCTCACCTTCACCAAACACCCTGCAGGACAAGAGGCACTCATAGTGTCTAGGTACTACTTTCTTTAAGGCTGCCTAAGCGATCAAAGTGTGTCTTTTGAAAGATGTTATCATAAGACTCCTGAATTAGGATCCGTGAACCAGGTTACCTGGTAGAGAGCAGGACATAGATGGAATGGATGTGGGAAAGGGTAGCTTTGGATAGTGGTGGTAAGTGGGAGACGAGCCAAGTTGCAGGCTTTAGTACCTATGTGATAGAGCAAGCCTCTCCGAGATGGAAAAGCCTTTGTAGGTTCAGTTTCAAAGAGGGCCGGCCCATTTCCTTCACCAGCAGACCAGCTACAGAGAAAGTTACCCATGACTCATCCTCATACACGTCACATTCCGCACACTGCAACAGGGTAGGAAGACAGAAGCTGTTACAGCCCGCAGTGCAGGATCAGCAACAGAAAGTAAACAGAAAACCAAATGGGAGTAAACAGATCCAGCCACCTCGCAGTTATTGCCATCTTTCAAAAGAAACTCCAGTCATTTTCTCTAAATGGAGCATTCTTACATGAAAAAAAAAAAAAACAAAAAACAAAAAAACCCTGCAACTTGAAAACAAATCAAATGAAGAAATAAAGGCTCCATTGTGATTCTAACTCTTACCCCAGAGGAATTCTGGCTCATCACACTTCTTAGTTTCTCTTTTGATGCTATGTCTTTTAAAATAAAATGTTTTAGCCATAAAAAAAGGATAGCTAATAATATGGTAAACATTATGGACCCACTGACCATTTTACAAAATTAAACATTATAGTTTGAATTGAAAGCCCTTATAAAGCCTCTTCCCAGGCTCCTCACACTCCCAAGTCTAGTGTTTGTCATGGCCATTTCTATACAGGTTTTCATGCTTACGTATCCATAAATAATATAAAGCATTGGTTTATATTTTTTAAAGCTTTATACAAATGGCGTATTCACTGCCTCTCCTGAAACTTGTTTCTTCTTTATTCAATGTTACGCGTTTGAGATGTATTCACGACGATCCATACCGCTATGACGGAATCATTTTCTCTGCTGTATAGATGGACATTTTGGTTTTCTCCAGTTGTTGCTATTGCAAACAAAACCACAGTTAACATTCGCACTCACCTCTCCTTGTGCACACGTGGGAGAGATCCTAGGTACATACCCGGGAGGAGAATGCCTGCGTAGACAATGTACCCTATCACTTTCACAATGGGGGAAAAGGTGAATGAAGCAAGCGTACTGCAAGGACCCCTGACTGAGAACCTCCCACATCCACATGGCAGGGAACATTTTGCCCAAAGGCAGCGGCATCTACCCTAGTGAGCAAAATCAGACTGTGGTCAAGGTAGCCAGAAGTTTTGACAATTGCAGTCCTTTTCTCCTAAGGAAGGTGTGGACAGAGAGAATGGTGTGTGAGGGGAGGTGTGTAAGAGAGAGAGAGAGTGTGTTTGTGTGTGTGTGTGTGTGTTTGTGTTTAAGATCCACAGAAGCTGTGTCCTTTGTCTTTGGGCCAATGCATCCCAGCACCTAGAACACTGTCTTGCCTGCATGTGCATGCAATAAATACTCCTTACTTGAATAGATACCATGTATGGATGTGCACATGTGCACCCATGTACATGTTCCACGCTGAGGGGTGCTCCCCATTCAGGGAGGGCACAAGAGCTGAGATGTTGGGAGGTGAGACGACCTGCAGTCCCAGCCCCTTAGTGCAAACGTAATGACAGACTACCAAGTCATGAAGAAAGGCAAGTGGAACCTCCGCCTGCATTTCTGGGAAAGGATCGAAGAAGATCCTTGGTATTTAGACAATAGGACAAAGCCAGAGGAAAACTCAAAGGAAGGTTTATGGTCATCTTCCTCACAATAGCAAATACCTTCCTTAGCAAGTTTGAAGAGCCAGCAAGTGGAAGCCAAAGTAACAGATGAAAGCAAAAAGGAATTTAAAAACTAAACAGACAAGATAGAGAAAACCCAACATGGACGAATGATACGAAGCACTTTAACTTTGAGTAACCACCACCTAACTGGAGAGACTCTCAGGGACCTGGAATTTTGTTGCCCTGGACCTCAGGTTGTGACCCCTGCCTTCCCAGACCATGGAAGCTTTGGGGGCAACTTAAGTAGAAGTAATCATTTCAGCTGTTTCTAATTTTTTCTCCATGATAGAAATATGGTAGGCAGAGAGCAGGCCAGGATTCTGTGCTGAAGGAATGACAAAACTGACAGGCAGGAAGAGAGTGGCAGTGGAAGACCAGGGTACGTAATGACTCTTGGGAATCCAGGGGAATGGGCCGGCAGACGGTCAGTACCAGCAGGCTGCCTGCCAGCACCTCGGGGATAGTGAAGGAGGAGGGTTCTGGTCTCTGGACCAGGTTCTGAAGAAAGCAGGACAAACTCTAGTCCTACTGGAGGAAGGACCCAGTGTCTGGAGCCAGAGGTCCAGGTCCGAGTCCTACTTGTGTGCCCTTGGGCAAGCTGTTTGCTCTCTCTAGGCCTCGACTTCATCGTCTGAAAAATGGGAATGATAATAAGTAACACTGACTCAGTGCCCACCATGTGCCAGGCATCGCCCTAAGAGTTTTTGGCATATCATGTTAGCAGGTTTGGGAGCTCTTCCTGTTTTGCAGATAAAGGAAGCAAGCCTCAGGGAGATGCCTCCAAGAACTGTTGTGAGGACCTCGTACGTGTGATGTGTGCAAAGCATGTCATGTAGCAGGGGCTTGCCACAAGCTGTGTTTTGCTTGTGGCTACTGTGGTGGGGGCTGGTGTCCCAAGCATATTGCCCACCCACAGCCTCTGGCAAAGGAATGGGTCAAGGAATCTGTCATCTCTGGGATTCAAAAAGGGCGAGTGCCTTCAAGAACAGTAGAGCCTGCTTCTGAGCCTGCTTCTTCATTCTGTGATTCCCAGAACAAAGCCTGCAGACATTCATAGGATTTAGGAGCCTCTGACCTGGAGCTCAGCCTTTACTTTGTCAGCATGCCCTCCCCGAAGGACCTCTGTGGGCCAGCTACTGTACTGAGCACTTGACACATGCTTTCTCCTGTGTCCTTCCAGGTAGCCTAATGCTGAGACGTGATTCATCCATTCTAGAGGGAAGATGTGAGGGCTCAGAGCAGGGATGAGACCTGCCCTGATGCAGCGACAGAGCTGGGATTCCAACACCATCCAGGCCTCCTGTCACCTTCTGTCTCCCTCACTGGCCATGAGTCCCCCTTCCATCATCTCTGCCCAGGTCTGTTAATATCTCAACCTTGAGCCCTACTTTCCTCTAACTCCACAGCCCCACTCTCACACTGGGAGACAAGCCCCGGGACCCCACAAGCAGCCGTCTTACAGCACCCACTGCCCCAAATGTTTAGAGAAACTAAAAGAGTAGAGGTATTTTCCACATGTTCTCACTCATAAATGGGTGTTGAACAATGAGAACACATGGACACAGGGAGGGGAACATCATATACTGGGGCCCGTTGTGGGGTGGGAGAGCTAGGGGAGGGATAGCAGGGGGTGGGGAGATTGGGGAGGGATAACATTAGGAGAAATATCTAATGTAGATGACGGGGTCAGGGGATGGATGCAGCAAACCACCATGGCATGTGTATACCTGTGTAACAACCCTGCCCGATCTGCACATGGACCCCAGAACTTAAATTATAATTTTAAAAAAAGGAGTAGAGGTATTTTAAACTCCTTTAAAAATGAGTTAATTTGTTCCCATAAAAACCAACCCTCTCTCCCAAGGCAATGAGAGCAGACTGCACCTCGCGTGCAAATTTGTTATTTGACACAGGATCCTGTGCACACATGCACCCTTGGACACAGTCTGACTAGCATAACAGCCCAGAGAAGGAGCTCATGCAGATAGACACAGGCAGCCACAGACACATGAGAAAACACAGAGAGACGGCTGTGAGCAGCCAGACATAAGACACAACATGTATACTGACCCACAGACATAATCCCCAGCTCAGGGAAGGCTGGCTCACAGCACACACTCAACCCCTACACAGAGACACAGAAGACCCTCCCCTCATGATTCCCAGAACAAAGCCTTCAGATACTCATGGGATTTAGGAACCTCTGACATTCATGACCCTGGTGTCTTTTTCTTCCCCCTTGGGGCACTGACTCCATATGCAGAAGCTGGAAGAGGCTCCCTGTGGTCTTCTCTTCCAGTTGGACTGAAGGTCATGGTCTGGGGTTTGGTGGTGGCTGCCTTTCCGGTGTGAGGAGAACCTTCACCCTGTCCAGTGCTGGCCATGGTGCTGGACGTGAAGTAGCGGTATGAGGAAGGAGGGCTGAAAATGCAGATGTCTAAACTCCCAGCTGCAGCACAGAGTTTGTTAGTCTGACCCAGGCGACCAGATCTATTTATTTCCAGCAGAATAAATAATCGATCAGAGCTGATTTTCTAAAGAAAACCCTCCCTTGTGTACTCTAGCATAAGAAACAAGTGATGGGGGGTGGATTCCTAGAAAAGGAAATCATTTGAGTCCCGGCATCTGAGCTGGCACCTGTGTGGTCACCCTGTCCCTCCCACAGACCATTGCAGGACCAGGGAATCGGAGCCAACAGGCACTTCACCCATAACTCAAGGAGAGCCCCTGCCACCCTTCATCCTTACCTAAAGGAAGAGCCACAGGCCTGCAGATCTGGGTGGGGTAAGAGCTATAGAGCAGGGTTTACAATCTTTCTTCTTCATCGTTGCCCCCAATAAGCATTTTAAGATACTTTTTTCCTAATAGTAATTTTAATACTACAGATGCACTATATCCCTGTGGAAGTCCATACATTATCATAATAGATCATTCCTCCTCCTCCTCCTGCAAAAAATTTTCCCCCAAGTAGGGCAATATTATTACCCTTGTTGAGGTATCCTGCTCTGGGTCAATGGGTTCTGGAAGAGAAAGCCCTGAACCCATCCCAGGAGCGGCAGAGGAAGGCTGCTGTTCCATCAGCGGATTGGAGCGTGGGGAATGGATGGCAAATGGGGAGCAACATGGAGCGCAGCAAGAATTATTGGTCTCTGGAGATTTATTAAAGAAAAATGAGCCAATTTTCTTGGTCTTCAACAAACTAAGGAAATTTCAGCAGTGGAGGTGGATGCAGGCATCAGGAAGAGCTTCCTGGCACCACAGTGCTGATAAGACTCTTGCTAATTACTTGTTTATTGACTGGCCAGAACAAGAGGCAGGCATTGTGGGGGTGGATGAAAAGTGAGGTGTGGTGGGGAAGGGCACAGCAGAGTGGACACTGCCTGGCTTGTATGGTGGCCCAAGAGCTTGGAGGAGGCACCAAATCACATCTCACATCTTCAAGCCTCAGCGTTCTCGTCTGAAAAATGAGATGAAACCTGTCTTGGAGTGCGGCTGTCGTATTAAAATATGTGATGTTGTAGAATGCCCAGCACAATGCCAGCACAATGTCAGGCAAGGTGAGCTCCTGTGTGGCCTCTGATTCCCTTCCCAGGTCCTTCCTCCAGCCTTCTCTACCCAGGCCCATCTCCTCCTGCTGCATCTTCACATTCCAGGTATGAGTCAGGCATCCCTGAGAGTGTGTGCACACCCACCCCACTGTGCATAACCCTGAACTCAGGCACAGCAGAATAGCTATGTGTTAGCACGCTGACAATGTGCCAGACGTGGTGCTAGGCATTTGGTATAAAATGACTGGCTTCATTTAATACTGTTCCAATTGCCTTCTGCTGTCTAACAAACCACCTCCAAGCACTGACTCAAACAATCACAGTTATTTATTTTTCACGAGTCTGAGAACTGACCAGGCTCAGCTGGGCAGTTCTTGCTCAGGGCGTCTCACTGGTGACAGTCAAATGGGATCATCGCAGAAGCATCTCAGTCACAGGCCTGGCAGTCGATGCCAGCTGCCATTTGGCCTCTGTTGGGGCCAGCAGTAGGAACATTTATGTGGAGCCTTTTCACACTCCTTGGCTTCCTCACAGCATAGCATCCGGGTTCCAAGAGCAAGTGACCAAAAGAGACAGAGACAGAGAGAAAGGGACAGAGGCAGGCAGAGACAGGGGTCACGTGGAAGTTCTGCCATGTCTCCTTTTATTGCTCAGCCTTGGAACTCAGGTAGCATCACCCTGCCACATTCGTTTGATCAGACGCAAGGCACACAGGTCAATGCACAGTCAAAGGGAATGAGACGCTACCTCGTGAAGGGATGAGTGTCAAAGAGTGCATCCGCATGCTTTAAAGTCACAGCCACTCAGAATCATACTACTAGTTAAACATCATTATGCACTATAGACAAATGAGGAGACTGAGGTTTAGCACAATTGTGTGGCTCATCCAAGAAAGTCTCAGATTTCCTTTGAAGTTTTTAATTAAAAGTAGAGGAGTGGTCTCATTCTTAGAAAATTCTTCAGTCTGGTTAGGAAAAACAACCCTGCCTTCAGAAATCTCCCACATACTAGAGAACACAGCTGTACCCAAGAGGGTCTCCAAGTCTTAATGGCGACACAGACTTGTCCTCAAGGAACCCCAGTCTGAGGGGTGATACAGCCCGTGTCTGAAGACACAGCCCTGACTCAGGGAACCCCAGTCTGATGGAGGACTCTGAGTCATTTGTCTTCAGGGATTCTTTGGTCCTATCAGAATGCATTGACTCTTCATCATGAACTACCTGGAGAGAACGCATTCAACTTGGTTTTTGTACCTAGTGTTGGACTATAGAGATTGTGTCTACCAATTCTTTTTGTTGAAAAGTTTTAAATAATTGAATGAAGAAAAACTTTCATGCATCTACTCCTCTAAAACTTTCCTACCAAGATTTTAGCTCTAATGCACTGGAAAGAGACTTGGATCGGGAGTCAGGTAATGGAGTTTTACTCTTGGCCCCGCCAGAACTAAGCAGAACATTTTCTCTCTCCAGACCTCATCTTCTCTATCATACCATGGACATGGTAATCCTGGCGTGGTCACCAGTGACATATTGGAGATATTCCCTGCATGGAATGTAGAGCTAACAGGATTCGAACCCAGGCCCACAGCCCACGGATGTTGAGGAATGGCTCTTCAGGAGGGTCAGTTCAAATAGGTAGAAGACGCACTGGGTTTCTGAGGGATGGGTGAGTCAGGGTGAGAGCTTGCTAAGAAACAGCAAATTGACACTTATCCCTCAGGCAGATGCCAGAGCCCCGTGGTTTCCTCCATTTCCTCCTACTCCTACTTGGACCCCAGGAGCTTCTGCATATCTGTGGCAGGTAGGCAGGAGGGTCAAATGGACCTTCAGACAGGTCTCTGAAGCTAGGAGCCATAAGGAGCTAGAAAGGGACCAGAGTTCCTTATAAGGCACTTAGTTCAGTATCTCTACTCTCTCACTCTAAGCTGTAGACAAGTCTGCATTCCACAGAAGTCTCAAAGAGCTGCTACAAGAATAAAATAACTTGCGTAGCTATATACTCACCTGGTAGAAAGAAATTTTTGCTTTTTTTAATCTTCATAGTAAAATTTGGAGTATTATTTCCATTTTTCAGAGGAATGTTGGGAGTCTGGAAGATGCTGAGACCTGTAGTAGTAGTCGTCAGAGAGCAATCCAGATTTTCATTGTTCATTCATTTGGCAGCTACATGTTGCAGGCATGATATGGGACAATGGCATCAATCAGAGGCCTAGTTCTTTCTCTCCTGGGGTGACAGTCTGAAGTGAAAAGACACATTTTAAACAAGTGATCACAAGTGCACTATGTGTTTTACACAAGAACAGTAAAAAGGAGCTGCAGAAGGGCATAAGAAGGGAGCCCACCTTGTCTGGATGGTGAGGGAAGCGGCCTAGAAGAGTTGGTGTGCATATTTGTATTTCCAGGAAGAACTAGAACAAGCCAACTCACTGACTTAGGAAAATATCAGTTGTTTACTTGTGTACTCTAGGCCTGGGGCCAGGGGCCAGCTTCTCCCTTTGGGAACAGAGACATGTTAGGGTGGGTGAGCCTGCAAAGCTGAACTCATCAAAGGAAAGAGGCTGCTCTTAGGAACTTGTGCAGAGTCTGGGCCCTGAGAGTGAGTCAGCACAGCAAAGCTTTCCAAATCATTGTGGATCAGTTAATGGAGATATTAACCATCACCTCCCCTTAGCCCTGTTCTGGATGGAAGGGAGCTCCCTCACCTTCCAGACTAGAACACTCACCAGCAGCTCAGACATGGTTTGTGTTTTCCCCTGTGATCATTCATTCATTCCATGCTGTTCTCTCAGGGTCTTTCTATCAGTGCCTTAGTTTCTTTATCTGTAAAATTAAAATAATGACAGTCCTTACATAATGGCTTGCTCAAGGATTAAAAGAGTTAACATAGGTAAAGTGGTAATAACAGTTCCTGGCATGTGGTATATGCTCAGCAAAGATTTTATGTTATAATCATCAATGACAAGTTGTCCCATAGACAGGGGCAGGGTAACTCTCTCTGTTGAGCCTTTTGCAAAAGTATATATGTAGTTTTTGGTAATAGTGAAGACAGTGGTGATGTTGTAAAAAGTAGTTGCAGTGGTGATAATGGTCAGTCTCCACAGTGACAATGATGATGGTAATAGTGATGGTGACTGCGAAGATGACAATGATGGTTATGGTGATGGTGAAGATGATGATGGTAATGATGGTGATGGTGAAGATGACAATGATGATGGTTATGGTGATGGTGAATATGATGATGATGGTAATAGTGATGGTGATGGTGAAGGTGACAACGATGGTTATGGTGATGGTGAAGATGATGATGGTAATAATGATGGTGATGGTGAAGATGACAATGATGATAGTTATGCTGATGGTGAAGATGATGATGCTGATGGTGAAGGTGATGATGGTGAAGATGACAATGGTAATGATGGCGATTGTGATGGTAAAGATGATAATGATGACACTGGTAATAATGATAGTGATAGTGATGGTGAAGATTGTGATAGTAATAGTGATGGTGATGGGGAAGATTACAATGATGATGGTGATGGTGAAGATGATGTTGATGGTAATTATAATGGTGACAATGATGGTGAAGATGGCAATGATAATTATGATAATAGTGATGGTAAAGATGATAATGATGGTGGTAGATAGTGATGACAGTGGTGAAGATAATGATGATGGTAATAGGGATGGAGGTAGTGAAGATGACAATGGTGATGGCTGTAGTGATGATGAAGATGGTGATGATGGTGATGGTGAAGATGATGGTAATAATTATAGAGAGGGTGATGGTCAAGATGATGATGATAGTAATAATGATGGTTATAGTGACGGTGAAGATGACAATAATGATAATGTTGATGGTGATGGCGAAGATGAATGATGATGGTTATAGTGGTGATGGTGATGGTGAAGATGATGATGGCAATAATATGGAGATGATGATGGTAAAGATGATGATAGTAATAATGATGGTTACTGTGATGGTGAAGATGATGATGATGGTAATGTTGATGGTGACGTTGAAGATGAGAATGATGATGATTACAGTGATAATGGTGATGGTCAAGATGATGATGATGACATAAGCAATGATGAAGATTCTCTGTGGTGATGATTGATACACAGCAAGGAGCAGGTTGTGGACACGTAGTTTTCATCAGTGTCTTTTTATGACAGCTATGGGGAAGGCAAAAGTATCTACCACTCATTTCCAGAGAAGGATCACATTTTAGGTATTTCCTCTTTCTTTTTCTGCCTTTCTTTGCTTCAAATGAAGAGACATTAATGAAAAAATTTACAGGTGGATGAGCAGAATTAAGAGAATCAGTAAAGAGGAGTGAAGTAAGTACCCAGGTACTGGCAACAGCAGGAAGCTGTGACTACGCCTGTGCCCTGAGGGAAAAGGGAAGAGGGAAATAGCATTGCTGGTGGCATTGGGATCTAGAGCAAGGAAAAAGAGCCTAGGGATGGCCACTGCTAGGGATGCTCAACTGAAGCAAGGAGGGGGCCAGGAAGCAATACCATCACCTCTCTCTCCTCTGCCCTTTGATTTCCTGCCACGCTTTCCAATTGGACGCCAAGGACAAGGAGGCCTTAATGGTACGCTTTGTACCAGGCTCAGAAAGTAAAGGGATTCCTGGTGTAGCTTGGAGGGGCATGTGTTTCCCTCCCGGGTTCCAGTTGTCTTGGTGAGTCCCCCAAGAACATGACCCATGTCTCATTCCTCTTGGTGCCCCCTGCCCCATCCCAGGCTGAATCTGGAAACTAGCATGTTTTCTGGATACATACAGGACCTTGTTCCAGACAGGTAGCTCTCAGAGCTTCATCTTCACAAGAAAAAGAAATGTCACCCTCTCTTCTAGTGGCTGGTTCTATTTCTTTTATGACTCAGTTTAAACATCTTGATATTTTACCTGAATCATTCTAACTGAAATTGGAATTTCTCTACCCTTCCATTCTGCGGTGGAGGTGAAGCAGTAGCACTCACCTTTCTCTGGAGCCCCAGTGCTGATGCATGGGCTGGACTGAGGCACCACCCTTGCTCTGCCAATGTGTGACTGAGGATGCTTATGGTACTGTCTGAATCTGAACTGTCAGTGACTGGGAGATACTTGTTGGAAAAAAACCCCAAAACTCCTCTTCCTGTAAAACACTGAAGAATAAATAACTCCAGAGGGTCTCCTTAAGCCATGCTTGCAGGGATATTAAATTATTTCAGCAGATTCATCCTACCTGAGACCACTACAGGAGAGAAAATCTTTCTCCAAAGCAGCCCTGCCCCTTTCACTAGGCAGTCTCCATGCACCCAGATCCCACAGCCCCTTTCCTGCCCACCACCATAAGGAGCAGACTGGGTCAGCGAGGTCTCAAACTGAAGGCAACCTAGGGCCAAAACCATTAGTGTCACTTAAAATTCAAGCACCCCCTTTCCCATTATTCTAATACTTTTGCTCCTTAATTGGGTACATGATCATCCTAAGTTCAGAAAAAAAGGCCATCTTTCTGGGCCAGGAGTAGTGGATCACACCTGTAGTCCCAGTACTTTGGGAGGCCAAGGTGGGCAGATCACCTGAGGTCAGGAGTTCAAGACCAGACTGGCCAACATAGTGAAACCTCATCTCTACTAAAAACACATGAAAAAATTAGCTGGATGTGGTTGCAAGTGCCTATAATCCTAGCCACTTAGGAGGCTGAGGCAGAGGAATTGCTTGAACCCGGGAGGTGGAGGTTACAGTGAGCTGAGATAGCACCACTGCACTCCAGCCTGGGCAACAGAGTGAGAATCCATCTCAAAAAAAAAAAAAAAAAAAAAAAAAAAGCATCTTTCTTGGCCTTCATTGCAACTAGGTATGAACTTTTGGTCAATGGGATGTGAGTAGAAATAAAGTGTGCAACTTTTGGAAAATGTCAAAGAGAGCATGCTCTTCTTCTTCTTCCCTTCCCTTGACTTGCTGGATAGGAAGTAGACACAATGGATGGGGCTTCAACTACCATCCTGGATGAAGAGGTAGTGCTGGAGATAAAGACCATAATGGTGGAGGAACAAGAAAGATGGAGCTTGAATACCACTGCAACACGTCAGCAGTCTCAAATTCACTACTGCTGGACTTCTTAGAAGTGAGAGAGAAATAAACTTGTATCTTATTTAAGCCACAGCTATTTTGCTCATTTGTTTGTTTGCTGTTACTACAGGCTAAACCTAATTCTAGCTGACATATTCATGGACTACATCTAGTCCCCAGGTATATTTTGTTTGCCTACACAGTAACATTTAAATATTTTAAATTCAAGTTCAGCATTTTAAAACCAATAGGTTTTTTCTTTCTTTTTTCTTTTCTTTTTTTTTTTTTTTTGAGACAGAGTCTCTCTCTCTCTGTCTCCCAGGCTGGAGTGAAGTGTCACAAGCTTGGCTCACTGCAACCTCCATCTCCATGGTTCAAGTGATTCTCCTACCTCAGCCTCCCAAGTGTCTGGGACTACAGTGCATGCTACCATGTCCGACTAATTTTTTGTATTTTTAGTAGAGACAGGATTTCACTATGTTAGCCAGGATGGTCTCGATCTCCCAATCTTGTGATATGCCCGCCGTGGCCTCCCAAAGTGCTGGGATTACAGGTGTGAACCACCACTCCTGGCTGGGGTTTTAAACATAAAAATTTGAATTATGATTTTTTTTTTCTTTTTTTTTTTTAGAGAGACAGAGTCTTACTCTGTCACCAGGTTGGAGGGCAGTGGCACAATCTTGGCTTACTGCGACCTCCACCTTCCGGGTTCAGGTGATTTTCTTGCCTCAGCCTCTGGAGTAGCTAGGACTACAGGCATGTACCACCACACCTGGCTAATTTTTGTATTTTTAGTATAGATGGTGTTTCACTATGTTAGCCAGGATGGTCTCGATCTCCTGACCTTGTGATCCACCTTCTCCTGGGATTACAGGCATGAGCCACCACACCCGCCCGTGGACTGGGCAGTGACTTGTCCTAGACCATACAGCAAGTCTGCAGCAGAGCAGAAGTGAGAGTTGAGTTTCCTGAGTCCCTGGCCAATTGTGCCAAGCTTCTTAGTCTTTGCAAGTTTGTGTGGAAAAACTTCCCTGGAAAAAGACAGTTTTTCTGTTATCCTCAAATTTATATTAAAAAAAAAAAAAAAAAAAGTCCCACCGTGTCCAAATCCAGGCTGTGGTGGGAGTGTGTGGGCAGAAACCTGCATATTTTGGTGAATACGGCCCATCTGCCTCTGTCTTCTAGACCCTAACCTCCAAAATGCCTGTGACAGGGACAGAGGCCTCCACCTCATGGTGAGAGTGGCCCTGTTCCAGTACCAGGCTAGGAATTTCTTCTCATAGAGGTCATAAGTTGTCATTCTTTTTTGTTTTGGTATCCCTGCTGCTAGCAAAGCACCTAGTACCTGAAAGAGGCTAAATACCTATTTGTTGAATAAATGAATGAATGAAATAGCAAAAGTTCAGGGCCATATGTGATGAGCTCCAGGTGGCTGGCACAGTCACAAAACCTCACCTTCTCCTCCCAGCTTCCTGTCCTTAGGAATCAAATCACCAAACACTCCCAAACGAAGGTTTCTGAGGCTGCTAGTCCCAACCCCCATCCTTCCCTAACCCTCTGTGGACCCCTTCTATGCTTCAAGAGAGAGCCCAGAGGTAACTTCTTAAGCAGCTGTAGTAGCCTCCTCGCAGGATACAGCCCCACTGCACGTGGTCTCTGCTGGGCCACAGGGGCTGACTAAGGCCCAGTGCCCTATTCCAGTGCCACAGAGACCAGGAGGAAATTGCCCCACTATTAGGACCCATGATTTGTCTCTACAAGCAGCCAAGTTAACTAGAACAGCTAATTAATAAGAGAAATGTGCAGCATCTCTGTAATTTTTAATTCCTCACCCACATGAGTGCATTATTGGTTTACGTTAGAACTAATTCACACCCCACTGCTGATGTCCTTATCTCAGGGTTGCCAGCTTCAGGCTGGACGTGAAGGAACTTCTGCTGCTGATTTCCTAGCCCTTCAAATCATCTTAAGTATATTAGAGTCACATAAACAGGACATGTAATGAGACAGCCCTACTTTGCTTTGATACTCTTCATTACCAGCCTGAGAAAGGCAGGGGAGGAGGAAAGGCCCAGGAGAGATGCCCAGAAGCTGATGATGCACACACACATGTTGCCTGGTGATACACACAGGTGGCCTGCTGCAGAAACAAAGTCCAAAACCAGCTAACTCTTCCCTGGGCACGTTCCCTGCCTCATGAGCACTGATAGTTGGCATCAGCAGAGAGACAGGAGGGCACACAGAAGAGATGTGGCATATGCCAACTCAAGGCACGTAGAAAAAGATTACTTTTTCAGAATCAAGATCCCTTCTCCCCACAGCATGCTGTGAATTCCTTAACGGAACTTCCTTGATGGCGAGATGCCAACCAGAGGCTTTCTCCTTCCTCATACGATCACTTAGTCATTCAACAAATACTTTCTGAGCACCTACTATATGCCACGCACTGTTCTAGTTATTGATGATACATCAATGAACAAAAGAAGCCTCAATCCTGGCCCTCATGGAGCATCCATTCCAGCCGAGAAAGATGGACATAAACAATAAGTCTAATAAATAAGTGCATTGCAGAGTTTGTTAATGTTGGGGGACAATTGTCCACGGGCCTTTTGAAATTCCGTGCATCTCATTCTGATTTATCCTTTGTAGGATGTTTGCAACACAAACATCCTTGAACGCTAGAGGTAGTATTTCCCTTTGCAGCAGAAGGTGGACGTACTTACTACCCAGTTGATAAACCCAGTTGTCTCTTCTGAAGAAAGGGGAGGCATGCTTACTATCTGTCCTGCAGGATTCAGATTCCCCGAGCTCAGGTTTCTTTCCTATAACCTAACCCACTGCAGATGGCACCCGATCCTTTTCACATCATCCTGGGGATTAAGGCTCATTTGGGGAATTGGTATGAGGACCATATTAAATAAGATAGGAGGGTTATGTTAGATAAGGTAGGATTAAATTTGTCCCTGACTTTAGTAAAGTCTCTGATCAGTAACACTGCCTCTGCCCTCAGAGTCATTCAAGTCAGCTTCAGCTCATTGCCCATGGTCATTTTAGATGATATGATTGCCCTAGACTTTGTCCTGTCAGGTGAAGGTAGAGTCTGTGCAATGGGTAATACTTCCTGTTGCACCAGGTGGGCTCCTGAAAGGAAAGAGGCAGCATTTTGTCAGAACTTAGATAGATACCAGGGCTAACATCTGAGTGTCCCTGAAAGTTTTCCTGACTGGGCTGCCTGAGGTGGCTGCTGATGATGCTCATCTCCCATCACAATGACTTCACATCTCCCAGTGTTGCAATGAAGATATTCTCCTTTCCCTTTGGATGCTGCTTTCATCGCCCTAATGAGGTTGCCGGTCCAGGGAAGATACCAGGTCTCCGAGTGTCTCCAGTCTGTCATACACCTGGCAGAGCACTCCGCTCATCATAAACCATCAATAAATTCTCAGTGACAACAACAAGACTCCTACTCAATGCCAAGCATGGTGCCTGTCCTGAAGTCACATAACCTGCGGCTGGGCTGGTGAGGAAGAGGAAGTCATGCTGGGGCTGGGCTGTTGAGGCCACAGTGTCCTCTCTCCCCTCCAAGCTTTTCCTCCCCCTGGTTCAGCCTGCTCTGGCCATCCCACTCCTCAGGGGGAAGTCACACCCATTTCTCACACTCTTTTTGGTGAATGGAAGAGCCATCTCTGCATCCAGAGCTCACCCCTCCTCCCCTATACCCAAGCATCCCAGGAGAGAAGGAGGTGGGGAAGCTGGTTAAGTACTTTCCTGTCTGCATCCTGCTCCCCCAGCCTCCGTGACTATTATTGGTAAGTGAACGAATTTTCTCTCCTGACATCTGTAGCTCTTAGCAGTGAATATATTTGAAAAACCCTTTATGATTGCTTGAAATCATCCCTGCAATTTGATTCCTGATATTTCTCTTTACTCAGTGAATGATTCTTTTAATTCATTATATCTTATACTGCAGGCCTGCCCATCTCCCCCACCAACACACACCACCGTGGATAAATATCCCCCTTCTCCCACAACCTGCAGAGAAGTGTCCCTAGCAAGCCCCACCTCCACCGTCCCCATCTGTCTCCTCCACTCCTTCTCCAGCCCAAAGACATCCCCTCCTTTTAAGCCTCACACTCCACTGGGGCTTTGGGAACAGGATGATTTCTCAGGGGAGAGGGGTCTTTTCTTTACCCACCTACTGTGTGTGAGCCTCACATACCAACACCGGCTTCTCTTGATTATTTCCAATTCCTTCCAGAACACTTAGCATTCCAGCCTCAGCATGTAAAGCAACTTTTCCTCTGGGGGCGGGGGAAGGGGGGCAGGGATAAGGTTTGCGGATTAGTAATAATACCAGCGATCAGAATAACAATACAAATTAGAATAGGTTTCAGAATACTCCGCAGCTGATGGTGGGTGGGGGTGCTGAGTGGCACAGACAGCCTCACTGGACCATAAAGATGTGCCTGCCATGGACCTTCCTGCAGTGGGAGGGAGGGCAGAGGAGGGAGAGGAGCAGGTGGGGAAGGTTCTAAAGGCACAAAAATGTATTTGGATCCCAGGTGAACCCTGTGGATGTCTTATAACTCCAATGCAGCATGTGTCCAACCACTGTGTAGAGAGAGAAAATATACCCACAGTGGGGCCTTTCTCGCTCTCTTCTCACCACCAGGCATCCAGCAAACCCTGGATTAGACCCAAATAATGTGCCTTTTCAGTGGCCCCTGTCAGGATGCCTCCCATTTATTTATTTATTTATTTTGCAGATACTTGCTGGTCACCTTGTATGTGTCAGGTCCTATGCCTGGGGCTAGGAGGATGAAGAGGAATATGTCAGGTTCCTGCACAGTCCAACATGGAAGATGGACACAGAAATGGCCATACCAGAACACAACCTCAGTTGCTATATGAAGTAGCCTGGAGGTCAAGAGCCCAGATCTTGGAGTCAGCCTGTCTGGGTTTGAATCTCAGCCTTACTACTTGTTAATTGTGGGACTTTAGGCTAGTCTCTTCTGTGCCTTGACTTCCCCTTCTATAAAATGGGGATATGAAGAGTATCTACCTCATATGGCTAATGTGAATTAACATAGGAAAAGCTTTTAGGACAGAGCCTGGCAGATGGCAAGTGCTGTATGTCAGCTATCCCTATTAAAAGGAAGGCTTTATTCAGTTTCCCAGTACATTTCCTTGAAAGAGGTTTTATTACATCGATCGTTATTTGTCCTTAAAGCTGTTGGTTCTCAGGACAAAGGGAGACCAAAAAAATCTCCATTTCACAAAGGGAAGAGCTGAGATTGACTCTGGAGAGGTTGGAAAAACAATCCAGGGAGGAAAGGAATATCCTCCAAAGATAAACTGAGTCAGAGAGGTAGGGTGTGCCTTCTGCTGAACACACAGGGGGACCAGTGCCCTTGATCTTGAGCAACTCAAATTTAGGGAGCATGCCTCTGTTTATACCCATGGCTCAGGAAGGAGTGTGGGATAAGGTTTCTTCCAGAGGGGCTCCTGGGGTAAGTTGACAAGAGGACAAGCCAGGCTAAAACAGATGCTCTATCAGGCAGCTGCTCCGCCCCATTTGCTCTTACCACCTGGTAGGTATTTCCAAGTGCTTTGTTCACTGGACTGATGTGAGGGTCCCTACTGCACCTGGAGGCTCCCCACCTGGACTGGAAGGTTCAGAGGCTGAGTCATACTCTCCAACCAAACTGGGAGATCTCACGGCTAGAGCAGGGTCTCCAGCTGCCTATGGGTCTCCTCTTGGCCCTCAAAATTGGATCTGCGGACATGGCTCCCGTCGGTGGGGAGGGGATGTGGGAAGTGATTCAGGTGCTATGAATCATGGGAACCTGTCCTGACGCTGGGAGTGTCCTGTCTTCCCAGACAGGCCACAGACACACATTGCCATCTCATGATGGAACCAGGCAGCCCTACCCTCCAGACCCCACCTCCACATCCACAGAAATCCCCCCTCATCCACAAGAGAATGAGGGCACAGCTGGGGTGATGTGCTGCTCAGAAGGGTCCACAGGGAGGAGCCAGAGGGTACCTCATCTCTATCCATCATGCAGGGAGGGGTCTCCATGAAATGCAGTGAAAGCTCCAGATACTGATTGTTTGGTACGGCTCCTAAAGCAGTTTGCATCTATGAAGCAGAAGCTTTTGCTTCGGTCCTATAGGCTCTTCAGAATGGGTCTTACTTTCTCCATTTCACAGATAAGGAAACTGAGGCTTAGACAGGTGGAGAGGCTTACCAAGTGCACACAGCCAGTAAGGGCCACACAGACTCTCAGGCCATGGTCTCTCAACTCCAAATCCAGTGCTTTTCCACAGCCGTCACTGTGGTCTGTGAGCCCTGCTTGCATTTGGGCTTTTATCTGGGGAAGCAGAGCTCACAGCTCACAAAGAGCCAAGGGAGGCAGGCCCAATAGGAGAAGGGTATAGGGGTATCCATATCTCTAGAAGTCAGAGGCATGCAGGTGTCCCTTTCCTGGTCTGGTTTGACCCCAGTCGAGCTGCCCGTGGGGGTGGAGTTGCAGGGTGAGTGCGCAAGAGCTTTCTGGAAGAGGCGGTGAGTGAGCAGCTGCAGGAGGACACGTGGCCCAGTGCGGTGGGGCTGCCGGAACCATTACTGCAGTGATTAATTAGGCTCCTTCCACGCGGAGCCGCTGGGTTCCCAGGGCTGTCTGTCAAAACTGCAGGGCTCAGCAAACTGCAGGGTACCAACCCGGAACCACCATCCAGATCTACTAGCCTGGGGAGGGAGAGTGGTCCCTGACATGCTGAAGTTCTGCACCGAGGCTGGGCTCAGGTCCACCCTTGCCTGGGAGTGACAGTGATGCAAGTGGGTCACTTAATGCTTCTACCGCAGAGTTTAAGGACCTCACCAGCTTAAACTACCATTTATCGAAGACCTGCTATGGGTATCCACTAACTTTCATTGGTTATCATGTGTCATCCCTCCTGCAACCCCATTTTCTAGATGAAGAAACTGAGGCTCAGAGGAGTCAAGAAGTTGCCTGAGGCCAGCAGTGTAAACGAGGGGATAGAGCAGGGAATCTGTCCTTCTAAGACTCCCACAGCTGCCTTATCAAGCCTAGGATAGGGGAGAAGTACCCACATCCTTCAACCTAGGGAAGGGATTCTAAGACCAAGACCTCTTGCCCTTAGAATCCCGTTCTCTCAGGTAAATCATTCAAGGGTCACCACAGACTCAATAACCTCACTCCTTTTTACCTTCCCCTATCCAAGCTGCATGTGCTCTTCCCATCTGGGGACAGAGGCAGGTGGGATAAGTGAAAGAGTTAGTATTGGCACCTTCACCCAAGCACAGCCACATGGAAAGCCCCACCTGCAAGTGTCCACATGCATCTTCTCCAGATGCAAGCTGGAAATAGCCAAGTAACAGATGATGGCCATCTTGGCTTTCCCTGTTCTCTACTTAAACAAACTGAGGTGCTCAGTGGTTTTAGGACCATGAATTAAAGTCAGGCTGAAAACGAAGGCTAAGAGTGTCCATGAAGCATCACCACCAGTAGATCACTTGTCCTTCTTCATGGCATCTGGGTTCACACCAGCATCTACCAGTCAACCAGGAGCATAAGTGTTGAGTGCCATTTGCAAGGGGCCAGCACATTAACGAAATGCAAATGTGTATGAGGTTGTCCCACCAAGCCCTCACATCTGTGGTGATGTAACTTCCACACCCCCAAGGATGAGCTGCAGGGATGTGAGGGGGACCTCAAGTTTCTGAGGACAGAAAAAGGTGAAGAGAAATCAAACGAGAAGAAAGTTGTATTAGCATCCTCAGGCAGCCATAACAAAATGCCATAGGGAGAGGGTTTTCTGTTTAAAACAACAGAAATTTATGTGTTTAGACCTCTGCAGGCTGAAAGTTCAAGATCAAGGTGCCAGCAGGACTGGTTCCCTCTGGGGCCTGTCTCCCCAGCTTACAGATGGCCACCCTCTCACTGCTTCCTCACAGGTTGTCTCACTGTGCCCGTGGGTCCTAGAATCTCTCTGTGTTCTCTTAAGCTCCTCTTCTTATAAGGAAATCAAATTGAATTAAGCTCCACACTTACAGCCTCAGTTTAACTTAATCATCTCTCTAAGGATCCTATTTTCTTTTCTTTTATTATTTTTTTAATTGCACTTTAGGTTTGGGGGTACATGTGAAGAACATGCAAGATTGTTGCATAGGTACACACATGGCAGTGTGGTTTGCTGCCTTCCGTCCCCTCGCCTGTACCTGTCATTTCTCCCCATGCTATCTCTTCCCACCTCCCACCCCCGTCCCTCCCCCATTTCCCCCCAACGGACCCCAGTGTGTAGTGCTCCCCTCCCTGTGTCCATGGGTTCTCATTGTTCAACACCTGCCTATGAGTGAGAACATGTGGTGTTTGATTTTCTGCTCTTGTGTCAGTTTGCTGAGAATGATGGTTTCCAGGTTTATCCATGTTCCTACAAAGGACGTGAACTCATCGTTTTTGATGGCTATGTAATATTCCATGGTGTATATGTACCACATTTTCCCTATCTAGTCTATCATCTTTGGGCATTTGGGTTGGTTCCAGGTCTTTGCTATTGTAAACAGTGCTGCAATGAACATTCATGTGCATGTGTCCTTATAGTAGAATGATTTATAATCCTTTGGATATATACCCAGTAATGGGATTGCTGGGTCAAATGGGATTTCTATTTTTAGGTCATTGAGGAATCACCACACTGTCTAAAACAGATCTACAAGAAAAAACAAACAAGCCCATTCAAAAATGGGCGAAGGATATGAACAGATACTTTACAAAAGAAGACATACAGGAGGCCAACAAACATATGAAAAAATGCTCATCATCACTGGTCATTAGAGAAATGCAAATCAAAACCACATTGAGATACCATCTCACACCAGTTAGAATGGCGATCATTAAAAAATCTGGAAACAACAGATGCTGGAGAGGATGTGGAGAAATAGGAACACTTTTACACTGTTGGTAGGATCCTATTTTCTAATCTAGTCACATTCTGAGGTACTGAGGGTTAGGGCTTCAGCACATAAATATTGGGAGGATGTAATCCAGCTCAGTGCTCCACCCTCTGGAGTCCCCAAAATTCATGTCACATGCAAAATACATTTACCTCCATCCCAACCAACAGTCCAAAAGTCTTAACCCATTCCAGTATCAGCTCTGAGCTGCAGCCATGTGACCAGGGCTCCAAAAGGCTGAGGATGGGTAAAGGTAGAGGACCGGCCAAAAGGGGGCTGAGGGGTCTCGCAAGGCTGAAACTCCATAAAGTAGAGTCTAACCGTTGGGTGGGACTGGGAAGGATGTCTCCAAAGTAAATGGCCTGACCCCAAGATCTCACTGGGCTAGTACTCTCCTCACGGAGGAGGATCAGGTTCGTGAGGATGGGGTAGGATGAGAGGCTGTGAGGATGAGGACAGACAGGTTGTGCATGGCTTTGGGTATAAGGGAACTGCCTGCTCTGCCTCCCTATGGGAGCAGTACTGTGTGTGTGTGTGTGTGTGTGTTTAAATGCTATAATTGTTTTGTATTCCCTGAGTGTGCAGCTCAAAGGCCCAGGGGCCAGGGCAATAGATCTATTGATTAACATTTTCATTCAGTTCAAGATATGGAATATGGGTCACTTTTGAGACACATCTTGCCAGAGGGAGGTGCCTTTGCCTTGAATGTTACTGGGCAACTCTGTGCTGTGATCTCTGGAGGAAGGTATAGACCCAACTAGGAAGGCTGGGAGGGACCTGACCCTATGGATCTTTCCAGAGTAGAGGGAGAGACCCTAGGGCCCAGAGCCCATGGACACGTGGATTCCATGGCGGGGGATGTTTTTTATTTATCTCTGGAAAGCCTTTAGAGTCCAGCTCTGCCAGCCCTATGCTTGACTCTGTGGTGACCCAGGCCCCTTGATCTGTGGTTTTTAAACATAAGCAGCACCGCGGGAGTTTTGATATAGCAATAGACTTCAAGGCTTTCGTCTTGAGATCTCTCGGAGTGAGGTCCAGGATTCTGCATTTTAACAAGGAGTTCAGGGAGATTTTACGGTCCCCCCAGTTGGCACTTGAGAAGAAGCCTGGGTCCTCTGCAGGGCTGCTCCCTTAGCAGGGTGACCAGCTGGAGAAGGTGGGCCCTAGAACAGGTGCTAAGGCTGCCTGGCTGCAGCATACTCCGGTCACCCCATATGTCCTTCCAGGAGAGAAAGAGACCCCTCTGGCATAACATCAACCATTCCTGATAAACCAGAGGTAACACCTTCCCACACCTCTGTCAATGCCTTACAGCCAAAGACCCCAGGAACCTGTAGTTAGACAAGTTAGGTTTATGACTTGATGCATTCAGAACATGAAAAATGGAGAATCATGAGACATCTCAGTAAGAGGCTAGAGCTGGGAAGAAGCTATTATAGGATCTGGCTTTGGTTAGCTGACTTGGGGAGAGTCCAAGAAAGCAGACGTCTGCTCTGGATTGAGTGCTGTCAGAAAGCAGGGACAAGTCTGTGATTGGGTATCTCAATAAGTTTGATCTGTAGGGAGGACAGACTAGAGTGAGGCTAACACTGTAATTGGTAGAGAAGCAGCAGTCACTCACGTTAGCTGGGGAGAGGCCAGTTGCTCTATTACAGTTTAGACAATGTTCATGTTTTGCCTGTGTTCAGACATGATTACGGAATAGACTTGTGTCTGCCTTGATCCATTCTTGTCACAGGTGGCTTTGTCCGATGTTGATGTTCTTTCTATGAAATTGTCTATGTTCATGATGGACATAGACATTCTCCTCCACAACATTCCAGGAGAATGCCATGGCCAGCTTGTGGACGTCAGGGGCTGCTTTTCTCTTCCTCACCAACCTATTACTTCCCCACCCAGGGAAATTGGGCTGCTTGTGCACTGTCCAAAGGAGGGGCAACAACCAATGAAACTGACCTTTTATCTCCTGCCTCCCAGCTACTCTGATCGATTCCCTGTGTAGCCTCAGGTGTCCCTCCACCGATACCAAGTCTGAGGTCTGCTCTCTCCTCAGTGACGGATTCCCCTCCCATCTCTGTATTCACTGCCCTGCCCACTCAAAGGCATGTCCTGTGCAAAGGAGACAGCCCCTCTCTGTTTCTTTCAGTCCTGATTTCACATTGCCTCTCTGCTGCTATGCTCCCTATGTTGGTACGACTGTTTCAAATGACAGCCCCTACGTTGCTCTCATCCTACAGTTCCTGGCCCAGCCAGACCCTTCCAGAAGGGTAAGGAGGGGCATTAGATGATGTGTAAGATGTTGAGGTTGATGGTGTTTTTAGTGTTGATTTCAGTGACGGTGGCCATAGAGGTAGTGATCACATTAATAGTGGCAGTGACAGTGATGCAGGAGTGTGTCAAGGATGATGGTGACAATGGTGATGGTGATACCATTGCTGGTGGTTGCAGTGGCAGTGGGAATGATGTTGGGGGGCGTGGTGATAGAATTTGTGGCCACAACAGTGATGGGGATGGCAATTGTGATGGTTATCATAAAAATTCATTTATAGATTGAAATTCTTAAGATCCTTTCGCAGTGTTCCTGGAATAATCTCAGAGTTTATTAGGTTATTCTACTTCTTTCTTCAGGCAAGGAAATTCTAAATCAACTTTCTCACATTGCTCACAGGCAGACAGTAATGCAAAATTAAGCTGGTATGACAGATATCCTGCGGAGCCTACTTCCACATCTGCAGCTCCACACTTACCCCATTTCCAGGCCCGTGAAAAGAGATGCAGGTGGCCACTGAATTTCTGGCAGTGCCTTCAGGCGCTCGCTGATGAGTGCTGATAACTGTGAGGCACCTGGGGAGACCCAAGAGGACTGTCTCTCTGACAAGAGCTGTCATATGCAGCCATGGACAAGGATGGACACAAGATAAAGGGCCTTTTATCTTGTGTCCATCCTTGTCCGTAGCTGCATGACAGGTCTTGTCAGAGAGACAGGCCTCTTGGAGCCCCACAGCTGAAGCTGGTCCATTGGGTAGGGGCACACTGTGCTGATAGGCTGGACCAGAGAACTCAGAAGCTGGGATGCAGGAAGTTTTTTTTGTTGTTTGTTTGGAGACAGAGTTTTTGCTCTGTTGCCAGGCACCAGGCTGGAGTGCAGTGGCGTGATCTGGGCTCACTGCAACCTCCATCTCCTGGGTTCAAGCAATTCTCCTGCCTCAGCCTCCTGAGTAGCTGGGACTACAGGCAGGCACCACCACGCCCAGCTAATTTTTTTGTATTTTTAGTAGAGACGGGGTTTCACCATGTTGCCCAGGAAGGTTTAGATCTCTTGACCTTGTGATCTGCCTGCCTTGGCCTCCCAAAGTGCCGGGATTAGAGGCTTGAGACACCGTGCCCAGCCCCAAGATGCAAGAAGTTTTGAGGAGCTGAATGCCAGTGAGCAGCCAGCAGTGAAGGTGGGGCTGACAACCCAGGATGCACAAAACTGAGGTTTCCAGGGAAGTCAGTTATCAACACAACGCCTGAGGAAAAGGGCCCTGAAACGGGATCAAAGCTGCCCCGGATGGTGGATTGTTACACTCGCCCTACAATAGGAGCACCCTGTGATTGGGGCATGGAAAGCCTGGGCCCGAAGCAAAGAGTGTTACATTCCGCCCTGGGAAGCCTGGATCATTCCCCAGATAGTCTCCATGACTTCGTTCCTCCTTGGGACACTCAGGACTCAGAGCCACAGAGTTCAGGAGCTTGGGGTTTGCAGAGATCCCCAGGGAACTTTTGATTTCTATGGTGGCTTTTGAGATATTTGCCATCCAGGGAATCTGCCACATAAATTCCCCAGATAGAAACTATTCTGACCCAGTCATGAAAACATAAAGCACTCTAGATATATCCAACAGTAATAATTTAATATAGGAAATTGGTTATCCAAGTGGTGGAAGAGCTGAGAAACCAGAAAAGGGACAGAAAAGCAACCAGCTGTTAGCAGGAACAGAAAGCCACTGTGACCCTTAGGGCTGGCTGCAGGGACAACAGGAGGTGCTGTTTCCAGAAGCCAGATGCCAAGTCTGTTTGGCAGAAACTGGAACTGTGTTGTGTACTCAGCAGAGAGATCTCCAGAGTGGAGTACACTCAGATCCTCCCCCAAATTTCCACTCACTAAAGCAGGAAGACTTTAATGGGAGAAATACTCTAGCTTCTCACCTTTTCTTCCTTGCAATCTCCCATTATTTCTCTCATTGTCTGACCCTGGCAAGAAGCCAGTTGACAAGGAAGGCTGGGAAAGGTAGTGCACAGAAGGGCAGGTACTATGGTTTGGAGGTTTTTGCTCTGTATAAAATTCCATTTGAAACTTAATCTCCAGTGCAACATTATTGGGAGGTGTGGCCTTTGGGAGGGGTTGAGTCAGGAGGGCTTCGCTCTTGTGAATGGCATTAGGTGCCCTTATAAAAGGACTTGACAAAGAGATTTTCTCTGTTGCCCTTCTACCTTCTGCCATGTGAGGATGGTGTTTTTCCTCCCTGGAGGATGTGGTGTTCAAGGAGCCATCTTGGAAACAGAAACAAACCCTTACTAGACAATCAACCTACTGGTTCCTTGATCTTGGACTTCCCAACCTCCAGAACTGTGAGAAATAAATTTCTATTGATCATAAATGACCCACTCTGTGGTGTTCTGTTAGAGCAATACTCATGGACTAACACAGTAGGAAATAGATTCTTAAAGCAAAGAGGCATTGACTACCATATGTTCCAGCCTTAGGAAGTTGAATTATGTTAGGAACTCAGGGGGTCAATGACTAATGCCCCTTTTCCACACCTAGTTCAGGGCTAAGAAATAGATACAAGAGACAGGCAGATGGAAACCAAAATATTACCTTTAGACTATTGAAAAGGTGGAGAATCTAGCATTAGGATCTCTCAGCCAGGTGGGCTTGCTAATACCTCATTCCCAAATTTGACAGACTCATTAAGTCTCAAGGAGAGCTGCAGTCCCAGCCCTAACCTGTGGTGGGGAGGAGCAGAAAATACATGCCTTCTATCAGCAAAGAGATCCCAGAATGGAGTACAATCAGATCCTCCCCCAAATTTCCACTCAGAGAAGTCACCTCCTCCCCAGGATGGCCATGAAGGAAGCAATAAAGGAGGAGAAGATTGTTGCTCTGATGGAGGCCCCTCCACTTGGAACCAGAGACAGGGTGACATGAAACCCTGGAGCCTTCTGTTGGAAGTGCAGAATCAGCTCTACAGCATCTCTGCCAATTGGTTCCTCTGCCTCTCTTGAAAATCATCGGTGATGGAGACTCCACGCCATCCAAAATAGCCCTTTCTATCTTCACACAGTTCTGGTGGTTAAAATATTCTTTATGTTAATCTAAATTGTTCCTACAATTTCTATTTCTCCCTCTGGTGCTTCACATAATACATCTGATCCTTCTTTAAGGAGGTTACTTAAAGAAGGCAAGTATATCATCCTGAGATGTAACTTCTCCAAGTTAAATACTCCCAGGCCTTTTTATTTGATCCCATATGTCCAAGGTTTTCCCACTGCTCAGCACCTACTCACCTCTTTCTGAGCAAATTAAATTGGTCAAGTCATTTTCAAGGCATGGCACCCAACTAGACGCACCAAGAAATCACCCTGTCATCATTACCAGATAAGTGACTATCATGGACCCTCTCCCGAATGGGGATTTTATATTTACCATGGATAATATTACTCAGTGGGATAGGCACTAGTGTTCCCCATTTGGAAGTGGGAAAACTGAGGTTCAGAGAAGTTGTAACCTGCCCAGGACCACATAATTAGCCAATGACTCACAACCGTCTCAGACCATGTTTGTTCTGCTACGACCCACTGTTTTCAACACTAAGAGGTAAAGCAATGAGTGTCTGCCAGGTTCACAGCCACACCAAATGCCCTGCTTGGGGTCAGGTTCCAGGCCATGCTGAGGTTCGATGGGAGTGGGCGGCCAGGCAGATAGTTAAAAGAGCACTCAGGGGGCTATAAGCAGGTGAAATGTAGTTTCATTCAGTAGATCCCTCAGCAGCTGCTTCATACTAGCTCTCTCACACTGTTCACCTTGTCTCAACTATCTGCTCTGGCTCTGCAGCTCCTGCTGCCCCCATGCCTGTAGCTACACTCCGTGGCTTGCAAGGCCAGCTCTGTCAGGGTCTGCAGCTTAAGTCTTTCTCTCTGGGCACAAGCTAGTTCCTAGCTCCCCGCTGCCTGCCTTCAAGGTGACAGGCTCTCCCTTACAGAGGTTAGTAGTGTTATTCTCTCTCTGGGCCCACATGCAAGCCATGCCATGCCATGCTGTGCTGTGCCAAACTGAGCCCTGTGCATGGCATCAACAGGGCAGTTATACCTTCTACAGACAGTAATGGCATAGAGCCAACAGATGGCCTTCCCATGTTATGGCTACATGGCTGTGATAGCAAGTAGAGTTGTACACCTGTACTCTAAACTCGCTGAACCACTCTGGATGTTTACCCTGCCTATCCTTGACCAAAGCACAGCCACGTTCCTTACAGCAACCCACTTACAGACAGTGAAGTTGATGAAGCCCAGTGGAGAAGTGAGATCCTGAGGCTCTCCATCCACAGGGCATGAGAGGAAGACAAGGGCAGAAAAGCCAGAGAGATCCTGAGCCCAAGGGCCCTTCTGTAACTAGATGTGGCCCCACAGCATTCCTGCCTTCTTGGCTGGGGGAAATGACTCAGATCCAGGACACCTGGCCCAGCATCCTCCTCCCCCAACAAACCCAGAGGAGGGGGACACAGCAGCAGCATTTCCTGGCTTCTCACCAACCGGAAACCCCGAAACACAGAGCCACAGTTTTCTCATGTTTATTTTAATATGTTTTAGGCAAACAGCTTCAGTAGAAATGCTCATTTCTGAGTGTAGCTGAATAAGGCCTTCAGCTTTTCCCAGTGCTTGAGACAGAAAGGAAATCACGTGTTAATAATTCATCAGAGGTCTTTGTGTGTCTCTGTGTGTGTGTGTCTGTGTGTGCGTCTAAGGCTACTGAGAACAAGTCTCATATTTCTCATTTATAGGTCTCAGATATCATCCGACAGAAATCCATTCTTAAGTGAAATATTGATAGGTTTATTCTGCCATCTTAAGCATGCCTCCTAAATTGCTGTAATTAAGGCTAGCAAAGAGGGGTGGCAGCAGAGAGGGCAGAGCAGGGATGCTGACGCTAGACCCGAGAACGCACGCACACACACAAATCACACGCACACACACTGGCTGGTGATTAACAGCCAGCTGCCCTGAATGGAGCTGATGGCTGGATTCCCAAAGAAGAGTCACAAAGAGGCAGCTTAGACTCCTGCTCCCAGCTTGAAGTCCTTTCTCCATCCAAATCCACTTGGGATCTAAACCCTCTCACCTGACCCATGATAGGGGTCACATGATAATTTTGGCGGCCACAATCTGTTTATCACTTGTGGACCAGCACTTTAGAAGACTCTAAGAACAGGTCTTTAAGACAAGGAGATGCCCATGGGGAAAAAGTTACAGCCCCTGCCCCAGGATGGCCACCCCAGGTTGCCTGCCCATGAGCCCTGCAGCCTTGGAGATGGGAGTGTTGGTGTCTGTGGTTGGAGTGGGTCTTGGAGGGCAATAAGAGATGAGAGACAAGGGACTGGGGAGTGGAGCCTCAAGGAGATGTGGGCAGGCCAGGAAAGACAGCAATTAGTAACACAGGAACACACGGCAGGGAGTAAAAGAGATTCCTATTTTCAAAATCTAGTTTACTGCTCCACAGCTCCGTGGGAAGAAAGGGCCTGTGAGTGTGTGTGAGTATTCCAGGGGGCCTGGCTACGCTTGTTTGGAGCCTGAAGAGTGGTTTCTTTCATATTCCTCGTCTATCTCCTTCTGACTATGTGTTCCCCTTTTCTCCCTCTTCCTTCCTTTCTCCATCTCTCCCTCTCTTTCTCCTTCCTGCCTTCTTCTTTATCCCATCATCCTACCTTCTTTCTCTTTTTTGTTATTTCTTTCCCAGGAAGAATCAGAAGCAATTGGTAAACATTTATCAGAGAGGCTTTAATTACAACGTGAAACACTCAGCTGCAGCCCAAGCTCCTTTCCAGCCCTTTGTCCTCTCAGGAGTTAATTATTTAAAGTCAAGTCGTGCAGTTCCTGTCAGTGGGCTGTCCCCCATGGAGGAGAACTCATCTGATACACCTGCTCAGGTATCCCTTTCCTTCTAGGTCCTTAAATGGAAGCAAGATACCAAAGTGCCCTCCTCCTAGAGAGCCTTTCTCCCTGTCTGAGATCTTGCCTTCTTAATTAGGAAGCACAAGAACTGGAGAAGGAGTGGAGATAATGGGATCGAAGCATAGTGATGGGGAAAATATTCTTTTTAGATGAGAGTGGCAGAAAGCAGGGAGAAATGGAAACTGCTTGTGGCATGAAAATGGGGGCAGACTGTTATTATTGGTAAAATGTTTTCGGCAGCTAACACAAAAGGACACGCCAGAAGGGGAGGCTGTTGCCTTTCAGATTAGGGGGTTGGAATGAGAAATCGGGTCAGGGTCGCACAAGAAATCAGACTTGGAGTAGAGTCTCCAGAGGAGCTGTGAGTCCTGATCACATGCATGCATTCATTCATCCATTTATTCATCGACTATTTATTATACATGAGGAATGTGCCAAGCACCGAGTAAGGCACTGGGGTCAGAGTACAGATAAACAGTCCCTGGCCTAAAGGAACAACCCAAGATCATAGCACCTGCATACGCCCTTGGTCTCTAGTCTATCTTCCAGAGACAGACGCATGTCCTCAGCATTGCTAGAGTGCAAAGGTCATCAGAGAATGACAGTTGTGGGAGGCATAGGAGTGAGCAAGACAAAATAGCTCCTTAGGATCACTCATCCTAAGACAGAGAGGTGCATGAATAACAGCAGGTCAGACCTGGAAGGCCTTCAACACCACTGGGTTAGTCCAAATGTCCTGGAAGACAACCCAGAGCCAGGATGACACAAAGCCACACAGCTGATCTATGACTAAACCGAGATCAAGCAGGACAAGCCCTACAGACACTAATTAAGAGGCAACATCACACAGAATATATTGTCCACAATAATGTACCTCTCAGATGCCCAGGGAAACCAGGTTCCCCTGTGTGCCCAGCACCTGGCAGAATGCCAGGCACCTGGCAGGTGCTCACTCAGAGCTTACAGGCATAAAGAGAGTGTAAGCCAGCCAAGCCACCTCCCTGGTAAACCTAGCTACATGCTTAGAGGCAAGACCTGGAGCCAAAAACTGTGGCATAGAGAGCATAGACACGTTAAAGGAAAATGTACATACCTAGTCCTCAGTCCCCTGCCTGTGTGTGTGTGCATGTGCACGTGTGTGTGTGTGTGACCTTTGAAAAATGTGACTACGTTTTTGGGGGAGTGTGGGACAGATTGACCTTACTTACGGTGCATAGCACATAGAAGCATGGTAGGGGGAGAACGCAACAGATTTGGATCCAATTCTCATTTCAAACTCTTAGTTACTGTGCGGTCTTGTTCAAGTTACTAAACATTTTGAGCCTTGTTTGCCTTGTCTGTAAAATGGGCATGGTAAACCCTATTGTTTCCAGAAGACACATGGATTAGGGTGTGTGAAGAGCTGTGGGTACAATGCTGGCCCACGCAAGATGGATAAAAGGTATCACAGCAGCTGTCACCCTGGGCTGCAAGGACAACAGCCAAGCATCTTCTAAATAGGCACCACATAAGTTGGGACAGGTGACCCAGGAGTTTCACAGACAGTGGGGCAGAATGTCTGGGTTTTGCTTTTTGTTTCTTTTTTTTTTTTTTCTACCAGATGATTCACTAATGCAATCACTTGCTTGAGGATAACTGGGAATGAACTCACATTTCTCAGCATGAGGCATAAAAAGTGAAAAATGAAAAAGGGAAAGAAACATCATGTCCTTCACTTTCCAATTTGCACAGCACATTCTCACCTATGTTATCTCTATAGTCCAGCCTTCTAACCTCCATCTCCAGAAGGGCCAAGAAGGCTTAGGGCAGGGTCTGCGAATCCCCAAAAGGATATGTTATATTTCTGTTCATTCCTCTGAAGAGAGCCTGTAGCTTTCCTCAAGACTCCTCATCCTAAGGGAATCCTCAGCCTGAGCAAGGAAGACACAGCCCTGCCCTCAGGGAGCCCCAGTCTGAGGGGGAGACACAGCCCTGCCCTCAGGGAGCCCCATTCTGAGGCCAAATAACATTTGCCTACTGAGCTGTGGACACTGGAGAGAGATTCGACAAAAGCAGGGTCCAAGCGGAGGACTGAGGACCAGGCTTGCAGCCACACCCTCCAACCTCTTCCGCAGCCCTAAAAACTTGAAGGCTCGTGCTAAATTCAGGCAGTATGTAGTCACAGACCCTCAGCAAGCAATTAGTATTCTAAACATGAAATTAATTTGTCCTACAAATATGAGAACCTAGTAATTTGTTTCACTTTTATTTTATTGTCAGATAGGATTCATTTTCTACATGATTTTATGGTTGGATAGGATTCATTAGAAAATTTTCCCCAACTACTTCTCTTTTTAAAAAAAAAAAAAAAAGTCCCTTTTCTGTGCAGCCAGCGGCCGAGCTAGCCTTAGCTTTTCCTTTTAATACTCCTAATAGTGCCCATCTCCACGCTGTAGCCCCAGGTTGTGTACCTCAGTTTCACTTTAATTTCCAACCCTGAAGAGCCCCACTACAAAAATGGAGATAAATCTTTCTGGAAGCTCCTGCAATGGGACCACTGATAATGAAGCGGTCAGGACGGTTAATGGCTCAGATGCTTCTCTGTGTTATTTACTGACAGCACGATCCTCACTCAGTAACAACTACCATTTATTTAGCACCCACCTGGGCCAAGTGCTGGGCTAGGCCACTTAAATTCACTACCTGCTCTCCCTTCAACCTCTGCCTGTGCCCTCCTTACCATCGGAATCACTGAAAACAGACCCCCTAGGGGTACGCTCAGCCCTGGCAGAACAGAACCCAAAAATGCCAACCCTAGCCTATCTTCCAAGGCTGCTTCAGCTTTGACCATAGTCTCTGCTTTGTCTAGTGTCCTGCTCACTGACCTCAGGTCAACTCTCAGAACTAGGCCCCTGCATATCTCTTCTTTTATTATATAAGCAGACACTTGATCTTCATCTCCCTCATCAGACTAGATAATGAGGCTATACATCTTCCATCAGATCAGCACAGGTTAGCTGTCCCGCCTCAGACTGGGTGAGGTCAGACTAGACTCTCCCTGAGTCCAGGAGTGTCTTCCCCCTCAGACTAGGATCATACTACTGACACTGGCAGGGTCAGTGTCTCAGGGTCACTCCCTCCCACACAGGGCAGTTGCCCTTGTCACATTTTCTCACTGAACCCTTCTCTTTTTATAGCACAGACCCCAACTGTAATTAATCATCTGCATAATTGTCTATTTAGCATCTATCTTCCCCTCTGGACTATAAGGTTTGGGCAGGCAAAGACAAGTCTGGCCTGCTCACTGCTATATCCCAGCACCTGCTGCACTCTCTGGCACACAGAGGTCCCCAATAACTGTCTGCTAAATGGACAAATAAAAGAATGAAGTGCCCCAGACACACACACTGTCATAGAGGACCCAGGACTCGGAACTCAGACATCTGTCAAGGCTGGAGAAATTTCCTAAAGAATATTAAATTATCTCCCAGGGTTCTCCCACCAGCTCTGTGAGATGGGAACTCAAAGGCAAGACAGCGGAAGGGTAAGAAGCAAGACTATCTGGATCTGGAGCTCACTTTTGCTTTTTGCCAGCTTGTAATCTTGGGGAAATTTTTAAATTTCTCCGTAACTCAGTTGCTCCATCTTTACAAATGGGAATCATACTAGATTTGCTTTGATTCCATAGACCAGACCCACTCCAGCCCCAGGATCTTTGCGTTCTTTAGGACAGGGACCCAGGGCAATCAAGTTATGACCACGATGAGTTATAAACACACCTTTGCCACCAGGCACTTCCATTTTAGCACCTAGACAGTAAGTGTTTCTACCTGATGCAGGGGCTGGAGAATAAGGGACTGGCTTAGTCTATGTCCTCTGAGAAACAGATGCCAAGAATATAAGCGAGAATAACATAGATGTGGATTATATAATACTGTACATGTAAAGCACTCAGAATGCTCTCAGCACACAGGGGCATTCACTTAGTGTTAGCTACTGTTACTACTATTATTAGCATCACCTTTGTGCAGATGCAGAAACTAAGACTTCAAGGGGCTAATTAACTTGTCCAAAGTTCCAGGGCTAATCAATAGGCAAGCAGGGTTATGACTTCTGGATTTGGACTCCTGGTCTGGAACTCTAATGTCCATCAGACTTCCTTCTCTTCTAGGACACAGCAGTTGGCCAATGCTCATTAAGAAGCATCAGAAGGGGTCTTAGAAAGAAACAAGCCATTTCTGGTGTTACGGCCTTGGAGAAATTAATCAGCAAGGGCTAAATCCTGCTTCTGATGAACAAGAGGAGGAGTGATAAGAGGAAAACCATGAAAAGGCTGAGTCCTGGCCTCCAGAAAAGACTACTGTGCTTTAGGCTGAGAATGATGTCCCAAGATTACCTCAAGCCCCTAACTGATCTGACCCCTCAACTCTCTGAACTCAGCTACTATGACTCTTTGCCTTAATTTCATGGTCCACACCCACTTCAGCCTCAGGGTCTTTGCATTCTTTAGGACAGGGACCTGGCAATCAAGTTACCATCACGATGAGTTATAAACACATGTTCGCTACAAGTCACTTCCATCTTGGACAGTGGCTAGACAGCGAGCATTTCTGCCTGATCCAGGGGTTAGAGAATAAGGGACTGGGTTAGTCTATGTCTCCCAAGAAATATAATGCCAAGAAGACAAGACAGAAGATACGCTTGTGAGTAAAAATACAGAAAAGGCTGGAAGACGCTGGGACCACTGTCAAATTACAGTGCTGGTCTGACCCCTGTAGAGGAGAGTGAGAAGTAGGGAAGACTGAGTGAAAAAAATCCTAGTCTCAATGCAGTTAGAAGAAAGTTAGACTAGTGGGGGAAGGCCAGTGTAGGCTGTCGAGGGGAGAGAGTTAAACCAAAGCCAAAGTCTCTCCTTCCCCATCTGGCAGGAATGGATCTGCCTTAAGGTTCCAGCCATTGTTCCTCTCTGTCAGTGGCTGGAAGCAGCCAGGGAGAAGCATGGCCTTAGCTCCAACATGGCAGTGGGTTCAGAGCTCAGCAGCCAGGGCTGTCAGGCAGTTATGCTCCCTGCAGAAGATCTGGGAGATGCAATTTCATAACTGCCACAAGCCAGACCCTTGCCTCTGAGAAGCCCATCCCAGAAGTTTTGTCAACCAACACACTCCCTACCTCCAGTGCCCTGTCACGTGAGGTGGCCTGAGGTTCCCTCCCTGAGGCACCACCAGGCATCAATGCTAGAGATAGGGAGAACACACTAGGCCATCGGTTTCTGGCCACAGGTCAGCCTCCAAGGGCCTTGCTAGAAAAACCCGGTGTCACGTCAGGGGCCAGCTGGGGACTTCCGCCTCCAGAGACGATGGTTCCTAGGTCTGAGTTCTGTTTTCACTTTGCCTTTGGAGACCTTTCTGTCAGGTCTTCTGTGGCACAGGCCCAATCAATTTACCATGATGGGGAAACATCAGGGTCCCGGTGCCGGGAGCTCAGCAGGCCTCAGTGTTAGTCAGCTCCCGCTGTGACCGGCCTGTTCTCTCTCCACAGGGAGGTTTCAGTGCCTCCTCACTGGTCACTTGGGGCTTAAACAGGAGAAGGCAGCTGAAAACAACCAGCTAAGAGCCGGGCTCCCCACAGACCCTCCTGCAAGGTGGCCTCCATTCCGGCTTCTCTCACATCTCTGATCTTCTGCTCTCTGGCAGACATGCTGCCTCTGATGCCAACGCCTGCCAACAGGCGTCTTCACTGGTGGTGAGTCTCACTCACTGGAGCGGTTCCAAATTAATAATCTATTATTCATGCCATCCACAGTCTTTCTCCGCAGACAACCTCAAAAAGAAAGAAAAGCTATATGCAAAGAAAAAGAGAGGGGAAGGCCATCCTTAGAACCAAGCAGGGCACGAGAGTTAATGTCTCCTGAAGGCACAGAGAACAGAACAGATGCTTGCAGGGGCCAAAGACCTGACAGAGCCCTTCAAGTGTCTTGGAGGAGTTTCTGTTCCTGTTTTTTTTGAGACCCAAGGTCATCAGCAGAAGAATCAGAGAGAAAAGCAGCTCCTGGAGCCCGAACAGCTCCTGGGGGATCTCAGAAGCAGGCTAGGTCGATTAAGCCTCCCTGACCCATGACATCACTATAGCTCCCACATGAAGACCCCTTCCTAGACACTGAGGTGGGGCTGGTGGACAAGAAATAGAAACAGGAAGGAGACACAGTCCCACAGACTCCCACCGCCTACCTAATTTCTTCCACAGTCTGTGGACTATCTCCTCCCTGTTTCTATTTCTTGTCCACTGGCTCCAATCTATGGATCCCCAGTCCAAAGGGAGACACAGTCCTGTCCTCAGGGAACCTCAGTCTGAGGGGAGATGCAACCTCATCCTCAGGGAGCCCCACTCTGAAGGGAGATGCAACCCTGTCCTCAGGGAGCCCCAGTCTGAGGGCATGAAAAAGCCTTTGCAAAATTATAACTGAGGAAATTATGACACTGAAAGAAATCAGACCTAACAGACTCCATCTTGCTTCTAACGTTTAAGCTGCCCTTGTTCATTCCTGGGAGTAGGCTGAAATAACTCTGGGAGGGAGTTCACTTCATGGTCTGACTCTGAAATAAAACTGATAACAGCCCTTTCCCAAAAAGACTCCCTTCTTGCCACGGGACCAGTCTGCTTTTGCAGAACTAACAAAATAGCTACAAGGTTAGAAATTACAATTTAGGGGTCCTGCAGCCTCTGGCTCCAAGAGACTGAACCTCCCCAGATTGCTCCTGGGGATAATATCCCTATTATAACACCCAAGATCAGTGCTCAAGATGCTCTGCAGATCCTGCACTTGATGAATCAGTTGACAAGACACAGACAGGTAATCTCGATCAACCAGTTCTGCCATCCCACCCAGGAACAGACGACAGCAAGAAAACCTCACTTCAACCTCCTATGATTCCATCTCCAACCTGACCAGTCAGCACTCCCCACTTTCCAAGCCCCTACCCACCCAATTATCTTTAAAAACTCTGCTCCCCAAATGCCAGGGGAGATTTATTTGAGTAATAACTCTGGTCTCCCACACAGCTGGCTCCACATGAATTACTCTTTCTTCATTGCAGTTCCTGGTCTTGATAAATTGGTTCTGGCTGGGGAGCAGGCAAGGTGAACCCCCTTGGGAAGTTATAGGGAGATGCAGCCCTGTCCTCAGGGAGCCCCAGTCTGAGGGGAGACACAGCCCCATCCTCAGGGAGCCCCAGTGTGAAAGGGGACACAGCTCATCCTCAGGGAGCCCCAGTCTAAGGGGAGACACAGCCCCATTCTCAGGGAGCTCCAGTGTGAGAGAGGACACAGCCTATCCTCAGGGAGCCCCAGTCTATTAAGAAATAAAACTCATTCCCTCAGGAGGCTTCTATTCTAAAGAAAGAAACACAGAACCGATTCCTGCAGACTCTGAAGACTCATTTTTTTTCTGTGTGCAACAGGGAAAAGATTTCTATTAATCTTATATTAGACTTTTATAAATCTTAGATTATATTTCTATCTAAGATAGAAGAAAAGGGTGAAAAGCTGAAAAAGACATCTAGAATACTTATTTTAAAGTTTCAGGGAAAATCTTAAGGACTCATTTGTAAGTATTACACCTTCACATTGCGGAAAATGATAGAAAATGATGCTATAGTTTTCAGCTGAACGTGGCAAATGGAATACATTCATTTTTTAGCTCTGATCTCTCTCAAAGTCTAAAATGCAAGTAAAGAAAGACATCAATAAAATAGAGATAATTATTAACTCTATGGAATTAAAGGTAGTCCAAGAAAGAAAATGTTATCATCTATGGCTCTTTTCTAAACAGTATTTATATAATCATAAATGCTAAAGTGAACATTAAATACTAATTTTTTTATCACAAAAATTGTGATAAAACCATATTGGGAGGCTTTTGGGAAGCACAATTATGTTGTCAGGGGCATGATAGGAGAACGGATATAAGAATGCTAAAAGCTTAAATGCCATGGTAGGCAATCATCAGATAAGGTCTAAAAGTAAAAAAATCAAGAAAGAGCCAATAACACGGAAATGAATACCAGAGGAAGAAGCGAAAAGAGTGGAAGGTTGCTCCTGAGGAGAAGAATTCTGAATGCAAGGGTTGCAGCTGGGCACTGGCCTTTTACATTCTAAACCTATTTAACTTAAATATATATAAAACTGTGATTAAAATTAGAATGAATGTGTTTGTTCATGAAAGGAAGATGCTGTCAAATCTTTGCTATCTGGGAAGATAATAGGTGTCATGTTGTTAACCAATCAGTGGATACAAATCAAAGCAGCATCAGAGGAGGGAGACCAGCTGGGTGCTGTTGCCACAGTCCTAGTGAGAGGTAATGAGAATCCATGGCTGGTTCAGCCCGAGCACAACAGAGCAGTGGCCAGAGAAGCTGGCCTAGAAATGTGAGCCACAGACATTCTCCAAGTGAAAACTTGGAGTTTCTAGACTCCAGCCTAGAAATGCGAGCCACAGACATTCTCGACGTGAAAACCCCACTGGGTCAAGTATGACCTCCTGACCATCTAGGCTTTTAATATCATGAATAATCAAATTGCTTTTCCTTTTTTTTTTTTTTTTTTTTTTTTTGAGATGGGGTCTCACTTTGTCGCCAGACTGGAGTGTAGTGGCACGACCTTTGCTCACTGCAACTTCTACCTCCCAGATTCAAGAGATTCTCCAGCCTCCTGAGTAGCTGCAACTACAGGTGCTCCCCACCACACCCAGCTAATTTTTGTATTTTTAGTAGAAACGGGGTTTCAACATTTTAGCCGGGATGGTCTCGATCTCATGACCTCATGATCTGCCTGCCTTGGCCTCCCAAAGTGCTGGGATTACAGGCATGAGCCACCTCGCCCAACCTCAAATTGCTGTTTATTTTTGTTCAGCCCTTTACAGTTTATAAAGCCCTTTCACAAACATCATGTGAAATGTGAGCTTTGGGGCCCGTCTTAGTCCTTTTGTGCTGCTATAAAAAAATACATAAGATTGGACAGTTAGTTTATAAACAAGAGAAATTTATTGCTCACAGATCTAGAGGCCAGGTAGTCCAACATCAAGGTGTGAGCACATTCAGTGTCTGGTGAGGGCTGGCTCTCTGCTCCATAGATGGCATCTTCTACCTGTCTTCACATGGTTAAAAGGGGTAAATAAGCTCCCTCGGAACTTTTTTATGAGGGCATGCATCCCATTCGTGAGGGCAGAGTCCTTCTGACCTAATCATCCCCTAAATAAACCCCTCTTAATAACATTAAAAATTAGGTTTCTTTTCTTTTTCTTTTTTTTTTTTTTGAGATGAAATTTTGCTCTTGTTGCCCATGCAATAGCACAATCTCAGCTCACTGCAACCTCCGCCTCCTGGGTTCAATTGATTCTCTTGCTTCAGCCTCCCAAGCAGCTGGGATTACAGGCATACACCACCACACCCGTCTAATTTTGTATTCTTAGTGGAGAAAAGATTTCATTGCTTTGGTCAGGCTGGTCTCAAAATCCTGACCTCAGGTGATCTGCCCACCTCGGCCTCCCAAAGTGCTGGGATTGTAGGCATGAGCTACTGTGCCCAGTCAGGGAATTAGGTTTCAATATGTGAATATGGGAGGAATACATTGAGACCACTGCAGGCCCTATAAGTCCTACAATCGTCTCCTTTTTTGGCCTTAGAAATGGAATTTAGAAAATAAACCAGTTAAAGGGCAAAAATAAAGGTATGTCTATGGCTCTTAAACCTGGTGGCATTTTGGGGATCATCTAAATAGCTTAAAAAATATTCATGCCCAAACCATACACAACTGAATTTGATTTTTTGTGGTGGTTTGAAGTCCCTTCAGATGATTTTCATGTCTCACACGAGTAGCTGCCTCTGCTACTCCTTAGTTAACCCAGCCTCACATCCCAATACTCAACGCACTTTCTTCCATGGACATCAGGGAAGGCTAATCTGCAAGAACAAGCACCACCAAGATTTCAGTGGCTTAAAGACAAAGATTTATTTATCACTTATCTCAAGTCCACCATGGGTCCAGTAACTTTCCAGGGCAGCTGTTCTCCATATGATGTCTCAGTGTCCCTGATCCTTCCTCTCAACCCATGCTTCCATGGTGGTCATGGCTGGAGAAAAAATGCACTGAAGACACTTTCACTGCCAATCAAATGCTTCAGCCTATAGGTGACACACATCACTTCCAATAGCAACCTGCTGGCCACATGATGTAGTAGATGGGGTGTAGTCATATCACCCCACATGATAGCGAGTGTGGGAGTGGGGGAAATACTTCTCTCAAGTGCCCCAAAAAAGAGGAAAGCTGGGTATGGATAAATACTAGAAACATCTACAAGCCTCTTTGCATCACCCGTGCTATGTTTGCTGCTCCCTGCATGGCAATCCCCTGCCCACTCCATTCTCCCCATCCTCACTACTCTTTAAGGCCTGGCTGAAACCTCAGCCCCTCCTTGAAGTATTCAATCAAATCTTTCCGCTCTGATCCCGTCGACGTGCCGCCACCAGTTCTCATTATCTATGGGGTACGTTTTGGCATTTGTAGTTCATTAAGCATTTTCAGTCTTTACATTTCTTCTACTGATAATAATTTAATCTCCTGGATTTGGGGCAAAGTATCAAGAGTTACTATTGTTCTCACCAAAAGAGATGAATGTATCAGAAAGGTAGGAGGGATGGGCACCTAGGGAGTGAGCTCTGTGACTTCTGAGCATTTGTATAGCTCCAAAATCGTAAGCTAGAGGAGGTGCAAGTGGATCTGGGAACTTTGAAGAGGTTTCCTAAGTTCCTCATCCTGATAAACTTGAGCTAAAAAAAAAAAATGTACACCATTAAGGAAAATTGGGCATTTCCACAGGAGAAGGATGACCTTAGAACTACTAGTTATCTTAATGAAGGAATAAGAAGAATTTTAAAATGCCACAGGTTGCATGGAAAGCCCACCATTTAGCCCAGGACTTAAAAGGACAAGCACAAAAGATGGGAGGTGAAGGGCATTACCTCCCCTGAGCTCCCATTGCACCCTAAACAAATGGGGTCCCTGCAGTTTCCACAGGCTCTTGTACCTTTCTGCTGACATTGCCACCTATTTAACAGACATATAACATCTACTATGTAGCAGACACTATTACATGGCTTTTATAAACATTAACTCATTTAATCTCATTACAACCATATGTGGATTATAGTCCCCCTTATTCCCTTTAAAGGTGAGGAAACCAAGTTTAAGTATCTTGCATATGGTCATTGCTAGCAAAAGGCAGCACCACTAGCTCCTTCACAACAGGTGCATATCTTTATATGTCCAGCAACTAACAATAGCAAACACATAGGAAGTAGTCAAGTGTCTTTTAAATGAATGAATGCAGTCTTGTTTTCCTCTGAAGCCAGACTGCCTGGGTTCAGGTCCTTCTACTGGTTGCTAACTATTTGGACCTGGGCAGGTTATTCAACCTTTCTACACCTCTGTCTTCTTGCCTGTAAACTGGGAATAAGATTCCTCACAGGGTTGTTGTGAGGACTGAAAAAATTTAAAATATATATATAGTACATCTAAAGAGTTTAGCACTATTCTGGAACAGAGGAAACACTCAGGAAAATCTTAGTTATTATCATTTCACATGCCATATCTTAGCTCATCAAACTACAAACTCCTGTAAATCCATAGTAACCATTTACTTTCATACCTGAAACTGGAATGTGGTAGGCATCCTAAATATTATCCTAAAACTGGATATTACTATTACTGCTATATAACAAAATTCAGCAGTTTCAAACAACAGAGATTTCTTTTTCCTACAGTTCCTGTGGGTCAGGAATGCAGGCCCAGCTTAATCTGGTCTTCTGCTCATGGTCTCTCACAAGTATGTAATCAAGATGTTAGCCAGGGCTGTGGTCTCATCTAAAGGCTCAATTGAGAAAGAATCTGATTCCAAGTTCACTCTGTGGTTATTGGCAGGATTCTCTTTTTCCATGGCTATTGGACTGAGGGCCTTAGTTCCTTGCTGGCCATTGTCTGGTGGTCCTCAGCTTCTTCCCACATGGGCCCTTACAGTTCACTTCATTATAGCAAGTTCATCAAGACCCAGAAAGAATGAGAGGATGCAAACAAGAAGAAAGTCATAATTATGTAACCTAATCATGGAATTAACACCCCATCACTTTTGTCATATTCTATTAGTTAGAAGCAAGCCATTCTCTAGGTTCTGCTCACACTTAAGGGGAGGGGTTTACACAAGGGCATGGACACCAGGAGGTGAAATTAGAGGCCTATTTCAGAAACTACTGACCACAGGGATCAAACATATTTGTTGATTGAATTCAAAAGGCAGCTCTGCTTTAGATGAAAGTAGGCAAGGTAGAGATGTTGATGTTTAGGGTTCTGATGTTTGGGATTCTGATTCTACTTCTGCCTCTAGGGTATATCTTTTTAAACCCTCCTAGGGCCTTGGTTTCCACTTCTATAAAATGAGCAGCTTAGACTAGGAGATGCCTCAGGTACCTTTTATCCAGCACTCTAGAGTTCTAGGTTTCTAAAAATAATTTGCCAGATCTTAATTCAATTAAGCTCATAAAGTTAGATTTCTCTATACTCTTGGAAAGCTTCCAGGTACACAATTACCTGAGTCCCTTCTCGATAGAGGTGAAAGGTGAATCTCCACCTTCCTCTCCAGTAGCCATGCTGCCCCTCCACACCAGTACTGGTGGAAGGAAGGAAGCAGGGTAGGCAGAGTCCTCAGGAAAGGGAAGGTCCCAGGCATTTCCATTTGCCTTCCTCCTACCTCCTTGCTAAATCACAGCCAAGCACAGGCGGCCAGGCAGGCTGGCATCAAACCCTCGGCGAGATGAAAGGCCCTTTCGAGGTGCATAATTCAGAGCAGCAAGCCCTGCACAGAGCATGTGATTAGAATAAATGTGTGTCCCTGAGGCTGAACACGGCTCTGCAGCATGGCAAGCTCCTGCGCATTCCCCTTGGAATTCTTCTTATCTCCCATCCCACCACTCATTTCCATCCCTCTTATGGGCTCAGCAGCAGCCCACCCGGTGAGCCCTGCCTTTCCAACAGCACCCTCTGTTCCTTACAGAAACAGTACAGGAAGCCAGAAAAACATGACGGGAGATTAGGAGTTTGAAGAGCCTAGTGTAGGTCCAGCCTGTGACTCTACTCTGTGCTGTGGCCCTAAGTGAGTCCCTTCCCCTACTGATCCTCAGTTTCTTCATCCATTAAGTATAGAATTTGGATTAGGTGACTCTCAATATCTCATCCAGCTCTTAAATCCTGCGGTTCTTACATTTCCCTAAACTGAGCAGGGAAATTGGGGGTCACTAGATGAGTTTTGACGTGTTTGACCATGAGTAACTACCATGGTTGAAATGATGGTGTCCCCTCCAAAATTTATGTTTAAATTTTATCCCCCATGCAACAGTATTAAGAGGTATGGCCTTTAGGAGATGATTGGATCATAAGGACTCTGCCCTTATGAATGGGATTAGGTATATTTATAAAAGAGCTTGATGGAGGGAGTTCATCCATTTTCACCCTTTCCATTCCTTCTGCCACGTGAAGACACAGTGTCCTTCCCCTCCAGAGTATACAACGACAAAGTGCGATCTTAGAAGCAGAGAGCTGTCTTCACCAGACACCCATGCCCGCCGGTGTCTTGATCTTGGACTTCCCACAGAATTCCTCCAGAATTCTGAGCAAATAAATGTCTGTTCTTTATGAATTAGTGAGCTTCAATGTATTTTGTTATATCAGCAAAAATGAACTAAGACAGTAATAGAATCTCAAATAAAATGTGACTTTTGCACATTTATCCCACTTAGTAAACAATACAGAGATAGGAAGCAGTAGTCTTGGGGTGGTGGTTCAGCATTGTTACTTTTCCATCTCCCTTCGCTGCCAACCCCAGTGAGAGCCAACTCTCTCAGCATCAGACCCTCCCACCATGGGGCAAACACCACAGGCAGTGTGGTAGACTCTCTTTGATGATGCTTCTTAACAGGGAGGAAAGCTTCTCCCAAACACTTTCATGTCCTATTATGGGTGGGATTGTGTCCCCCCAGAAGGAAATGTGGGGGACGCAATATGTGCCTCACAATGTGGTGTTATTTGGAAGTGGGGTCATTCATCACAGATACAATGAGGAATTAAGAGGAAGTAACACCGGAGCAGGCTAGGCCCCTAATCCAATATGACTGGTGTCCTTGTAAGAAGAAGAGAGAGACACAGAGGGGAGATGGCCATGTGAAGTCAAGAGAAATACAGGGAGAACACCATGTGGCCAAAGAGGCAGAGGCTGGAGCTCTGCAGCAGCAAGCCAAGGACCACCAAGGATCGCTAGAGACACCAGAAGCTAAGAGAAAGGCACGAGATGGATTCTCACCTGAAGCCTCCAAGAAAGCATGGCTTCGCTGACACCTTTTTTACACTGCTAGCCTCCAGACCCGAGAAAACGAATTTCTGTTGTTTTAAGTCACCCAGGTTGTGCTACTTTGTTATGGCAGCTCCAGAAAACTAACACATGCCCCTTCTGCTAAAACTGAGTTACACGTCCACAACTATCGGTAAATCACCCATTGGTAAAAAGAGAGTGGTATTGCCATGGTCAGTCATGGCTCATCTTGTGAGGCTGCGCTCATTGCTTCCAGGACAAAACCAGGTTCTACACACTACAGAAAAATTAGGAAGTGACTATCAGGTCGCTGAGTCTAATATACACATTTTGAAAAGTTAAAAAAAAAAAAAAGCTCAGAGAAGGGAAGCATCCTGCCTCAGCTCCCCTGCCTGTGATGTGGTGCCGCCTCACTGCATGTGCGGTTGCTCCAGGTGTGGACTCTTGCCCTCTCTTAGTCTATGCTCTGCGATTCTGGCTTGCACAGATTACAGCAAATTGCTAAACAATGCTTAAAGAGAGGCAAACTAAGAAAAGGGTATTTCGGCATCCCAGCTCACACAGAAAATTAGAAGTAGAGCTTCTGGGTCTGGGTACAACTCAGTCTGGATGAGAAAGAGGATTGGGAAGGAACAGCCTGAATGCTGCTCCCTTAGAGGTCTGGGGTCACAGCAAAGGCCGAGGTTGGACAGGGGGTTGAAATGAGAAGGGACAGAAGAACGACATGACAATGAAGAGGACAGCATGCCTGGCCTGGCCTGCAGAAGGTGTGCTCTTGGAGTCCTGAGCTGACATGGAAGGCTTTCTCATGAAGACTCTATAGATAAACACAGATATGTCTAGGGAAAAAAAACAGTTATATTGCTGCCAAGAATGTCTCACGAGCACCTCACAGTCGGAGCAACACGTATCTCCTCCAAATGCTCTTCACCGTGTGCTTTCTGCCTTATCAAAAGTGTTTGCATTTGCCCAGTTGTCCAAGCCACAGTCATGGGAGTCATCCTTGCTCCCTCCCCAACCCTCTCTTTAGCCAATCACTCACCAGTTCTCCCTCCTAAATACTCATCGAACACATGCACCTCTCCCAGTCCCTCTGCCTCCATCATGCTCACCTGTGGAGATTACTGCAGTGGTCTCGTTATTCATCTGTTGCCTTTAATGTCCCTTCCTGCCTTACCCATACTCCAGCCCCTGCAGCTAGAATGGTCTTTCTGAAACCTGGATCTGACCACCGCACTGCTTAATGCCAGTCAGTGGCTCCCCATGGCTTTCGCATTAAGGTCCAATCTTCCTGACTTGCTTTCAAGACCTCTCGTGGCCTTCCTTCTACTTTGCTCCAAGCCTTCTCTCTCACCCCTTTCCCCCTGGACCCCGGCCTTCATTCTTCATGCTTCACAAAACCACTCTTCCTATTTTCCCCAGCAAACATGCTCTCTTAAGCACCAGCACCCATCTCCCCACCATTCCTACCCGCTCCATCCCCTGGGCCCAAGTCTAGACTGAGCCTCTTGGCCCTCAGGTTCATTTTGCACCCTCCCTGGTCAACTCTGTGTTGTTGGAGGTGGGAAGGACCAGGCTGACCCCTGTAAGTGGCAATTGCCAGCCTCCCCTGTCACAGGCTACTGGCTGGGGTCAGTGGAAGGCACTGACAGACAAAAGGCGGTGACAGGAGAAAGGGAAAAGAGAGTATTTCTTTCCTCTTTCTCTGCCTCAGGGGATATCAACAGCAGTGTCTCATCTAGGCTCCCACCAGACACACCCAGTGTGGCTCTACTTTCCACTAGGGGACTCTATGATCTCATTATGCTGCCTCCTGCCCTTGCGCCTCTAACTGAGGTACAGTAACTGCTTCCTGGAATTGCTAATTTCTAAGTCAACCAGACCCTTCCATCACCTGTTAACCAGTTTCCAGCATTAAGTCACTTCAGTTATAAACAAACTACTTGATTTTTGTTTTCCTGGTTTTTCCTAACTGACATGGGCCTTCTCTATCATCGGCTCCCTGCCCTTCCCTAAGGCATCTTTATTCATCCTGAATTATAAGGACTGGTTAGCTTATGTCTACTCCCTTCTGATATGAGTGCCCCACGAAGGCAAAGGCCATGTCTGCTGGCTTGCCATGGTAGGCCATTGTACCCCTAAACAGTACCTGCACACAGTAAGTATCCAATGAACACTTGAATGAGTGAGTGACAGAATGAACACACTTTGTCGCTAAGTTTTTTGCCTATTCTTTGAACTGCCCAAGTCTACTTTGTTTTTCTCAGTCTTTCAAACCTCCCTTCTCCAAGAAAATAATAACCTTTGCTGTTTTATCCTTACTCTATAGCTTTGCCCTTTCCATTACTTTATTAAGTACAAGTAATACGGAGTAAACCATCCAAAGGTCTCTGCCCACCCAGGCTTCCCATTTCCATGGCATATCTCCTGGGTAGGAGCCACAGCCAGGGCTACCAACCAGAAGAGAAAGAGAGTTACAAGGTACAAGGATGTGCACAAAGCTGCCTGACAGAATTCTAGCTGGGGCTTTGGCTGTGGTTCCTGCAGGGAGCATCCTCCTGGCATCACAGGGTGTGAATCTGGAGACAGCTTCATGAGTAGGAAGGCCTTTGTGCCGTTTCCCCTTCCCGGTGTTCTGAGCACCTACTTGCTTCCCTGCAATGCAGCTTTGCTAGAGTGAGGTGAGGATGCAAAGGAAAGAAGATACTTGGCTTTGTTCCCAGGTATGGGCTGTGTGGAAGGGTCATGTCTACTTTGGCAGCCTGGCATGGGAGGGGACAGGGTGCCCAGTGGAGGGAGGGAAGCATAGGCAATGAACCGGGACAACTGCTGTGGTCTGAGTCGCTGTTTTCCCTCTCTCCCTCCTAAGCCCACACATATCACATTTCAATCAGCTCGGAGGATCTGTGCAGCAGCGGGAGACAGACTGCAGGGAGGCAGAGCATCCAGCCATGGCCTCCCCAGCTCCATAAGCTGATTAGAAATAAACATGAGGGCAGTACACAGCAGTAGTTTTCTCACTATATGCAACGGGATCTGTTTCTAGGGCCAGGTTAAAAGTCAGCAGGCAAGAGAGGAGGGCACTGAGACACTTAGGCAAAGGCTCAGGGGCTGGGCACCTTGGGGTCATTTTACCATCCCTCTGTCTCCAAGAAAAATTTCCAAGATCCAGTCCAGGCACCCTTTGGACTCCATTGGATAATGAGTCCAATGGAGTGACCTACACTCTAAGGAGTAAAGTGCAGGTCACCACATATCTCAAGAAAATAAGAGGATTCAATGGAAGAGGAATATGGATTGGTGCGAGGGTTGGAAGAAACCTCTCCCTTGTGCCAGCCAGAAATCTTATCTTGGAGTCCTGGATCTTCACATGATATGATGAGGAAAGGCTAGGAGAGAGGGATGGGTTGGGGATGGGTGCGATGAGGGGAACTCAAGATCAGCGCTGCTGGAGATATAATAACAACTAACACTCACCCTTACTGAGAATGTCCTAGGCACCAGGCCCAATGCCAGGCACTGTTATGATGTCATAATGATGACATTAAACCCTTATCATAAGCCTCAGAAGTAGCTACTATTGTCCTCATGTTACAAAAGAGGGGAGCCAAGGCTCAGAGAAGTAAAGAGGCTTGCTAGAGTCACACAGCTAGATGTGAGTGGCCCAGTCAGACCTGGAAACCAAGCTTCCAGAACCCATCACTCTTGCAGTGACACCTGTGCCCTGTCCCCCAGTGCAGAGCCATCACCACAGTACTGCAGCAGGGGAGGCTAGGCTCATAGCTCTCCAATGGCAGGCAGAGGGGTGGCTCTGCCACCATCAGTGGATGATGCTGGGTGGGGGGACCCCACAGGTCTGGTTCCCTCTGTCTAGAGGCCTTTGGTTAGGGTAGCTGGAAGCCCAATCATCTCACCTCATGCTTCTAACACCTGTCTGGTTATTAACAGGGCCAGTGGTTAAGTTTCCCCTCTGTCTCTAAAGTTTCACCATGTCCAAGTGCCTGGGCACAGCCACTGCCTTAGGTCAAACCCTGGCCATTTTTCATGTGGCCCATCTGAGCAGCCCCCTACCTCTGACCTAGCCAGCTAGGTCATTCTTCCTGAGGCAAAGCTCATCAGGTCGCCTCTCTTAAACTAACTGTTTCAGGATCACTTTGCCTGGGAAGAAAAGTTCAGATCCCTTAACTTGGCTTAACTTGGCCTCAACCTGCCTCCAGGGTCCTGTGTCTCCCACATCCTCTGCACTCCGGAGACCTCGGAGGCCTGGCTGTTATCCTGGGTGTGCCTTTCATTGCCACACTTCCTCACCTATGCTGGTGCTCCCATTCCCTCTTCCAGGGTCAGATTTCCTGCTCCTGATTATTTCCTTTGGCAAAATGTCACCTTTCCTGCCCAACTCAAATGTCATATGCTTTATGAAGCCTTTCCTAGAAGCTTCTCCTCTGTGCCAACTCCTCCCCTGCAGACTCCTTCTGAGTTTGTGAGGAAGATGAGGATAATAATAGGAGTAACAGCTGGCCGGGTGCATGACTCACATCTGTAATCCCAGCACTTTGGGAGGCCAAGACTGGTGGATCATGAGGTCAGGAGTTCAAGACCAGCCTGACCAACATGGTGAAACCCTGTCTCTATTAAAAATCCAAAAAAAAAAAATTAGCCAGGCATGATGGCATGTGCCTGTAATCCCAGCTACTCGGGAAGCTGAGGCAGGAGAATCACTTGAACCCAGGAGGCAGAGATTGCGGTGAGCTGAGAGTGTGCCATTGCATTCCAGTCAGTGACAGAGTGAGACTCTGTCTAAAAAAAAAAAAAAAAAAAAAAAAATGTAGTAACAGCTAACACTGAGGAATGCTCATTCTGTGCCTGGCACTTTTCAAACATTACCTTGTTCAATTCTCACAACAACCCAAGGAGATGAGTGCCATCATTATCCTCATTTCCATTTCCTAGATAGAAAATGGAGGCCCAGAGAGATTAGGTAACTTGCCCATGGTTATGCAGCTCACAAGTGGAAAGGAGCAAGGATTCAACCACAGCCATGCAGTTCCTGTGTCTGTGCTCTTAAGCACCTCCAGGGCCCCTTCCACACAAAGAACACCCATGGAGCGCATATCCAAAGGTTCCTCTACAGAAGCATTGCTCACCTGATATGAGAGGCTCTGAACTGCCTGTCTCTCCTGATCATCTGTGAGCTCCTTGAGGGCAAGGTCTGTCTTAGTAATCTGTCTTGTATCTAGCGAAGCACCAAGGACAATGATGAACAAGGCGTTTGCCAGAGAGAACAAATGAATGATGTGTAATGGTAATTAGTTAAAGCATCATTCTATCTGAGTCATCACAGGAGAGTGATAAAGTCCCCACAATGATGACCCAGTTGTGAGATGAGGTACTTCTCTGCTGTCTCCCAGGCAGAAATGTGGGAAAAGAGGCCAGGAAATGGGTCCTCTATGAAGGACACTTAATGGGGCTCAGTACACACAGTGAGAGGGAGGTAACATGTCCTTTCACTGTCTTTTGGGCCAACAGTTTAGGGAAGGGGCAGGGCATACCTTTTCCTTTTTCCTAAATATTCAAGTCTCAGGTAATACTTCATGGACTCTACTGTTTATGGGCTCACCAAGTCCGTGAGGCATGGTCAGCCATCTGCCCCTTCTCTCACCCACACGCTTCACTGTAGAGATGGAGGCGGAGTTGGGATTTACATAAATCAGGGGGAGAAGGTGATGGGTGACAGTGCCATTAGCCACTGAGAATCAGCTTCCCCACCCTGAGCCTGAAATCCACACACCCCACTGGACCTCCTACAGAATCCCCATCTCAGTTCAGTTCACCACCCATCTGGCTATCCAAATGAGGAACCTCCTACTCTTCATCACCACCTCCCTCCCTCTCACCCCCACACCCAGCCAGTCCCCAGGCCCTGTCACTTCATTTCCCAAATATTGCTGAACCTGTCCCTCTTCTTCACTGCCATGAATCCAGCTCAAAGCTCACCACTTCTGGTCTAGAACTGGAAAGCTCCTACCTTCTACTTATTTAGCTCCCATGGAGCACATTATAATTTATAAATGGGATCATACCACTTCCTGTTTAAAAACTTCCAATAGCTGCCACTGCCCAAAGGATGACTCCCATGCCTGTAACGTCTTCCCACCCCCTCACTACCTTCCACTCCTCTGCAGCAGCACACCATGCCATTGTCAGGCCTTCTGCTCAAAGTACCTCCCCATCTCCACTCTCACTCTTTCTCACCTGGCTGGTTCCCCTCCCTGTGGAAGACGTGGATCAGCTCCTCTAGGAACCCCTCTGCAAGCCACTCCCTCTTCAAACTCCCCCTCCCCTGAAATTTGGCCACCTGCCCCAATGTATTCCCATATAAAAATTGCTCGTGAGACTCAATAATTTCACTGAAATCATTTCATCGTATGTATTTCCCCACTGAGCTGGTTCAGGGCAGGAATCCCCTCTTATTGATGCTCCCATTTCCTGGCCCTAGAATATAGCACCTGGAATGGGACCTAACAGAGGCTCAGTGAATGTGTCTTGAATTGAACTGAGGTCATCTTTGAATCATCCATCTGTAAACAGTCTAACCCCTGAGCCTACTCACAGGGCGGCCGTGAGACAAGAGAGATACTGCTTGTGAAGTGCTTAGCATGGACCTACTGGTTGCTCACTATTAACATGACCATTATTACTGTAATCCAGTGCCCCTCAGGCTGGGCATTAAGAGACACAGATTCTAGTCCCAGACCTGATGTTAACTATCAGGGTGACCTTGGGTAAGTCAATTACCCTTTCCGAATTCATCCTCAATAAATATTATTTTCCCTCCTTGCTTCACCTCCAGTACTGAATGATTCTCTATATAATCTCTACCTCCCCCTTACTTCAGCGTAGACAATTCAGAATTTGCAGATAACTTACAGTATACCCGCACTTATGAACACTGCATTTATGAATAACTCAACACTTAAGTAATCATTTTGAAAGCTGCCGCATGGGGTAACTTGTTCCCTCTCATTCCCTGTTGGCATTTTTACATTAAAAAGTGAAAAAAGAATTGAACCAAAGGACAGTCCTTTAAATTAAATATGTTTAGCCTTACAACAAACAAGTTACATTTTTCTTATTTTCTCATTTCCTTGTGGACTGGTAAAATTTCATTGTGAATGAATAACCACCAGCCTGGATCGATACTTAGAAACAAAGAACTTTGGTGCCCGCTACAGGGTCTCCACGGCAAGCACAGGCACCTCTTCATTACCAAATCCCACTGACCCAAACAGCCTCAGCTCCTCCCCTAACTGTAAGGAAATAGCAACTGTGGGGAAATTCCATCAACAGACAGGGGACAGGATCTTATCAAAAACAGCACTGCAGCCAGGCCCAGTGGCTCATGCCTATAATCCCAGCACTTTGGAAGGCCAAAGCAGGAGGATCACTTTAGCCTAGGAGTTCAAGACCAACTTGGGTAATATAGTGACCCCATCACTACAAAAGTAATTTTTTTTAATTAGCCAGGCATGGTGTCATGTACCTATAGTCCCAGCTACTTGGGAGGCTGAGGCGGGAGGATCACTTGAGCCCAGGGAGTCAAGGCTGCAGTGAGCTATGATCAGACTACTGCTCTTTGGTCTGGGCAACAGAGCAAGACTCAAAAAAGGAAAAACAAAGAAAAAAGAAAAAAAAAAAAGCAACCTGCCCTTTCTGAAAATCTCTAAACTGTATCAAGCTATAAAAAAGAAAATCACTGTTTCTATAATTCCAATCATACTATTACTCCCTTCCCTTCTGAAGAGATCCGACTCACAGAAGCTACTTTAAGATTTGAAGCCATTTTCTCCCAATAGCAGCAGGAAGAAGGCAGGAAACTACATTACCCAGAAACCTTGTGGAGGAACCTGGGCTGATCCATGGCTTTCATTCCTACTGGCAGTAGCCTGAGCTGCTGAGTAGGCAGAGAGAGTCTCCTCTGAGCTCTAAAGACCAATCAGAGCATGAAACCGAGGGTGATGTTTTCATCTGCCTCACCAAGAAACTCAGGGTGGGTGTGAGGCAAGTAAAATGAAAAGTGTTGAGTTTTTCTAAGGCTGTTTTAGAAAAGAAGACTTGAGCAGAAACGCAGTCTGCTGATAACTAGTCCCTTAACCATGGGCTGGTGGAAGCAGTGCAGAGCCCAGACTAACACACCCACAGAGGGTACTGTTTGTCTTATTTCTTTATCCCTAAGGCTGGGAGAAAAACTATCTCTGTGATCAGGGAACCCTTGATATGATGGGGGAGATGCAGCCCTTCTCTTCAGAGAATTCCTGATCTAGCAGAATCCTGATCCCTGACTTTTAAGAACCTCCAGTCTAACGGGGGTGACAGAGCTCCTGCCCCAGGGAGCTCCCAGTTTGATGGGAGAAGCAGAGGTCCCATCTTTGAAGAGCATCCAAGTGATGGGGGAGCTCAGAGTTCAGCTCTGTGCACTCGCTGCCAAAGTGTCCTCTGCAGCCAGCTGTGCAGCTGTGAGGGACACAGGTGACTTGGCACTTGTCCTTGTCTTTGTTCCACTGAGCTTGAGGCTGGGCTGGCTCTGGAGATGAATGGGCAGTCCATACACCAGGGAGAAGAGCTTTGAGGATGCAGACAGATCTAACTGTAGCAGAACTTTGCAGCCTGAGCAGGTGGCCTGCCAAGGGCAAGCTTCTCCGGAACTCTTATTGGCCAGAAACCTAGCCCTCCTTCCACCCTCAGAATACTGTTCTCTATTTTCTTTCCTCTTTCAGAAACTGGCCCAGCTTGCCCTGTTCAGGAAGCTGTCAGGGGTTACTGTCCCACTTCTGCCTGTCGTGTTCCACATAAGGCAGGCAGCTGTGTAGGGCTGCCACAGACACACACCTTTCCTGATTTGACATCCTTTCCTCTCTCAGGGATTATTTTGGGTCCTTTAATTCTTTCAGAAGTCCCTGTACTCCTCAAAAGTTGGGCCTGAATCTCTTCCTTTCAAATTGTTTCGTTCCTAGCTGACCTACGGCTCCCTACATGTAGGATCTTTGAGGTCTCCACAAGGGTGGACCTGTCCCCTCCAGAGGATTTGAAATTAGAAAACTTGTATTTGAATCCCATCCCTGCCACCCGAAAGCTGTGTTACTTTAGCTAAGACACTTCACTTCTCTAAGCCTGCTTCCTCGAAAATGGGTAAAATAAGAACATTCTTCCCAACTCAAATGGCAGCAAAGTTGTTTAAATGATTAAGAGCTCTGCAAGTATTAATTACCATTATCATTTAGCTGAGAGTTTCCTGGGTGCAACCAACACCTGGGATCCTCATTCCTAATGTATAAAAAAAAAAGATAAAAAGTGACTTCTCAATTGACAGCCATGATGGGGTTCCTGGAAGCCCTTCCTTTTCAACTTCTTCCATCTCCCTTCCTCCTGAAGACCTCAGAGCCTCCAATAAGCATAGTTACAAAGTTAGAACATCACTCAACAGCAAAGCCCAACTTTGAAGCTCCTATCATTAGGAATTAGCAGGAAACTCAATCAGATAATTTAAATTAAAAGATGGTTATTGTTCTTAGATATCAAATAATCTGGAGGTAGGTGTTGCTGGTATTGACTTATCACTCAGTTATGCCAGAGACCTCGGCCTTTTCTACCATTCCATTCCACCACCCGCAAAAAGCTGGCTTTCTTCCTTATGCTTAGAGTATGATGGTCTCAAGATGGTTTCTGTAGCTCCAGGCATCACATCACGTTCAATGAAGGAAGGAAGAGGTCAAGGGAAGGACAGGATCATCTGATGTCAGAGCAAATGCTGTAGGGCCATGACTTCTACAGCAGATAGACCTCATCTTTCCAGGAGGGTCAGGTGGGACTGCAGAAGTGTGGTGTGCCTAGCCTTTTGGACAAGCAGCCTCACCCTCCTGAAACTTGCTGCTCACCCAGTTCAGGTTTTCAAAGGATCACCTGTGCAGATATGTGCTCATCAAGTGTAGAATCTTTATCCCTCACCAGATGGAGAGGGTGGAGAGCAGGTGGAAGGACCCCATTTCCAAAGCCTCCTCCACCTCCTGGTGGCATTCAAACTTGTCTCAAACACTGGAGGTGGAATCTCTGGGAACAGAACTATGTCCCTCAGAGGTTGCCAGCTTAGTTACCATAATAACTATTTACTTCGCCTTTCTCTCTGTTCCCTACAGCAATATGATTAGAAGCACATGCTGTGCTGGGCAGAGAGTATTAGAGATGCAAGACCATAAAAAGGCCCCCTCTGTGCCAGCTGTCTCTTCTACAGAGGTACTAGTGCACACATCGGAAAATGGAAGCACTGGGTTCTTAATATTTCATCTCGATTTTCTTCCTTTTATAGCACGAACAGGAGGTGACTGTTGGTGAGATGAGCACCATGCTGGGAATCCAGTCTCGGTCCTAAGGCTGACGTCATTGTTTGGCCTTGGGCAAGTCACTTACTCTCTCAATCTCCTCTTCTGTAAAGTAGAAGTGATAATCATATGCACCTCAAGGTACTATTAAAACACTTAAAGCCCATATTAGAAACTTATTTTACAATTGTTTATTCTGGGCCAGACACAGTGACTCATGCCTGTAATCCCAGCACTTTGGGAGGCCGAGACAGGCAGATCACAAGGTCAGGAGATCGAGACCATCCTGGCTAAGATGGTGAAACCCCGTCTCTACTAAAAATACAAAAAATTAGTCAGGTGTGGTGGCGCACGTCTGTAGTTCCAGCTAATTGGGAGACTGAGGCAGGTAAATCGTTTGAACCCGGGAGGCAGAGGTTGCAGTAAGCCAAGATTGCACTACTGCACTCCAGCCTGGATGACAGAGCAAGGCTCTGTCTCAATTTAAAAAAAAAAAAAATTGTTTATTCTGGAAATTTCTTGATTCAGGATGGAAAGGGAAATGGGTAAATATTATGGACTAAATTGTGTTTCCCAAAAATTCATGTGTTGAAATCCTAAGTTTCAGTACCTTAGAGTGTGGCTGTGTTTGGAGATAGGGCCTTTAAAGTGATAATTAAATTAAAAAGAGGCTGTTAGTGTGGGCCCCAGTCCAGTATGACCAGTGTCCTTATAAGAAGAGGAGATTAGGGTGCAGACAGGGAAGACCACGTGAAGACACAGGGAGAAGACGGCCATCTGCAAGCCAAGGAGAGAGGCCTTGCAAGAAACCAGCCTGCCAACACCTAGATCCTGGACATGTAGCCTCCAGAATGTGAGAAAATCTATTTCTTTGTTTAAGCCACCCAGCCCATGGCACTTTGCTATGGCAGCTCAAGCAACATAAAGCAGCAGGAATGCTAGATTTTTAAATCAAGGCACCTTCAGAAGGCAAAGTGTCATTTCCTCACTAGTACCACAAAGTGTTTAAATGGAGAATCCCACATTGCCAAGCCCCATTCAGGGCTGGGGAGTCATGCACACTCAGTGGGGAGATTCCAGACTAGGTGGTAAATGGTGCTATTTTAAGCACACCCTTTCAGTCAGAAAAGGCATCTGTGTAGCCCCAGCAAGCCCTGTGGATGTCAGCTGTGCACCCAACAGCAACCAGCTCATCCTAGTCACAGAGGCAGGAATGAGTGCATGCTCCTGACTTGTTAATAACATATTGGAAATTATAATTTTCAATTCCTCAGTCCCATAACTGCTACTGTACTTCTGTGCCTGGCTGAACACCACCTCACAGTCATCCAACCACAAGCTCTCCTGTCACTCCAACTGTCTTCATCCTTTACCCCCAGAAGTGACACACTGACCCTCAGCCACCTGTAAGGATGTCTCCTAGCAGTGGGGACAGAGTACCACACATCCTTCCTGGGCCCTCTTGTGACTGAGATCCTATTTGTGAGAAGAGAGAGAGAGCTGGGGAAGCCACGGTAAAGGGTGATGTCAGCTGAGCCACTGTGACCCATAGAAGCTTGATATAACAGCTAAGTTGCTGATTTTAAAAATCAGACAAGATTCAGGGTCATGCCTGTGATACTCCCTATTCACGCATTGATTTCACTTATTCAGTATGGGTATTTTGAGGGTCTGCTGTGTGCCAGGCTGTGTTCCAGGCTCTGGGGACAGAGCAGAAAGTAATCAATCTCCCTGCTTTCACGGAACTTACATTCCCTGGAGAATAAAAGGCTTGCAGTGAACTAGCTTGGTATGAATACACACACTTGTGCACATGAAAAACAGTGCCAGATAAGGGAATAACACATGTAGGGATGTTATCTGACAAAAAAGGCATCAAAGAAGAATAGAAAAACTTTCAGATTGCCATTAAATGCAATGAGGAAGCAAACCACACAGATGTGTGAGGAAAGGGTGGCATTCCAGGCAGTGAGGGCAGTGAGTGCAAGACCCTGTCCATGTATTTATGGAACTGCCAGGAGGTGGTTTGAAGAAAGGGAGTGAAAGGGAGATTGGTGGGAGATGAGGTCAGGGAGGTAGTGGAGGCCCGCTCATGTAAGTTCAATGAAGACTTTGGATTGTATTTGGAGTGTGGTATGAAGCCGCTGGGAGGATTTTACTCTGGAGAATTACATGCTTTAAAAAGATCCCACTGGTTGCTGTGTAAGTAACAGACCGGAAAGGCAAGATTTGCCAATGGAAAGGATATAGATTGTGAGAAAAAGTTAATTAAGATTATGCCAACATTTTTTCCCCTGAATACCTGGGTGAATAGAAAGGTATTTATCCACTATGATAAAATCTCTGCAGGAGAAAAGAAAGGGGCAGAGAACTACTCATAAACCATAGTACCTATTCTGCCCCAGGGTCTGGGAACAGGTGGGGCATGTGACATTATTGGTCTCCAGTAGCACAGTAAGAACCACCACTGAACCGCACGTCCCTGAGATGGCCCTTACGTTCTGGCAAACCAAAGGCTGGAAGGCCCCTGAATGTAAAAGTTGGGAGGGCCACCGTCATCATTATCACCCGGGATGCATGCCAAAGTTGGAGCATCCGAGCCCATCCTTACTCCTTCTGAATTAGAACATCAACGTCTAGGGGCTGGAAAGCTACCTGTAACAGGTTCTCTGGATGTCTCCAAAGTCAATGTTCCCTGGCTCTAGCCTTCATTTGCAGGTAAAGAAACAGCTCTTAACCTCCAGGTCAGTTCTCTTCCACTACATCAAGCTTCTAGGGTCCTCAGTGTCTCAGTTGATGTCACCCTTCACCGTGGCTTCCCCAGCTCTCTATCTCTTCTCACAAACAGAAAATCAGTCACAAGGGGACCCAGAGAGAATGTGTGGTTCTCCACCCCCACTGCTGGGAGACGCCCTTACCGGTGGTCAGTGTGTCATTCCCAGGGGTAAAGGATCAAGACAGCTGGGCTGAGGGGAGAGCTTATGGCTGGCTGGCTGTGAGACAGTATTAAGCCAGCCACAGAAATGAAGCAGCAGATATGGGACTGGGGTCCTTGCTCTCCTGACACTTGCCCTTCCGAGTGAGTTACTGAGACTGGAAGAAAGTGTTGCTGCTGGTTCCCTCCATAAAGCCACCCCATAGCACAGTCAACATTAACTCAAATAGAGAAAGGCTGAGACCAGGCTCTGATGAAGCCATCTCACTGATTAAGGACTCAGTTTTATAGCAAAACCAGCAGCAGCTACCCCTCTGAATCCCACCACTGGGGATGAATTGGCAACTTTCTCATAAGGCCTTAAGCCAAACACGCAGTCAGCAGTGGGCAGCGCATGGCAATTCCAGCAGTATTACGCTTGACTGACTCCTCCTCCCTAAAGCCCCAGTCTCCAAGGAACATTGATGGCAGAGTAGAGGCCCTGCAGTTAGATGATTTAGCAAACCCACCTATTTGGTCAATGTGCAAGAATTATAGTGAGAAAAATCAGAGTTATATCTGGCCCCTTGGAGTTTCATTAAACCCTTTGAGTTTCATTATACTGACAGACAAAACTTTCTGCCTCTGAAATATGGCCATCCAGTTACCCACCTTTCCCCCCGCCATAAGCCCCAGGTAAAGGAGGCCTCTGCAGTGATGGGAGAATTTTTTTTATCACTTCCCAGCTCCAGGTGAGATCTCCAACTAGAAGGTATGGGTATCACATTCTACCTGGGAAGGGATGAGTCCCCAACAGCCAGGAAGTTCATTGTCTTTAATCACACTAAGGTTTCATGCTCACCTTCACATGGTTTCCCTTATGCACATGCACAACTGAACACAGATTCAAATAAACACATATGTACACATTCCAAACAGGAGTTCACATGAATAAATACATGAAACACATGAAATGAAAGCAGCCATCATCATAAGTGCTTACAATATGTTAGGCAACATATGAAAGGCAAGGTAAGTGTTACCTCCTTTAACCCTCGCAAGAATTTTCTAACATAGGTGCCATTACTATTATCTCCATCTCACAGATGAGGAAGGCCAGTCGGGGTTTCCAGCTGTAAATGGTAGAGCCAAGATTCTACTGTGTCTCCATGGTCTGTATTCTCAACCACAACCTTCCAGGTTTCCACTAGGACACATGCCACCCCCTGCATGTGTCCCCCCATGTATGGTGCTTCCACACCCAACTCTTCACGACCACGTACCTGCATACCTGACTAAATGCACTGTGCTCTTTGGGGACAGGCACCACGTCAGCAGCATTCAGTGCTTCTCTGACCCTCTCTGCAGGGGAATGGCAGCGCCTTTCAATGCTGTTTTAAGGCTCATTGGTTCCCTTCCAGTCCTCAGACCTCAAGGAATTACCCATTTGTCTTATTCAAATGCAGGCAAATTACTGAGATGGGATAAGTCCTTGTTGAAGCTTCTTGGTGACAGGCAGATCAAGAACAGAAGCATGAACTTTAAATCATCTTATCTAAGTCCACAACATTTAATAAATCTGTGGTCAGGAGCTTTTTCACTTGCTGCTGCCAGTTAAAGAAAGGGGCAGTTTTATAGTTAAGCCCTAATATGCTGGCTCATAAAGAAATCACTCCCTGTTCTGACTTACCAGCCTCCATTATCACTCCCTTAAGCAGAAACACACAGTTTTGTTCTGCTGCTAACACTATTAGCTCAATGTGCACTGAAAATATCAAAACCACTAAGGAACTTCCAGTCTTTAGCAAGTTCCTGGGGGTGCAAAGCCCCTCTAGATAGGGTGAGAACTGCATGGAAAGAAGTGGGCACCATGTGGGCAAGGGCAACTACCTGGGAATGCCAAGCCCTTCTCTGGAGGGTAGACATTTGCTGCATCACCTCCAGGCTGCAGAAAGGACTTTTGGACTCAAGCCTGGGCAGGTGCAAGTAGCAGGGCTGTTATTCACCCCCGTGGGGCTGAGCCTGGTTCCAAAAGGTATTAGGAACATAAACTTGGGTTTGAAATCTGATTCAGAATATGCTGGCCATGGCTTTAGACAAGTCAACTTCCTAGGCCTCAGTGTTCCAATTTATGAAATGTGGATGATAAAAATAGCAACTGTTTTGTGTTCTTGAAAGAATAAAATAGAAAATGAGTTTACTCTTAGGGTCTTTGTCCCAGAAAACATCTCATTCTAGAGGCCAGGAACATTTGGGGAAACCTTAGGAAGATTTGGTCCTGGCTGCATTTTCCTTGGAGGAAGGGGTGTTGCTCTGTGACCAGCAGAACTAGAAGAGGAATGATCGTCCTAGATCATAGTTAAAGAAAGCCAAGATTTAGAGATGAGACATGCAAATCCTACCTCCAAGATGGCCCTCAGTGATTCATCTCCTTCACCCTCTTGTGTAGTCACCTCTCACAAGGTCAGGGTGACCCAGAGAATACAGTGGAGTGCTTTGTATGACTTCCAAAGCCAGGTCATGTGGCTTTCATCTTGGTGGCTGGGATTGTTGTTCCAGGGAAAGCCGGATACCTTACTATAGGGATGCTCAAGCAGCCTTGTGGAGAGTCCTGCAGGAGAGGAACTGAGGCCCCAGGCCAACAGCCAGCCCCAATTCTCCAAGAATGTGAGTGAGCCACCTTGCAGCTGGATCTTCAGCCCCAGTTAAGCCTTCAGATGACTGCAGATAAAAGACCCTAAGGTAGAACCACTCAGCCAAGCCTCTCTTATATTCTTAATCCTTGGAAACCATGAGAGACCATAAATGATTATTTATGATTATAAATGATTCTGGGGTGACTAGTGACACACGTGAAGTGATCAGGACAGGGTCAAACCCCTTATTTTACAGATTAGGCAAGCCCATAAAAAAACAGCTTGCCCAAGGTTGAGAGAAACACAGCAAATGGAACCCAGACTTCTGGATCCTCAGTTGGCTCTTTCCATATGCAACCTCAAACTCAGTGCCTGGCCTGGACTAGCCTCTAGAAGCTGGATTCAGTGGCATCCAGAAAGTTTCATACATGCCTCTTCCCATCTCCTGTGGTCTCCCTTTGACACATTTCAGGGATTGAGGCAAGGTTATTTAAAAAGCTATTATTGTAAAATTGCATCAGGGACAGTTGGCACTCACCAAGTTATCACATGCTCCTCTGTATCTTCCAGCTTTCCTTGTAGTTAAATGGGCATGTGTGACTAGTTCTGGACAATCAGCTAGAAAGAAAGGTGGCACTACTTCCAGGCAATGGTACTCAAGAGTTGGTACATGATCCTCAGCTCCCTCCTTTTTTGCTTCAGCAACAGGAAGTCACCTGTTCTGAAGTCTGTATCTATAAGATGCAGCCTGGATCCCTGAGTCGTTAGTTGGAAGAGAACTTCTCTGGAGAGCCAGTAGACCAAGAACAGAATTTAAGCGAACCAAAAAGAAACCTTTATGTATTAAATTACTGAAACTTCAGAGTTCATTACTGTAACCTAGCTTAGCTTAACAGGACTAATATGCCATGTGTTCTAGATGACATTGCTGCTAGTTGGGATAGGGTTATCCAAACCATACTGGACTACGTTGGAGTGAAGAATAAGCTATTGTAGTGTTAAGTCACTGAGACTTCAAGCTTTTGTATCATATGTATCAGAGCCTCCTAACTTGTTAATAAATCAACTGGAAACGCACCTTATAACAGAGGATCCCTTACAAATAAGAAAATTGAATAGTGAAGGATAAAAATAGAAACAAATATTATCAGTAAGTTTCTGCGTGAATGCAAGTAACAGCGAATCAAACTAACAAGAGATTAAAACCATGAGGATACTTAGGTTTACTTCACAAGAAGTCAGAGTTAGGCAGTTCAGCTACTAGGTCAGCAGGTCCGTGATGTTATCAGAGACCCAGACTCTCTTCCTCCTGCCTCTATGAGCCCTCAGCTTGCTGGTCTTCATCCTTATTGTCTTATGGTCAAATGATGCTGCCACATCCCTATCCATAAGGATAGGGTTATGTACCCTATCCTTACATAACCACTTTTTTATCAGGAATGGAGGAAGGAAAAAAGAGCATTTATCCTTGAGTAGCTCTGTCTTATCAAAGAAGTAAGCCTTTCTTAGACAACCCCAGGAAACTTCCCCTTAGACATCTTACTGGCCATAACTGATTCAAAAACAAAAGGTAAGAGATTTACCATGTCATTGGTATTATTATCCAATGAGAAAAGTCAGGATTCTCTTAGCAAGAAGTAGGTGACAGCCATTAGATTGGGTAGATTATCAATAGTATCTGCCCCATATATAAATTTGTCTCATTGCCTAACACCATGGTATTAAAAAAGGAAAAATAGATGGTTAGAAAATGATTAGAATAACATTGTCTCCCTCAGGCAAATCCATATTCCTCCTTTCCTTCAAGTCCCTTTTCTCCAAATTAACTGAGGCTCAGAGAGAAGGACTTGTCCAGAGTCTCCCTCCTGCTGATTAATAACAGAGCTGAATCTTCAAGCCAGATCCCCTGACTCTTGGACAAAGGTTGGGTCCATGGTAATATTTCTCACTGTGGGTTTCAGGGAATATTTTTCACGATGTGCTCTATAAATCAAAAAGGGATGAGCAATCAAGTAACTTTTTAAAGACACTACCTATTTGATGCCTGTCTTGGTGATTCATTACGCCCCCTAGTATATTAAAGTCTCTGAGAGGTCCTGCAGCAAAGGACACATAACATTTAACCTTGTGGTTCCCAAAATGTATTTGAGCATGGAATTATCTCTTCACAGCACCTGTTAACATCTCATGGGACTAGCATTTTGGAGAATACCCTTTGGAAATGCTGTCCTGAATAAGGCAGCTTCCAGCCACCCCACCCCATCATGCAACCATGGTGCTGAACAAATCCATCTGTGGAGACAGAAGTAATTAGTTCAGCATATGCTGCTGTGATTCTCCTGCATTATGGTTCACGTTCCACTCAAGCAGTGCATTTTTCCCCTAGTTAACAAAGAGGTTTATTTTTGTGTGTTCATTTAGGGATTGTAATCACTTTCAAGAAACAATGAGAGCTCATCAGTGGAAAGAATGAACATGGCGTTGGGAGGTTATGGAGAAATCCACTTGGATGTATCTCTGGCCCAAAGAATGCTGGCAATGGCAGTCTGCACAGCTTTACCATGCCCATCGAACACACAGCACCTCTGCAGACATCATTCCATCACTCTAAAAGCATTTGGGAAGGGCCTTGGCTACCTCCTTGCATGTGGCCAAGATAAAGTCTCTGATACTTCCAGCCACTGCCTATACAACGTTAGAGGGGAGTTCCCTTCTTCTCTTTGGTCTAAGTTTCCTTGTCTTCTGTTGATAAAGGCATTGGTATACTTGAATACTTGTCCCTTCCAAATTTCTGCTGAAATATGATCCCCAATGTTAAGAGGTGGGGCTTGGCGGGAGGTATTTGAGTCATGAGGACAGATCCTTCATGAATGACTTGATGTCTTTCCCACAGTAACAAGTGAATTATCTCTATTAGTTCATGGGAGGGCTGGTTACATGAAAGAGCCTGGTACCTCCACCCCTGTCTCTCTTGCTCCATCTCTCACAATGTGACATGCTGGCTCCCCTTCTCATTCCATTATGATTGGAAGCTCCCTGAAACCCACACCAGAAGCAGATGCCAGAGCCATGCTTCTTGCACAGCCTGCAGAACTGTGAGCCAAATAAATCTCATTTCCTTTAAAAATTACCCAGCCTCAGCTATTCCTTTATAGCAGTCCAAAATCAGCTGATACAGGCACTGAGACTTGGAAGGCTTAAAGGTCCTGGGCTCCGGGTCTAGGTCTTGGATCATGGACTTCTTCCCCTCCCATAAGGCTGCTTCCTTAGGAACAGTAGGAGACATGAACTGCTTCACATTCCATGCACACTTAGATTTTTTTATAAGAGACAGGATCTTGTTCTGTCACCCATGCTGTAATGCAGTGGCACTATTATAACTCACTGCAGCCTTGAATTCCTGGGTTCAAGCAATCCTCACTCCTCAGCCTCCCAAGTAGTTGGGCTACAGGTATGTACCACTATGCCTGGCTAATTTCTTTATCTTTTTGTAGAGACAAAGTCTTGCTATGTTTTCCAGGCTGATCTTGAACTCCTGGCCTCAAGCAATTCTCCTGCCTCAGCCTCTCAAAATGCTGGGATTATAGGTGTGAGCCACTGCACTTGGCCAAGATTTTAAATCTTTTGTTGAAGTAATCACCCAGAGAAGTACACGTGTCAGAAGTATTTGTCTCAGTGAAGTTTTACAAACTGAACACATCAGAGTCACTAGCACTTCTTAAGATATGAATATACCTTACCGGCACCTTAGAAGCCCCCTTGTGCTGCCTTCCAGTTACTATCCCCCCGGGGGGAGCCACCAACTGCCATCTAATGCCATAGATTGGTTTTGTCTGTTACTGAACTTTATATAAATGGAATCAAACAGTATATTCTCTCATGTCTGGCTTCTTTTGCTTGAGTATGTTTATGCAATTCTTTCCTGTTGCTGAGTGTAATCACAGGTCATTAATTCCCATTGCTGTGTAGTATTCTTTTGTGTGAATACGCCACTCTTGATTTATCCCTTCTACTATTGATGGGCCTCTTTATTCAGGTAGTTTCCAGTTTAGAGCTATTCAGTATAGTGCTTCCGTGAATATTCTAGCTCCCAACTTTCAGAGAATCACATGGACACACTTCTATAGGTATATTATACCTAAAAGTAGAAATATTGGACCGTAGGATATACTTTGGTAATATTTCCCAACAGTTGTCTAAAGTGGCTTTATCAGTGTATTCTCATAATGGCCCTACAGAAGAGTTCAGTTGCTCCACATCTTCCTCCAAACCCTGTATTTTCCATCTCCTTTACTTTGGTCTTCTTGGTGACTGTGTAGCGGCATCCCACTGTGGTTTTAATATGCATTTTCCTACAGACTAATGATGTGAGCACCTTCTCATGTTTATTGGCCACTTGGTTATTCATTTTCAAGTAATGTTCAAAGCTTGTCTTCATTTCTCTCTGGAATCATCTTTTACTTATTAATGTACTGTAATATAAACACAGGGGCCTGGTAACCTCCTACCCACCCATCCCAACATGCCCTACCTTCCCTGACTACCAGAAGCAAGGGAGTATGAAAGTAAGTCCTAGGTGAGCAAAGATTGCTCCCTGGATGTTGGGGTGCTTCCAGCAGGAGCTGAAGTCTACTCCTCAGCTCCTGATGCCCCTCCTCTTCTCAAGGCCAGACTGACAGATGAGACAGAGTGAGAGGAGCTGGCATTTTCACACAGTGAGTAACTGCTAAGTCTACACTATGTTCTTAGCACTGCTCTAGGGGTTGGAAATTCTGCAGTGGACAAGGCAAGACAGACCCAGGCCTCAGGAACCCAGATGCTCAACTGAGGTTGAGGATGGTGCTCCATCTTTCTCCTCTGGAGCTGGGCTGAACTTCCTCACCCAGGACTCTGGGAGTAAGGAGTGCCCTGGCTAATAATAACAAAAAATAAGATGCTGGCACTTACTGAGCACTTTCTGTGTCCCAGGCGTTATGCTAAGTACTTTCATGCGTTAAACCCACGGTTCTCACATTTTAATGCTCATCAGCATTGTCTAGGGGGTGTATTAAACACAGACTGCTGCTGGGCCCTGCCAGTTTCTGACTCAAAGAGCCTGGGAATTTTCATTCCTAACAGACTCCCAGATAATGCTAATGGTGCAACCATTTAAGTCATTATGTCAGAGCCACCCTATGAGGCCGGAACAATTATAGTCTCTGTTCCCCTGTGATGCCACTGAGGCACAAACAGGCTACGTAATATCTATGCCTCTGGCCACACGCTAATAACTGGCAGAACTGATATTAGAACTGGAGTAGCATGACTTCACAGTGCGCACACTTGTCTGCTAACTACGACTACACTATGCCCCAAGTAGCTTGCTGTTAAAGGCTCTCATAAACAGTCCAGCTTAACTGCTGAAATAAGAGCCAGGTGTAGCCTGTAGCCTCTATTCCCATTAGATGAATCTGTACTTCTTTGAGCACTCGTGGATGAGCTATATATCTGTTCTCATCCTGCAGAGAGGTGCCAACTACTGTGACAGGTGGATAAGCAGTGGAGGACAGGGACATATGTTAGGATTTGCAGCTTAAAAATCGATATTGGAATCCCAACTCCAGGCCTTACTTACTACCTTTGAAACCTTGGCAAGTCTTTAAGGGAACTGATCTTCATTTTCTTCATTATTATTACAAGAAAAATATATAAAGTAATTTAAAACCCCAACTGATGGTAGCTGTTTTATCCTACAAGCTGGAAGGGCATAATTCCCCTGCGGGCAAATGGCTCTTTGTTTAACAGAGTCTCCTGATGTGAGTATGAACGGAGAGGCCCTGAGAGCTCAGACTACATTAAGTCAGTGTTAGGAGGTTTTGGGGGAAGCTGGGGAAGGGAAGCAAAAGGCAGGAACAGGAGACAAAGGGCAGGCCCAGGGATCTGGGAGAGACAAAAAGAAGTAATTCCAAAGGCACACTGGGAGGATGGGGTATGCCATGCGGGTGGTAGACAGGGAGACCAGACAGAGGCACTTAAGAAAATGGGTATTTAAAATCCAGTTCTAAGTAATTTGCTTTCTGATGATAAGATGTCACCACCCCTTCCTCCCCTATTACCTCCAAATTCTGCTACTATGTGGTCGTGTGTTTCTGCATTTAGCAAATAAACGAATAAATGGGGTTAAACATAAAGACAATATGCCCACCATGGGGAATGCAAATGGAGCCCCATGTGGATGACCCACCAAGGCAACAAGAAAGCATACCACTTTTTTTTTTTAAAAAGAGTATTTCTGCCTCAGACTGCGGGACTCCTGAGAGCAGGATCCAAGCCAAAGACCCCTTCCTGCCCTGAACCTGAACTAGTAAGTTGGCATGAAGGAGGATGGTGATTCCTGCCTTGTGAGCGGGGTGAACATCAAGCCCCATCCTATGCCTCATGCTGGAAAGACAGGTGTGTCGGCTGAGTAGGAAGTCATGGATGTTTCCAATATATGTTATTCCATGGAGTCCACAAAGTAGATCTGGGAAAGTTTCTCTCTATAGATGTAAGCTAAGAAATAAAGAATCCACCTAATAAATGAAGAAAGAATAATAAAATTAAAAAAGCCCCATCTGGCAATCCCTGTGAATTAATTAATTCAGGCATTTCTCATTGAGCTGCTAACATTACAAAAGGTGAAACAATCAGACTTTTGTGCCTTTTGACCTGAGAATACAGTGCCACCCATGAGAGAGTGAGTAGTTTTGCCAAGAGAGAGTTAGCGGGAGAAAGGAATGAGAGAGGAAGGGTGGGAGACAGGAAGAGAACAAAACAAAAGAAAGAAGGATAGAGGGAGGGAGGAAAAGAGAGAGAGAGACAGAGAGACAGAGAGAGACAGAGAGAGAGAGACAGAGAGAGACAGAGAGACAGAGAGACAGAGAGAGTGAGCTGAATCTACTCAAGCCTGTGGGTCCAGCTGGCAATCTACAGGCAATACAGAGGATGGAGGAACATGTTAAAGGACACCAAAGGAACGTGATCGGTAAAGACCAAATAATGTAAAACTATGGAACAAATAGCCCAATGTCATCCGTAAGTTGCAAGGGCAAAAGAGATGGGGGGAACTATAGATTAATAAACATATAAATACATATTAAACACTCAAAATGTGTGGACCTTATTCAAATTCTGACTTAAACAAATAGATGACTTTTTTTTTTAATGGTCATAGAGGCTCTTCTTCTGCCTCAAAGTAGAACATTACCTAACCAATGTTGGATTAGACTTAGGTCCAGGGAGCCATAGAAAAATTCTTGCTCAACTTTCGGGGCTGTGTTCATTCCTAGTCTGCACGCTTCTGAGGAATAAACACCTTGGTTGTAGGGTCTGTTTCTATTGTCTGATGAAGTTCTTATACACTTTCCCACCCATCCCTTTACTGGGCCCTCTCAGGCAATCAGATGGATTGAGGAATAGAGAGTTAGGAAGGGAAAAGAATATGTCTTTGGGGGAAGAAGCCTGTTTTATGGGTGAAGAGAAGAAGATAAGTTCCTAGAATAGTGGGGCTAAACTGAAGTGCCTGACACCACCAGCTGCTCCCATGTCAGCAGGGAAATGTAGAAATCATTGAGACCTGAACCGTGGCAGCCACCTTGCCAGGAGCTGAGAGAGGCACTGATGGCCTCAGGTGACCTGCAGGATGTCAGTCAGGCTAATGAAGGTATCAAGTGCTCCTTAGCACCAGAACACAAGGCTCCTGGACCAGAAGGAGCAGAATCGAAGTCATGTTTCCAGGAGAAATATTTTTTGTTAATATGAGGCTGGACTTTGCCCTTCTAGGAGAAAACCACTAATGTTTCCTTCGTAGGGTATGTTTGTATTTTTGATAGCTAGTCAGGAAATCAGTCATAGCACTCACTGGTGATACTAACCTGGAATCCCAGGGAGAAAAAAAAAAAGAGGTAGAGAAGGAAGTAGCTGAATCTGATCAAGCCTATGGACCCAGCTTCTAATTTGTAGAAATACAGAAGACAGAGAAATATGTTAAAGAATACCATACCATAAGGATGCAAGTAACAAAAGCTAAGCACTGGAAGACTGTAAAGAACAGGAAGTCAATTCATTAACAAGTTACAAGGGGGAAAAAAAGGGTGAGAAGACATAGATTTAAAAAAAAAAAATAGCCAGTCCTGGTGGCACACTCCTGCAGACCCAGCTATTGGGGAGGCTGAGGTGGGAGGATTGCTTGGGCCCAGGAGGGCAAGGTAACAGTGAGCCATGATCTCACCACTGCACTCCAGCTTGGGTAGCAGAGTGAGACCTCCATCTCTAAAAAAATTTTTTTAATTATTTTGTTTAAAAAGACTTAGAAGACATGTCACCCTCTGTCAGTGAATGAGACAGCCCCCTTCCTGCTCTCAATTGGCGTAGCTTGAGCAGAGGAAAAGTTCCGAGGACAGGGCTAAGCTAGCTAGACAGAAGGGAAGACTGAGGCTTGGGATGGGATATCCTCTTCCTTCTGGACGAAGGGAGACAGCTCTCCGTGCAGGAGACAGGAAAATTACCCGGGGGCTTAAAAGAGGAGGCCACTGCAGAGGAGGTCAGAAACTCAACAGAGGCCTCCGGGGAGACGTGATAACCATGTGAGGAAACTCCTTTTAAAGATGTAATTTGAAAAGAGCTTCTGCTCCGTGAACAGAGAGAACAGCTACTGAGCTGATGAATGAACAGCCTCTTTTCTTCCCACCGTCACTGCTCTGACCCTTTAGGGAAAGACATATCAATAGGAACGTAGTCAGTTTCTGCCATTATGGGAAGGGGGAACTACAAAGTGCCACAGGCCCAATGTCTGCACAGATCCCATTTGGGAGAAGTTGCTTAAAGATGTAGCTCCTGCCCCCACAGTGCCCTGTCTATACCTTCACGGTACTGCAAAGTCGACCTGATGAGGGAGCTGGGGAGGAGGAGGACACTCCAAACAAGGACACGAACCCCTCCCCATCATGGCGCCAAGCAGAGCAGTACCAAAGGGAGCATGGAGGTCCCTATGGCTGACCAAATGGGGTCACCCCCTGATTAATGGCAGCCCCAGAAAGATCTAAAGGAGGAAAGGTAGGAGCTGAAATATACCCCCATACTTAAGAGCTGGGAAAACTGAAAGCCATGATTTCTCCCCTAGAGATTGTTAAGCAATAGTTCCAAGTGTCTAAGTCCATTTGGTATCATTGTAACAGAATACCACAAATTAGGTAATTTATAAAGAACAGATTTATTTCTTACAGTTATGGAGGCTGGAAAGTCCAAGTCTAAAGGGCCTGTATCTGGTGAGGGCCTTCTTGCTGCGTCATCCTATGGTGGAAGGTGGAAAGGCAAGAGAACAAGAGGGGGCCAAACCCACTTTTATAACAAGCCCACTCTCATAATAATGATGTTAATCCACTCAGGATTAGATGGCGTGATCGCCTCTTGTTAGGCCCTGCCTCCTAACACTGTTGTATTGGGAATTAAGTTTTCAACACATGAACTTTGGAAGACAGATTCAAACCATAGCACCGAAAAACAGAAAATGAGAGGATGCTAATTCTTCCAGATTAAACTAGTAACATGGTGTTAAACCCTCAAAGCCCCTCAATAGTGCTGCAGGCATGGTCTTGCATGTAGTCTCTTGTGAAGGTATAAAGGTGCTCCCTCCTCCAGTTAGACCCAGCCTGGATCCAAGGAACCCCACTTTTACTTTCAGCTAATGCCTCTGTAGTTCAAAAAGCATGCAACTGAATTTGGCCCTCTGGGTAAAGGTAATATGTATCCCCCACGGAGGAAGGAGGTGGGGTTGGAGAAAGGGCCCATGTACCCAAGGGGGTTTTGGAGCAGGGCAGAGGACTAATTTCACAGGCTCTGGCGGATCGTCTCCCTATGAGTCCTCTGCCTTCAGGGGCTTCCTAGCATTCCTGTATTTCTTTTCTGAAGCTCAGTGATCCGGGATTTGTTTGAGCAGAAATGGAGACAATGAAGCCAACTAACAGATACAAGCATGTTTACTTGGGGAGTAAAGGGAATAAATTGGTACCAGGGATCTGGCAGGATCTGATGGATCTCCCACTTAAAGCCATTTATCTGGATTTCTGTCCCTGCCTTTCCTGCTCCTCTTCCCACTACTTCCACTCCTAGGCATCTAAACTGTGCAAATAAACCCAACCCTGTCTGGACTGGAAGCAGGCAAGTGATAGGGAACGTGTGAAAAGGGAAAGAGGCCTCCCTCTGGCCCCTGGGGCCCTGTGGCTGGAAAAACTGAGGGTGGGGAGATTGAATCACTTCCTCCCTGAGGGCTTCAGCTGCATCCTGTTCTCACAGCCCCCTCCCTCCATCCTAACCCCTCCAATTTATCTCTGAAGCTGTGTGCATGTCATCTCTAATGGCTAACATTTATTGAGCACCTGCTATGTGTGTTCTGGGCACCAGGCCAAACACTTTACACACTCCATCAGACTGGGATCCAAGCAACAGAAACCAACTCTGGCTGATTTAAACAGAAAAAGGATTTACTAAAAACATCTTTCGTTGCTCATAGAATCTCTAAAGGGCCTAAATATCAGCTTTGGGGCTACACACTCAAGAATAACACCCAAAGTGATCCTGCTGCAAAAATGGTCCACATTTGAACACCACTGCTGCAGGGCTGGCCCTAGGCTTGGAGCTTGCCAGCTGGATGCTGGCCACCAAGTTAGCAGCACAGCCACTGCTGTCCTGAGAACTCTTAAGACGGTTACAGCAGCCAGAGATAATGCTTTAGTATCCCCCCGAGTCTTGGGCAGATGCATCCAATGGCAGAGACAAATTCTTCCATAGTGAAAGGTGGGCTCTGCCACCCACTCCAATCCCAACATGGGGAGAAGTCTCCAGACACAGGGAGTGAGGTTGGCCACAAAGACAGACACGTGTCCACTTCACACACATGTTCTTGTTTCTCTCATGTAAATCTTGAAGGTGGATATGTCATCCTCCATCATCAGAACAGGAATATGAGGATCAGAAATATTAGCCATGGATACAGAGCTAGTCAGCAGCAGAAAGCCCAGGAGGATTGAGGGCTAACTGACTCCAAAGAGCCCATCTCTTAACCCTAACTTTCCTAAGCCTCCTGTCTACAGCACTGCCAGAGAGAAAGGAGCAGTCTGCGGGAGAAAAATAAAGCAAGATAGAGAGCAAGAGACAGAATGTGTGTGTGTGTGTGTGTGTGTGTGTGTGTGTGTGTGTGTGTGTGTGTCTGAATGTATGAGTGTATGTGTATATAAATTGTATGTGTGTATCTGTGAATCTGCATGTAGGTGTCAGTGTATAAGTGTATGTAAAGTGTATACGTGTGTTTGCATATGTCAGTATGAGTGTGTACATTTGCGAGCAGGGTGGGGGGTTCAGGATCTCCCCCTGACCCTGCCCATTTAGGATATCAGGAGCTGACTATAATAGCCATGTCCTATCTACCTATTTCAGGAACACGAGCATGTCCATACCTAAAGGGACTCCCTAACTCCAGACTTCATGAAGTTGACCGAAAGGATCTATAAAGAGAACTGAACGCAGGGTTGACATTCTAAATCCTTAATACCCAAGTTGCTACTGGCTCTGACCACATCCACACAGCTCCACATGCTGCTCTGAAGCCTGCTCTCTCATGAGCAGCCCTGACAGTGTGCAATGTGAGCTGGATATATAGAAACCATACCAACTCGGAAGGAGAAATGGGGTCTTTGAAATCAGTCTCACTGGACTGTGAGTTTCATGTCTCTCTCATTCATCCAATGGCCTGGGGCTGCCCCATGCTGGCACATGGCGGGTGCCCAGTTGAATGAATAAACGAGTGGGCAAGTCAGCAAATGAATGAACAGGCCATCTCACTGACAAGGTCACAGTGCCCTGGACTAGCATCACCAGGTGGGTCACCTCCGTGATCCTGATCTGCCTTGACCTCTCTTTTTTCCGGTCCCCACACCATACCACAGAGGCTTTGATGTTCATCTCTTGCTTCCTCTTGCTTTTACCCATGTCCTGATATTTGCTTATTCATTTGCTTAAAGCAGTCTTCCAGAGTATGAAATCTGTCCCCATTAGGTTCTACGGGAAGGCTTTGATTCCCTCCAATGCGTTCTGGAAATGCTGGGCAGGTAGTAGAGCAACTCATCACACCTCAAGGAGAATTCCCTGGGTGTGAATCCGGGGAGCAGGGAAAGGAAACAGAAAGAGGCTGCATCTGTGGATAGCATAGTGCAGCGCCCCTGAGCCTGAACTCAAAGCCTGGACTCAGGGGACTGTGGAGCCCACATGGCAACAGGACAAAGCTGCCATTTTTCTGACTGCACAGTATTTGCACACATGGCAGTCAAGATACCCAAAAGATTAATATTGTGTTTGATGCTCAGATGACCTGCTACAGACTCAGGATCTCAACTCAAGACTCAGAGGAGAATACAATTTTTCAATAAGAGAAGTTATCTGCTTATTGTATCCTAAAACGAGGCAGAGTCTTTGCTCTCTGGGCCCAGGCATCTCAACCCAAGGCTCTGAGGCTTCAGTTTGTGCATCTGGCCACCCTGCACATCTGGAGCTTTGGAATTCAGAGAGTGCAGTGGCAGCTTCTGCAGGCCCTGTCTGGAGGAAGCCTCAAGAGGGAAGCACTGTTCCAGCCTCAGAGCCTGCATGTCTGAGCTCAGCGCAGTTCGAAGGCACCAGCACATGCTGGTTTCATCTCCCCTCTGCCTGGTCCTTCTCTGGTTATTCTCTCTTCTGCCTGCCAGCCCAAGCCTCTTCTGGCAGAAGAGAGGGAAAACTATGTTGCGGGCAGAGAACTGAAAGGCAGAGGGTGTCTCAGAGGAGCTGACAGCTCACAACTCTCACTCACCACAGTGAGGAAGGTTGCCTTCTCCTGGGCAGTTCTGTTTTCTCCTCTTCCAGCCCTCACACCTGTTTGCTGCGGGGAGAGTGTTGGTGTCAAGGCTCAGGTGTGTCATGTCCCTTGCTGCCAGCAGGCCTCCCACTTCCTACCAAAAAGCTGCTGGAAGGGAAGGGCCACCTCGGCTGAGCAATGCCAAGGTAAAGATCCCTAGGAAGAGCCAGCGACATCCTCCTGGCCTGGCTTCAAGTCCTCAGGGAGCCACAGCACAGCCCCCTCACCTTCCACAGATGCTGGCTCCTCTGTGTTGCTCTGTTTACATTTGCAACTCTTGCCCCTGAGCTCCTGGCCATCCCAGAGGTTACAGGAGTCAGCAGTAAAGGTAGTCACAAAAGAAGACTAAAGCAGGCTGAGGGGAGCGGGAGCTGGAGAAAGTGCGGCTTTACCCAGGGTGGTCAGGGAAGTCTCTCTGGGGAGGTGATGCTTGAGCCTGGAGTCCTGCAGGAGGTGAGGGGTGAGCTGGGCGGCCACCTGGGAAAGGTCACTCCATAGGGAACAGCGTGTATTACCCCTGCAAGGGGGTCCGGCTGGTTGGAGGAGGGTGAGGAGGCTGTGTGAGTAGAGGGGACAGGGGAGAGGCTGAGGAAATGAGACCAGAGCAGGGCTCAGCAGGTCAGTTGTAGCTTCCAGAAAAAGCCTTTTAGGCATTTTACAAGTATCATTAAATTCTCACTCAGACACTCTGAGATAAGTATAATTATTATCCCCATTTTCCAGATGAGGAAACTGAGGAAGTGAGAGGTTACATAATTTCCCACAGATCACAGAGCCAGGATTCAAGCAGTTCTTGCCTGTGGTCTGCACATCGAACCACTTTGCTACGTCACTCATAACAGTAACTCATCCACCTTAGAACTGGTCAGATAGGAATTCCAGTGTTGAACAGCAGTGCAGGATCCTATGGCCCTGGCCGGTGAATTCTCTTCCATGTGCTTCTGTCTCCTCATACCCTGCCCCTCACAGGGTCATCGTGAAGGAGGAAGCAGAGATAAGCAGACATGGCTTCTTGGGGCCTGGGGGTCATCCTTCTTTTCCCCACCTCCTGTTTCAGGCAGATGGGGGCAGATTCCAGAAACCAAAAGTTAAAAAGGTCAGGCTAAAATCTGAAGGGGAGTGGGCAGCTCAGCTACCGAAACCACAGGGCATGAAGGTGAGGGCTCTGGTGGAGGGCGTGACTTCCCAGGGTGCCAAGGGGGAGGGTTCCAAAGGGCTTTAGGCCTGGTTCTCCACTGGAGAGGCTTAACTCTAAAAGGCAAGACACCCACAGATAAGAGGAAGAAAGAGCAGGTCATGTGAAGGATTTTCAAATGGAAGGAGAATTGAAGCATTGGAGAGAGTGGGAGGAAGATGGGAGTGTTAGAGAAGGTGATAGCAGGTGGGTGCTCTCAGCCAGCATCTGAAATAACCAGGTGTGGCCCTTGGTTGGCTGTCCATACCCCAGGTGCAACTGCCCTCACTGTCTGCAGAGCTTGGCCCTGTGTGTCATTATTTGCAGAGCTTGGAGCTGTTTGCAAAGCTTGTCATTGCCTGTGTCACCATTTGTAGACCACAACACTGTTTGTCATTCTGTAGAGTTAAGTTTTATTTGCAGAGCTTGGTATTATTGGGAGAGGCTAGCACTGTTTGTGTCACTGTTTGCAATACTTGTCGCTGTGTCTGTTCATATTATGATATTGACAGAGCCCATTCCTCCCTAGTTCTCTGTCTGTTGAGCTGCCAGTGCTGATGTTACTGTCTCTATGGATGTTCAGAGTCTGTCACTGTCAGAGGCATGGTCTGCAGTGCCCTGGGTCCCTGTGTGCAGAGCCTGTCATGGCTGGAGTTATGGTATCTGTGCTATCAGTACCAGGAATGCAGAGGCAGTCTCTCTGTGCAACTCTGTGCTGAGGTTTCTCACTGTTAGCGTCGCTGTCTGCATCATGATTTGCAGAACCCATTGCTGCCTGTGCCGCTGTGGGCAAGGTCTCTCACTGTCTACGACACAATAGTGAAACATGATATCACAGGAGAATATCCTTCACAAACATATCTGAAGCCTATCTTTGATCCCCAGCAGTCACTGCTCCCCCTAACTGGGACACACACACACCCCCAACCCTTGCTCCATGCTCCCATGCCCTGTGACCATTTTTGCATGCTGGCCTCTGGGATCTCATAAGACCAAACACCTTGCCTGTGCTACCTGTGACATTTAATGGGTCCCACAACCTGCTTCCTGGAGCTTGATTTCACTGCAGAGTCCAGGCCTCGTGGATGGCTCTAGACCAAGAGCACAAGCAGACTTACAAAGGAATCAGAGTTGGCAGGAAGCGGGGAAAATGACATAGAAAAAGAGGAGCCATCAGGAAAGATGAAAGTGTTTTGCTTCTTCATCTGACGGGGCTTGAAGGCTGTCTTTGGGAGGGAGATGGCTCCTTACGGCAGAGGGTGTAATTAATTAAGGGTGAGGTGCAGCGAGCGCAGGCAGCTGGTGCAAGTGATAAAGTGGCACTGTGCAGCGAGGCCCAGTGGTGACAGAGATAAGGGCACCCATCACAGGCATGAGGCTTGCTGGTCGCAGTGTGGGGGAGTGGCAGGGGTGCTTCTGGAGGGAAGGGCAAGGAATTGGGCAAAACACAGTACTGGGTGAAGCTCTGCCTCCTTCAGACCACAGCACCTTGAAGTTCAGTCCCCTGGTGGGAAAGCCGAAAATACCCATTATGCCACTGCTCATTTCTTGTAGAGAGAAATATAGAAAATGAGAGCATGTGTTGAAGAAAAAAAATCAAAAGGAATGGTTAAAAGAAAGTTTTAAATAACATTTTTAAAAGCATAAGAAGCCCATAGACTGTTTTAAAAAAAATAAAGAAAATCCTCATTGAAAGCCAGGAAAAAATGTGTGCTGAGGATCAAAAAGACTGGTTTCTGGAAAGAAAAAAAAAAAAAAAACCCTCTGCATGGCTAAGTAGCAGAGAAAAAGAAGTCATGTAAAGATGTAAAGGGAAAGGCATCATGTAAGTGTATATAATCTATATTATATATTTACATTTTATTATTAATTATTTATTACAAGAAAAGAGTGCATAGCAGGTCATATGTGCACTTGAAGTCAAATGTCCAGAAAAAGCATCTGATAATCCCCTTGTGAGGAACTCCAAAGCCAGTAATAACAGTTCCTTTAAATAACTTCAAAGTCAGGGAACCAGGTGAGGAATAAGTAGGAGCCCTTGATGATCACAGTGCAAAAGGTGCACGAAGAATGAAAAGAGGCTGGTGGACAGGCTCAGCCAAATCTGTGCCAGGGAAGATGACCCTGAAATCTCCACTCCCCAAATGCCTTTTGATGGTGAGAGCTGGATACATAAGATCAAATACTGATGACAACAGTAACTCCTTACATGGCCACATTGATTTATGGTTTGCTTTTTTTCCCCCTCACATTATCTCACTTGATGCAATCATCACATAGCCTCTACAATGGGTAGGAAAGGAATCTTTAGTAGCCCCATTTCATAGATGAGAAAATTATTATCAAAATTGGTCATCAAGTACTATGGTTTGAATGTCTCCTCCAAAACTCATTTTGAAATTTAATTGCCTGGCCGGGCACGGCGGCTCACACTTGTAATCCCAGAACTTTGGGAGGCCGAGGCAGATGGATCACCTGAGATCAGGAGTTCAAGAGCAGCCTGACCAACATGGGGAAACCCCATCTCTGCTAAAAATAAAAGATTAGTCGCGTGTGCTGGCATGCACCTGTAATCCCAACTACTTAGAAGGCTAAGACAAGAGAATCACTTGAACTTTGCAGGCAGAGGTTGCAGTGAGCCAAGATCACAACATTGCACTCCAGCCTGGGTGGCAAGAGGGAAACTCCATCTCAAAAAAAAAAAAAGAAAGAAAAAAATTTAATTGCCATTGTGACAGCATTAAGAGGTGGGTCCCTTAAGAGGTGGTTGGGTCATGAGGGCTCCATCCTCATGAATGTATCAGTGCCATTATTGTGACAGTGTTACTAATGAAAAGGATGGATTTGCTATTCTAATCTTCTCCCTCTGTTTCATACACTCTCACCCTTTCATATGATATCTTCCACAATGTTATGACACAGCACAAAGGCCTTTACCGGACACCAGTGCCATGCTCTTGGACTTCCCAGTCTCCAGAGCCATAAGCCAAATAAATCTCTATTTAAGTTACCCAGTCTGTGGTATTCTGTTATGGTAGCAGAAGATAAGCTAAGAAAAAGGCAAGAACCTTCAGCTAAATCATGTCAGCACTGGAACATGATCCCAAAACCCAAAGTCCTTATGCAATGCCATTCTGTCTCAATTTGGATCCTGCAGAAGCTGAGCCTGAGGCAGTGATGTGGGTGCAATGTCATTTATTTTGGAGGTGAAGAAAGCACTGAAAGAAGAATGGGACAGTGGGACAGGGAAGGGGAGAAACCCAAACAGTGTGAGTAATCAGGCTGGCTGGCACCTGGTTCACAAGGCTCAGTTCTGCAGAGACCTCTGGGCAACAGCATAGCACTGACTCTAAGAGTTTTCCTCCCTGAAGGGAACCCAGATTCTGAATTTTATCTAGAAATCAGTATAAACAGGTTGCCAGGACCTGTTGGAATCCACTTGAGACTCCTGAATAAACTCAAGGGTGAACCATCACCATGATAAGTTACTGGTTTTTCCAAATACCACTGTGTTTTGGGGCTGGCAGACTGCCAACTATGCCTGCTCCTAATAAGTGGATCCTTGAGATAGACATTATCTACAAGATAAATAGTATACTTATCATTCTGTAAGACAGAGATTATTGTGCCCACATTTGACAGATAGAGAAACTGAGGTTCTAGGAGATTAAATAACTTGCCCAAGGTCAAAAAGTTATTATGTAGGGAAAGCTAGATTTGAGCTCTGAACTTCTAACTCTAAAATCTATATCACTTTATTAGTGAAGGTTCTCCAGAGAAACAGAATCCATAGGAAGTATAGATAGGTATAGATAGAGAGATTTATTATAGGAATTGGCTCACACAATCATGGAGTCTGAGAAGTCTTACAATCTGCCATCTGCAAGCTGGAGAACCAGGAAAGCCAGTGGTGTAATGAGTTGGCTTAGAGTGAGTAGCTTTAAAGTCTGAAGGCCTGAGAACCAAGGGCGACAGTGGTATAAATCCTGGTCTGAGTCCTGAGGCCCAAGAGGCAGAGCACTGAAGTCCAAGGACAGGAAAAGATGGATGTTCCAGTTCAAACAGGAAACAAAATTTCCCTTCATCCACTCTTTTTTTCATCTTTGTACCTTCAGTATATTGGATGATGCCCATCCATCCTGGCGAGGGAAGATCTTTGCTTGACCTGTCATTTCAGATGCTGATCTCTTCCAGACTTACCCTCATAGACACACCCAGAAAGAACGTTTTACCAGCTATCTGCGCATCTCTTAGCCCAGTTACGTTGTTGCATCATGTTAACCATCACACCAGCTTTTCCTGTAACTCGCAGAGAGGTGGTCTTTGGAATCATGAAATGGCAAAACTTTTATCCCATTCTCTATCAGTCCACTACCCATTGCAGAAAAGAAAGTGGAAAGGAGGAGAAATTGCTTAAAATACAGTTTAGGTTAGTTCCTGGGAGACAGATTCCCACTGAATTTGAGGAGATCTCAAAAAGAGGAGTAAGAAGGGAATTTGAAGCCTGTCTCAAGCCTGTCAGGGCGACTTCCCTGACACCTGCTCATGACAGAGCTCTGGCCCGGGGAACCATGGGGCTGCAATTGAGTGGGGATTCTAATGGCCTAAGTGTGTGTCTGGAGTGAGGTCCTACTGGGCATGAATATCATCAACACGCAGTAGGGGTAGTGGGGCTGGCCCATAGAGCGACTCAGATGGAGAAAAGGCTGGGAATTGGAGCCAGATGAGAGAGGCAGGAACAATTCTGAGTCTTGGGACTGAGTCCTCTCACACCCACTGCTGCCCGCTATACCTCCAGCTCCACAGCACCACCGAGGCCCTTCTGCCTCTCCTGCTTTGAATTCCTCTTTTTTTAGAGCACTAAGCCCGGCACTGAGAGGCAGTAATTGGGAATCTTTTGTTCCCCAGTCTCTGCCACGCTTGATTCTGGGGTTGCAAAGTTGCTTTCTACTGCCAGGCTCCTGGGGTTTGACCTTTTTCATTTATTTGAACATTTACCTTCCAGATGGGAGAGTGGGGTGGAACGTGGAGGGAGAAAGAGAGAGACAGAGACAGGCTGATAGAGCGGGAGACCTACAGGGAGACAGGGAGGAGAACTGAAAGTAAGATCAGAGCACTTAGAAAGAAATAGGCAGCCAGGCTCTGGGAGGGGAAACAGGAAGCTGGGGAGAAAACAACACTTAACCATGTAAGACTGAGAGGCAGCTGGAGCCCAGAAGCTCTGGAAGGAGACACAGAGCCAGGGAGAGACGGAGAGGATAGTCAGGGAGATAACAAAGAGGAGAGCAGACAGATGCAGAAAAAGAGCACACACGAGAATCCAAGCAAACTGGGGAGAGACAACGTAGAGGTGGGAATGCAAGGTGAGGTGCTCTCCCGGCTCTCAGAGTCCTGCAGTACCTGCACACCTACCAGCCCAGAATGTTAATTACTTGCTGTCTTTAACAGCCTCCAGAGCCAGAAGAGAAGCTGACCAGCTAAGCTGGGGAGTGCCTCGACGGAGAAAGCAGGGAAAGAAAGGACCTTGGGGAAGGGGAATCTTGGGAGGGATGGAGGGATGGAGGGAGGGAAGGAGGGAGGGACGGAAGGAGGGAGGGAGGGAGGGAGGGAGGGAGGGAAGGAGGGAAGGGGTACTGAGAGATGGGAGATCCCTCAGGTCTCCCCACCCCTACTTCACTTTTTGCAGACAATAGTCCCTCTCTGCCTCTTCCGTCCTGAGATGAGGCAGACCCTCCCCCAGCTCCACCAACAAGCATCCTTTCCAGTTCATCAGAACCGTACATCACCATAGCCAAAAAGGTCTCAGTGCCTATTCCTGCTCCCCGAACCCTGACCTAGCCCTGGCTTTCCAGCTGGCTGCAAGTGAGAAAAAACTGACTCTTCTCTTTAAGGGCCCCATAAAAACTGAGAATGCAACTTTCTCCTGAGTAACGAGACCTGGCCCCTTTATGCCCATCCCTTTCGTCCACCCCATCTCTGTGCTTTGCATTACCAGATCCTCCAGCTCAGATCCATCTTCAGGTCAGGCATCCATGTCAGATGGGGGAGGCCAGGCCTTGGCTGTGTAATCCAGGAGCTCCCACCTCAGCTGTTTGCTCTCCTCTTGGGAAAAGTACTGAATGAGCAAACACCTATTTCCTTCAGCCTCTCCCCTTGCCCATGTTACTCAGGAAACTCCTCATAGCCATGCCCTCCTCCTCTCTCTCCAGCCAGCCACCCTGCCAGCCACTGCTCAGATGGGTCAAAGAGGCTGGGACATTCTTGAGTAGTTAATAATAAGGGGGCGAGGGGCTATGATGGGGAATCCTTTGCCCAAATCCAGGTCACAGAGAAGCACTAGGCTTTTGAGGTCCCCAGAGACCTCTAGGGAGGTGACAGCTCAGTAGACCTGAGCTTTTCTGGCCCTGCATTCACTGGGGCCCAGGCTTCAGCAGCTTCTCTGAGATTCTGGTGTGTTCTTAGCACTTAGCAAGAGATGCTCCAGGCACAGACTTTCTCCGGTTCTCTTCTTCCCACCCCACCACGCATCCATGTGTGTCTTCACATAAGCACACTCCACCCAGAATCACTAGGCCTGCACATGAGGGCACATGGACGTACGCCAAACACATAATACACAGGCGTGCATGAGTGCCTGCAGACAGAGATGCCTGCAAAAGGGAGCATTCGAGCACAAGGGCCCCCACTTGGGCAGACAGCACAGCGCTCCATAAATACAAATTAAATTAAGTATGCACAAGCACACCCATGGCAAGTCATCAGGCCTCTGCTCTGCCCAAGGCAAGGGTGTTTAGGCTGAGCAGCCTCTGCACAGCTAAGGAGCCTTTGATTTGACAAAGAAATTACATTTCTTTCACATTAAAAAAGGCTTTGAAGATTCAAAGCCTCAGGCCAGAAAGCAGTGACCACCCGGGGAACGGGGACAAACAGGTCAAGCTTTCCTCTCCCTGCTCCTGTCACTGAGAGACGGTCTTCCTCCCTGGGGCCCTGAAGGGCATTGAAAGTCATGATTTCGTGAGGCTGAAACAGGGTCAGTTCTACAAGCCCTGCTGCCAAGCAGTGGAGAGGCTTCCTGGAGGCCTCAGGGCAGACGCTCTGGCCTAGGGTGCCCCCCATAGCTACAGCATGGCATCAAGCCTGTCTGGGGTCCTTCCATCTCCCTTTTGGGTACCTCCTCATTTTTTCCTTTCAGTGACTTCTCAAGAGGCCATCAGGCTAACACCGTCATGTGTTAATGATATGACCTTTCTTGTTTTCTTGGGATTTGCCTGTATTTAAAAAAGAAGGGTGTCAATGGAACAGGAATGACATCCAGACAGCCTCCTGCTCTGCCAGTAAGTAGACTGGGCTGCACAGGAGAGGCTGGAGACCCAGAAGAGTCAGGATCAGCTGTTCCTCTGCCCATCTCATCACCTTCCTCTCCTGCATGACAATAATGCTTCTTAGACGACAGCACTTTTGAGAACAGGTACAGCTCAGATCTTAACTGTGCTCTCCGAGCTCAGAGCATTCCTCAGGCAGGGGTGGCCTCAGAACTATGTGTTGTCTCCAGGACACATCACAGCCCATCCTTATACTCCATGACACCTGCCGATCCCTGCTTAAAAGCCTCCTACATTAACTTTAAATGCAGTTAAATCTTTTGAAATGAGCAATTTTCTCCAAAGGCCACTGTAATGCTCAGAGTTCTATGCCGCCAGGAGACCCTTTAAAGGCAATGAGGCAGTCCCAGAGTGGGGAGGGAGGGAAGTGGGGAGAAATGAGAAGAAAGGACTTTGGACCCCAGCCCCTGCAACACCCCCACCTGAGCCTCCTCCCTGCAGATGAACAATCTGCACAGACAAAGCCAGGGGTTGTCAGGCTTGAGAACAACCCCAGAGATTGCCCAAGCTTCTATTTCGTGGATGAGAAAACAGAAGTCCAGAGAGGTGGCATAACTTGCCTGTGGATGCAAAGCCAGCCAGAGTCAGAGCTGCAGCCTAAACCCCCTCGCTCCTATCCCAACGTTCTTTAAATATTAGCTTTCAAAACACATCAGTACTGCTCCTTAATTCTGGAAGGTGATTATTTATACAGTCAGTCCATGTCCAGGCTGTTGCCTCTGCTTGGCATTCCCTCTCCCCAACACCGCTCCCAACATTTCTCTCTGGCAAGCTTCTATTCATACTCTAAAGCCCAACTGACATGTCTTCTGCTCCTGGATTTCTCTCTCCACCCACCCCCTCAGTTTAACAGATTGAATTACTCATTTCCTGGGTCTCCAGGCCCTTCACATGTCTCTGCTGAGCACATGACAACTTACATGTCTATTTCTTTCCCTGAGCCATGGGCTCCTTCCAAGAAGGGAATTACACCAAAGTCTAGCACAGTGTGTGACTCAATTGACATTGCTAATTGGGGATCAGTTGCCCATGACCATGAATGTGTGGAGGGAAGGAACAGGTGAAAAAGGGGCCTCAGGACTCAAGGTCAACTTGCTAGAAGTATGGCTCCTACTGGAGATGGTAACCTGGGTATGCAGCTTTCTCTCCAGATAGATTTGTGTCTATGAAGACCCCAAGTGCTACCCATGGGGGCAGAACAGATCTAAGGAAGGGGCATGTTCCACAGGAGGTATCGGGCGACCCGAAGGGACCCCTACTTCAATGTCCTCTGTCAGGACGGGGTTGAGGCAAAAGCAGTTCCTGGCCTGAGCTAAGCCCCTCCCCCTGGCCTGGCCAATATAGGAGGTCAGGCAAGCCTGCTCCACTCCCCTTTCTTTCCCCAGATGGGCCATCAATTTCTTGCACACCCCAAGTAAGTGTTGAGGGGGCCCTGCCCCTTTGATAACAGGTGCAGCCCAGCTCCTGAAGCAAGAAACCTGGGCCAAAAATCAGGCTTGGGATTTGGGTTTGGGATAGGGTTTGAGCAAAGTTTAAGAAATCAGGTTAGGGTGAGATTTGAGAGTCTGGGTACCGTTACTTGCAGGGAGCTTTCAGACTGATGAAGAAGAAAGGTCCCTACCCTAAGAGAGCTCAAGGGGAAAAACACATGAATACAGGCCATTAGGGCCCACTGGGACACAGGGCTGAACTAGGACCAGAGAGGAAAGTGTAGGGGAGGAGAAACAGAGGGTGGGGAGAGAGGAGGAGGTGACGGGTGATGCTCTGGCCTCCCTGCTGTAGCTGGATGTGAGCCCAGCAATGTGAATCCTCTCTCTAGAAGCTCCTGGAGACACTCTGTTGTATTGCTCTGTGTGTGTCCCTGTATGTGTGTGTTTCTGTTTGGCAGAAGTGGGGGAGGTAGGATGGAAATGGGACAGGACATTCAGAGATGAGCGACTAATTTCCTGTTAATGGTTGGTTGCTTGGCAACCCAGCTTCTCTCTGCCTGTTGCCCTCAAAATTGGACTGCGGGAATTTTTAGTGTTAAAGCGCCTCCCATGGAAACTCAATTCTGTGAAAGGTGGGCCCTGTCATCATTGCTCTGCCCTGCCCTATCCCACTAGGTCACAGAGCAGGGCACAGGACACAAAAAACCAAAGCCACAGGGACACACAGCCTGCCACAGCCTCTCATTCTGGCTTTAGTGCCATCCTCTCCATGAACAATCACACATACATGTGTGCTTACCCCCACACGTGTTGATATAAGCACATGTGCACCTACACAAACACACTAATCTGTGGCCCACACACATGTAACAATAGTAAACTGTTACTATATCTGAGTGCCTACCACACGACAAACGCTGTGTTTCGAGTTACCCTCTCAAAGACGCCTTTCCTGGTCACCCTGTCATTGGTAGCACGCTGATCACGCATCCTAATTGGTTTTCTTCACTTAATATTTGCTTGTTTGTTGGTTTGGATATGGTGTTTCTCTCTGATATGGTTTGGATCTGTGTCCCCACCAAATTTCATCCTGAATTGTAATCCCCAGTGTTGGAGGTGGGGCCTGGTAGGAGGTGATTGAATCATGGGGGCAGAGTTCTCATTAATAGTTTAGCACCATCCCTTGGTGCTGTCTTGGAGATAGTGAGTGAGTTCCTTCAAGATCTGAATTGTTTAAAAGTGTGTAGCACCTCCCTACTCTCTTGCTCCTGCTCCTGCCGTGTGAGATGGCTGCTCCCCACTCACCTTCCCCCATGATTGCAAGGTTCCTGAGGTCACCCCAGAAACCAAACAGATACCGGCACCATGCTTCCTGTGCAGTCTGCAGAACCATGAGCCGGTTAAACCTCTTCTCTTTATAAATTAACCAGTTTCAGGTATTCTTTTATAGCAATGCAAGAATGGTCTGATACCCTCTCCCATGAGAATATTAACTCCATGAAGACAGAGATTTTTGTCTGTTTTGGTGCATTGCTGAATCCTCAGCATGTAAAACAGCACATGGTAGACATTTTAATAAATAATTAACTGACAAACAGAATGAGTGACTACAAGTGCAAGTGTATCTACATTTTTTCATCCACATGCATATACATACATATATATATATATATATATATATATATATATACACATACTTCCATGCACACATCACACACACACACACACAAAGATTTTTGCATGAGTGAAAATTCTAATACACTGTGTCGAGACTTCTTAGAATTATACAAACTAGAAAGGTAATGCCAGAGTCTCATTCCTAGCAGATGTCAGTCTGCATAACAAAGTATGTGGGGTATGGCAATGAAATTTAATGTTCAAATTGCATAATAAAATATTTTTATTTATATGCCTTTTATACTCCCTATATAATAAAAGTAACAGTATTTTCATGGATGCTTTTCTTATTCAGTGTGTAGCTCCCTCCCACTTCTGGGTTTACATGAGGCTCTTTTAATAATACTCTGGGGAAACACCCAGCAAGAGAGGGATGGGCGATTTATTCTTGAGTGGTTTACAACACTAAGTAACTAATGACAATCCTCATGGGCTACTCCCCATTTCCCCCTAGTTGCTGGGGATGGGAGGAAGCATGGACTGGGCTAGAGCAGTCAAAACAGTTAAACAAAACTTGCTCGTAGCACATAAATCATCTTCATCTCCCCATCCCTTTCTTATTTATGCTACATAATAGAGTGATTCATTCATATTAGCTAACAGTAAAAGAACCAGGTAGAAAGGGAAAGTTTCTTATAGGTACAGCTTTTCTGTTTCATGGGTAAATATTGGTATTGTGTAAGCAATAATTTATTTCAAATGCTCATTAACAGCTGTTAAACTTTATTATTTATTAATAGGCTAATAATTTATTTAATTTTAAAAAATTAAATATAGAACTACTAATATATTAAATTTAAATAATTAAGTCTAATATAATCGGAGAGGGACTTCGGTAGAGAACTGTGTTCTGCAAAGTGCTTTGTGTAAGACATAAGAATCCTGTGTATGGACAGACTTCTAGCTGTGCATGAAATATACCCTTATGTATTCATGAATGAGAATCTGGGCAGCAGTAGACACAACAAGCAGAGGTAAGGTTATTCCAATTCCACTTAGAGAGTTACTTCAAACCCTGTGGATCAATGCTTGCATCTCTCCTAGACAGGCACATTTGCATATCTGACTACCCCCAATGAGGGAAGCCTAGGGCAGTTCACACACAGAAAGTTAGAGAGAGAGAGAGAGAGAGAGAGAGAGAGAGAGAGAGAGATGGGTAAGTGATCTTCATCATGGGATGACAGTCCTGCCTGCAGGTCCAACTTTCCCACAGCTGACACTAACCCCTAGGATTTAATATATTAACTTCTCAGAGCTGACCTTTTTGAACTTGACCCTTGCCTACTACACCTGTGGAGCCAGCCAATTCCACAAAGAGTTTTAGAGCAATCTCAGCCATTCTGATGATAGCTCCTAATACCAGTCATCTTGGGTCTGTTCAGGCTACTATAACAAAATACCTTAGACTGGGTGATTTATAAACAACAACAAATTCATTTCTCATAGTTCTGGAGGCTGGGAAGTCCAAGAGCAAGGAGCTGGCAGATTTGGTGTCTGGTGAGGGTCTGTTGCTTGGTTCATAGACAGTGCCTTTTGGCTGTGCCCTTATGTGGTAGAAGAGGTGAGGGAGTTCTCTGGGGTCTCTTTTATAAGAGCACTTATCAGCCAGGCACAGTGGCTCACTCCTGTAATCTCAAGATGGTAGGAGGCTGAGGCAGGTGAATCACCTGTTGTTAGGAATTTGAGACCAGCCTGGCCAATGTGGTGGAACACTGTCTCTACTAAAAAATGCACAAATTAGCTGGGCATGGCGGTGGGCGCCTGTAATCCCAGCTACTCAGGAAGCTGAGGTAGGAGAATTGCTTGAACCCAGGAGATGGAGGTTGCAGTGAGCCGAGATCATGCCACTGCACTCCAGCCTGGGTGACAGAGTGAGACTCTGTCAAAAAAAAAAAAAAAAAGCACTTATCCCATTCATAAGAGCTGTACCTCCATGACCTAACGCTTCCCAAAGACCTCACCATCACCTTGGGGGATAGCGTTTGAACACATGAATTTGGGGTTTGGGACACAAACATTGAGGCCATAGCACCAGTCTTCTCACATTTCCATGTGCACACCAGTTACTTGGGGATCTTGTTAAAATGCATATTCAGATTAGCAAGGCTGAGATGGGTCTGGGTCTGCATTTCTGACAAACGGATGCTGTTAGAGATGACCCAGGGCCTTACTTATAACAGAAACCCTTTCTTTTCCCTGGAGTTTCCATTCTCCCCATACGCATTTTCCAACCCCAGGCCCTCTTGCAGCTCTAGCCATTGGGCTTGGAGCTCACCTGGCTGGTTGTGGTGGGATGAGCTGAAGTGTCTCAATGTCTCAGTTGATGCTGAGTGCCAGAGCCTCTACCAACGGCTGAATGTAGAGCTGGACAAGCTGGGTGGGATTCTGCCCCCATGGAACACACATGATCTTAGGAAAGAAACCATGGACCAGCCTCCATATGATTCATGTTAAGGAAGAAGACATGCAGGGGTCTGGGGGTTAACACTTTAATACTCCCAGCCTCACGCTAGGTACTCATCAGGGGCTCACGAAATAGTTACAGAAGATAGAACATGATTAAAACACATATTCTAGAGCCAGAATGCCCAGGTTCAAACCCTCTAATTCCCAGCTGTGTGACATCGAGCCACTTTCTTAACATCTCTGGATGGCCATGTCTTCATCTGTCAACCTGGGAAAATATCCACCTCATATGTTGACAAACTTTGAATAAGATACTATGTTAAATATATATGTGTGTGTCTAGAAACTGCTTAGCATAGAAATTCAGTGGTACCTACGATTATTCATTATTATAGGCTATCTGGAGAGTGGGATCAAACTGTCTTCACATCTAAACAGTTCTCTATGAGCTTCACCCATCCCTGACTCTAAAATCCAATCACCATTTTCATAAGAAGATAAACCAAGACAGTGCAGGAAACCTTTCATTACCTGGTTCTCCTTCCCTGTACGCCTTAGCAGTTGACTAGCTCTGCCCATCTTCAGTGCAATCAGCACAGCAGCCATAGTCCTGAATTCCTGAATGAGCACAATATGCTTCCTTGAATCTCTAAGAGACATTAAATTGCATCTGACAAGGTTTGGATGTTCTCTGGGTTTCACTGCATCTTATTTATTTGAAAATGCATTGTATGATACCTATAGTGAGTCTCTCCTAAGCAGCATGAGTAGGGCTGAGGAGTCAGACAGGCCCAAAGCCAAATCCTGGTTTCATCTGTCCCATGAGGGTCACACCTACGACAGAGGCTGGCATGCCGCTCTCGGGAGTCAGAACCCCTGACTCCAATTCCACATCTACCATTAGCAAAGTACATGCCTCTGTCAAACTAGCGAACCTTTCTGAGCTTCAGCTTCCTGATTTAGGTTGAGTGAATAATGTATCTGCTCCCAGGGTTCTTGAGATTTAAATGAGATCGTGCAGGGAAAGTATGTGGTTAGCCAATGGGGACTGGCATCCAACATGCTGTTATACAGTAGTATCTATTATTGGGACTTACTTCCCCCTCTACTGCCTCCTCCAGTTCAGGACAACACTGGTCTGGGAGACTTCAGGATCTGGAGGAAGGGAGATGGAGGTGTAGGAAAGGGCAGTTAAGCAGGCCTTTACTCTGACCCCTGATGCCTGGAAGCATTTGCTGCAGATATGAAAAAGCTGAAAGAGGTAGAAAGTGTCAGCCCTTGAGAGGTGTTGATGGGCTGGGGGAGAGGCCCTGTTAAATGAGCCCCTTGGGGAATAGCCTTGGGGAGATACTTTCAATAGGAAATTCGCCATTCCTAGTCCTAGCACCTACGAAGAGGAGAATATCAGGGATCCTGAAAGAGGAAGATTTATTCTAGGTTGAAAATTGCATCCCTCTCTGTTGTGGTATTTCTTTTACCTCCCTTGAAATGTGAAAGCCAGATTCAACAAACTCTGTGGCTTCAGGAGCTCAGACGTCCAACTTACATATAAATGGAGACCAAGAGCTTCAGAAAGAAAAAAAAAAATGTTGGGAAAATTGTCGCTTGAGGATTAAGCCTTGGGGATATTCCAGAGGAGACATATTCCCGAGGGAGAAAAACTGAAAGGATTCAGAGGCTGACTCCTATGTGTCTGCTCAAGGGGTCCCTTACATCCAAGTCACTAGAAAGTAAGGGGCCTCCAACACCATTCCCTTCATACCCATAATTGCGACAGGTAACATGGATGTGAAGCCTGTGATATGCCAGGCACTGTACTGAGTGCTTCACACCCACCACCCCATGGACTCCTCAAACAATCTGGGAGGGTTGGCATTATCACCATCTCCATTATACAGGTGAGGAAACCGAATCCCAGAGTAATGTGTCCACCTAGGAGGTGACAAAAGCAGCTGGTTGCTCTGAGGCACGGCAATGCTGCCTCATGGAGCTAGCCTAGCTTGGCTATAAATTCCAGGGGAGCCCTAGGCTGAGGCACTGAGGAAGCCCCTCAAAGCACTGCCAGCCTGGCTGCTGTTATTCCCATGAGCTGCCTCCCTGTTCAACCACGATTTTCACAAATCCCTCTCATGAAGCTTTGATTTTACCAAATTAGTAAATTAGGGAAGAGATATGGCTTTCATCTCACTGATAGATAATCTAAAAACAATAGCAGCAACAAAACTATCCAAAACCCTTACAGCCAACAGATACATGTTTTCTACTTAGGCAAAAATAAAGGGAGTAGTGAGACAGTCCCCAATTCCATCAATTGGGGAAATAAAGAGAATCGTTCATTGACTGTCAAGAAGTTGGTTAAAGGAAAATAGAACACAGAGAAGTCTGAGTATCTGGGTATGCCGTTATTTTGTCTTTTTTTTTTTTTAGAACATTCACATCTTTTCTATCAATTATTTTTAAATTTAGGTATGATTGAAACTCTTTGAGTTGTGATACAGCATCTAATAGTTCCTTTGGGCCTCTGCCCTCCCACCCCAAGTCTCAAAACATAAGATCATATACAAGTGCTTAATAAACGCTTGCTGATCTAGCAGCCAATTCTGCTTGAAAATGTGTCTCCCAGCTGCAGTCCAGCATTCATCAGGGACCCAAGAAATCTGTAAGCACAGAATATATGAACCGGAAGAGACCTTAGACATTGCTTTACCCCACTCCTTGATTTTACTCCAAAGGGTATGCACAAGCGGAATGAGAGAAACCTGCCTGGAGCACGTGGTTGGTTAAGACAGAGACAGACCAGGAACCCAGGCCCTCTTCCTCCCAGGCCAGTGTGCTTCTGTCTCAGCTCTTTGCTGATGGAGCGAGATCTGGAAGCCCATTAAAAACATACTCCATTAGCAAACCCAGGAAATCTCATCAGTTCTGGAAAGCAGGCGCCATCGAGCACAACCCTGGAGAGAATGAGTACTCACTACTTTGTTAGCACCGTCATACCATCTAATTTTTAAACTACACAGTTTTTCTCTATTAGAACCCTGCAAAGACAGGTCAAGCCTTGCTGAAATCACCTCAGGCTTAGCACAGCCTCTTATCCCAGGGGAAGAAAAAGAAATAAAACTGACATTGGCTTAGGACTTGCTGTATGCCTGGTGTTTTTGCCTTATTTAGTCTTTGCAGTAAATCTGTGAGGTAGGTCATATTTTTCCCCTTCTCTTTTTTTTAGATGAGTAAATAAAAGCTCAGAGAAGTTAGGTGACTCGCCCCCAGTCACACAGCAAGTAAGTGGCTGAGCCGAGTTTCAAAAATGTCATCTAATGCCTCCTTTGAGGCCCTTCCTGCTAGCTCAAAGATCCTAAAGAAACATGGAATCGAAAGCTTTCTTCTTCTGAAGAAGGTGAATTTAGTAGGAAGAGCTTTGGGTTTGCTAGTCAGGAGACCTAGACTGTGGGAGACTCCTGGTTGTCTAATTTAGCACATTGCCTGGCATTAGCAGTTGTTCAATTAACATTTGTTGGATAAAATAATTATATATCTGACAAATGACTCATATGCGGGATACACACACACACACACACTCACACACACACACCTGAAACTCAATAATAAGGAGATAAACAATTCTCCTTTTTAAAAGTTTACAAAAGATTTTAACAGACAGTTCACTAAAAGCCAAAGCAAATGGCCCATGGAAAAAGTTCTCAACATCAGCCAACCACCAGAGAAACGCAAATTGAAATGATGGTGAACTACCGTTATACACTCACCAATTCCAAAATGTAAAAGGCTGACAACAGAAAGTACTGATGAGTATGTGGAACAACCAAAATTCTACACTGTTCACGAGAAGACAAAATGATACAGCCACTTTGGAAAAAAGTCTACAAGTCACTTATAAAACCAAACATACATCCATCTTATGACCCAATGATTCCATTCCTGGGTATTTACCCAAGAGAAATGAAAACACACATCCTCAGAAAGACTTGTACAAAAATATTCTTAGCACTGTTATTCTTAATCACCCAAAACTGGAAACAACCCAAATATTTATTAACAGTAGGATGGATGACCAAATTGTAACACATACATACAAGGGATGCTATTCTACAAGAAAAAGGAAGGAACTCTTAATACGTGCAATATGAATTAATCTCTAAAACATTAGGTTGAGTTAAAGAAGCTTTGCCCAAAAAGGAATATAATAAATCATTCCATTTATATGAAGTTTCTAGCATAAAAAAATTTAATTTATGGTGTAGAAAATCAGAACAGTGATTGCCTGAAAGTTGAAGGCAGGAATTAACTGAGAAGGGACACAAATGAGCTTTCTGGAGTGATGGAATGTTTGGTATCTTGATAAGGATCTGGGCTTCACAGCAGTATGCTTTTACCAATGATACGATATGCACGCTGAAATGTTTAGGGCCGAATTGCATGGATGTCCTAACTTACTTTGAAGAACATCAAAAATTAGATGGATTAATAGATAAATAAGGGTTGGATTGATGGGCAGATACAAGATAAAGCAAAGAGAACAAAATGCAAATTGTAGAGTCCAAGTGGTAGGTATATGAGCATTCACAGTGCAACTTTTCTGTATTTTAAAATTTTTATAGACAATTTTGGGCAGAAAAAAATGAATAAAACTTGGATTCCACAGTTGGCTTGGCACACATGCCCTCCAAGGACCCAATGTGGACTCTCCTGCCCACCTCTGCAGCCTCATTTCTCACCAGCCCACACCTTGCACTCCATATTCCGGCCACAAGGACATTCCTTACTTCCTCAAACCCACCATGTATGTACCACCTCAGGCCACAGGATCTTTGCATAGCCTATCTCCTCTGGGAGGCTCTCCCTTCCTTTTTCTCCCAGATAATACCTCAGACTTCAGACTTCCGGTTCAAATAGTCTTTCTCTGGGTACCTTCTCTCTCTGTTCCCCACCACCACAAGCTTAGTTCCATTGCTTTAGTTCCTGAAGAAACATGTTTCTTTTTGTCATAGTGCTTGCTGCTCAACTCAGTGGGATTGAGCCCCAGTTACCCACAACAGTAACCTGCTTCCTGTACTGGCTTCCTGTGTGACTGTCTTGTTTAAAGCCACAGCCTCCATGAGACTGACAGCTCCATGGTGGCAGGACTCTGACCATTTGGGCTCACCAAGGCACACCCACCCCCAGCACAGTATTGGCCGTAACTTCGCCCTTGTAGTATCTGCAGAATGAACGAATATTCCTAACTAGCTTGTAGCCCTAGGGACACAGTCCTCTCTGGTCCATTTCCTCAGCTATAAAATGAGAAAATTGGTGAGGAGCAGCCTTCCTCTTTTTTCTTTTTATGGGCACAAGACCAATTCAGAACAAATATTCCGAAACTGTGTGTAATTCAAAATGAAAACAACTTTAATGAATCTTACAGAAAATATAATGTATGTTCCTTCCACTAAGATTATCCACTTTGTCGAATAAAAGAATTTCAATGAGAAAATTGGTGCTGCCTTTTAGCCATTAAATGATCCCATCTGGGCATTTTGAAAAGCAGCAACAAGAATAAGAGGCAGCTTTCTTTCACCCCTTAAGATTCAGAGGGTGTTAGAATCACAAAGCCCATTCACATCCGTTATCTCATTTCATCTTCTATGTAGGTGATGTATTTGTAGATGGTGAAAGTGTGGCTCAGAGAGGTAAAGTGACTTGCCCAAAATCACACAGCAAGCTGATGAGAGAATACACTTTACTTAATTAACTCAATCTAAGGAAATCATTTCTGGGCACTTACCCACCTGTCCTGTGTGTGGCACTATGCCGGGTGCCGGGACGATAGTGACAGTAAGACACAGCTTCCTGCTCCTTCCCAATTTGAAGTCCTCCTCTTGGCTGTAGGATCTTCTCTCTGGAAAGAGCAAAGAGAACCAGTCAACCCAGGTTTCTTGGTCTGAGTTCCCCAGCAGCAGAGTCAAAGACAATGATGTCAGGACAGTTGATTTGGGAGGTCACCCCAAAAAGCACCTATAGGGAAGAAAGAAAATAAAAGGAAGCCAGTACAGGGAGCAGATTACTGCTGTGGGTAACTGGGGCTCAATCCATGTCTCAGAGACTGTGTAGAGCACATTTCAGAGTTGGCCATTTATTATTGTTTGGGAGCTACTCCTCAGGGTAATTCCCTGCCACTTCTGTCCTGCGGGAGGGCACATGCACGATCCAGTAAGCAGAGAAAGCCCTCAGGCAGCGCGCACAGGAGCTTTCACAAAGGAGCCACCATTTCCTTTGGAAATAGAATTCAAAAGGGCACACTAAGAGGACACAGGAGGGTATCAGATGTAACTGCTGGGTCAGGACAGTGCAAACCCCCCAGAATCCTGGAGGGCCCCACTGTGGGTGCGGCTACTGCATGCTGCTCAGTCCCTGCTGCTGTGGCAATGGATCTAGGCACCAGCCCTGGTGGACTGAGGCTCTCACCCTGGCTTCTGAGGGACCCCATCACCAGACTCATTTTCAGGCAGCATCAACAAGTCTGCATCAAACCAATTCAAAAAGTCTCCTTCCTGCTTCTGAGCTGGTTGCCCTGGGGACTTTTCTCTCAAATCCTGCTATTCCTTGCGAACCGAAGGGCTGCTGAGGTGTTTCGGGGAAATAAAACTGCCATGGCTCTTCAGCGTTGAGGCGATGGAGAGATAGCATGGGGAGAAATGCCAGATATAGGTGAAGGGGAGAAAGGCAGCAAATCACACTGCCATGTGTGTGCCTATGCAACTATCTTGCATGTTCTTCACATGTACCCCAAAACCTAAAATGCAATAAAAAAAAAAGAAAGAAACCTTGAATGACACCCAGTGCCCATTCTCTCCTGGTTTTTAATATCGCTCAAGTTTTAGCAGAACTCATAGCTTCCCTGAAACAGACTACATTTCTAAGGTGCCCCAGCAATGTGACTGCGTTCTGGCCAATGGGATGTAAGTCAAAGTGTGAGCAGAAGCAACCTCCAGGGCATATCCTTAAAAAAAGAAAAAGGAGAATACTCTTTACTCTTTCCTGACCTCCCACCAGCGGGAGATTGGCCACCCCTGGAGCAGCCCTCACGCAGCCTGCAGTGGAACGCCTGTGCTCACAGTGGCAGAGCAGCACCCCCAGCGTGGGGTAGATAACCCCAACTACCCACCTGCCTCTAGCTTATCACAAAAGAGAGTGGTCAACTCCCCGGTGTGTCAGCCACCGTCTGAGTCACTATTACAGCAGCTTGACCTGTTTTCTAACACAGCTGTCCTAAAGGACCCTCCCCACGCTAAAGGCAGCTATACCCCAGGTGGGACTACTTCACCCAGACTCGCCTCGCCCCCGCCTCCCCGGGCAAGCCCAGCAGGTCCTAAGGCGATTGCTTCAATTCCCAAAGTGTGCTCTTGATTTACCCTTCCCCCAGCTCCCAACACCCCAGAGGGTGGCACACCTTTGCCCTGTGAAGATCCTGATTCTGGGCTCCTGGAAACCTATCATCTGATCATCTTCAGGGCCTTTCAGTGAGCAGAAACCAGAGATGGCTGGGCTGGTGTGCTGGGGTGAGGCCAGGAAGACAAAGGAGGTTGGAGGGCAGGGAGAGCAAAGCGCACCTCCATGGCACCCCCGCAAGGAAAAGGGATGAGTTTGCAGCAGGTGGAATAGAGGAAAGCTGATCAGACCTAAAAAGAGATCTCTTAAGAGTGGGGATCAGATAAGTGCAGTTGGATTTACCTGGATTTAGAGTGCTCCTCCCTGAGCACTATGCCGGGTGCTGGGACTCAGTCTGCCCACACAGCCTTATGTCTCAAGTGAGGGGACAGAATTAGGTGGCCTCCAAGTGGCTTTCACGCCAAAGTTCTGGAACATACCAAGTAAGAATGGGTGAAGATGCCACAGGTCAATGAGCTGCTGAAGAGCAGGAATCATGTCTGCTCCCCCTCTCTCCCCACATTTGGCATCACACTAGAATCTAGAGGGTCTCCAAAAATACTTTCTGAACAAATCCATAAATGAATGAGTGAAAAACATCCTTTAGAGAGGTTCTGATATTCCACATGCAACACTTGTTTTCTGTTCCATCTTTTTGGAAGATTCCACAGCAAAATGGAGACACTGGGCCTTGCCTGTCTCTCTCCCCAGACCTGTGGGCTCCTCTCTTAAGGCACTTAGAACAACTTACAGCTAAAAACCGTTACCTATCTGTCTCCCAAATAAGGCTGGTGGTCCTGAACAAAAAAGACTGTCTTATTTTTTTAGGGGAATCTCTCAGTATTATGGCTACTTGATACAGAATTAAAATCTGTATTCAATAAATACTTGTTAAATGAACAGGTAAATCAGTCAACTCAGTTGCCCATTGAAAAATGACACTATCAAACACATCTCCCAATCAGAAAGTCATTGAGCTTGGGAACGCCATCTCTAAAGCAGAATAGACTCTCCCCTCTTATAGGAAGTCCCAAGAGAGCCTGGCTTTCTCTTCCCTCAGACTGGGGCTCCCTGAGGATGAAGCTGTGTCTCCCCCATCAAACTGGGGCTCCCTGAGGACGGGGCTGCGTCCCCCCTCAGACTGGAGCTCCCTGAGGACGGGGCTGCGTCTCCCTCAGACTGGGGCTCCCTGAGGATGGGGCTGCGTCTTCCTCAGACCGGGGCTCCCTGAGGACGGGGCTGCGTCTCCCTCAGACAGGGGCTCCCTGAGGACGGGGCTCCATCTCCCTCAGACTGGGGCTCCCTGAGGACAGGGCTGTGTCCCCCCTCAGACTGGGGCTCCCTGAGGACGGGGCTGCGTCTCCCTCAGACTGGGGCTCCCTGAGGACGGGGCTGCGTCTCCCTCAGACTGGGGCTCCCTGAGGATGGGGCTGTGTCTCCCCTCAGGCTGAGGCTCCCGGAGGACGGGGCTCTGCTGGCTCCCTACCTGAACTGGGTGCCCTCCTGGGCAGCCCTCACGTCTCTAAGGTCCCTCCTCATCATAAGCTTCTTCCGTTGATGAGCTTTAGAAATGTCCTACCCATGTCATGCTCATGAGCATTTTTAATGTTTCAATTTCTCAAATGTGTTGAGGATTCATAAACACAGGGAGGAAAAAATGAGAAAGAAAAAATAAAACAAGGAAATAAAGGCCGAGTTGTGGCTAAGTTCATTCCAGCAGGCAGCCCTCAGCCTCGAGGGAAAACTGGAACGCATGCACAAATACCTCATGAATAATTATTTCTGAGTGGCTCGATCTTTTAAATGCTGGATATTATTTTTCCTCCTCAGAAGCACGCTGCAACTATTTACTGCGATGCAGAAGCCAGACGGAAGGTGATTAAGTTTGATTTCTGAGGGATGAGCAGATAGGAAAGTAGGGTAGAGGTCGTGAGCAGAGGTGGGTGGGCTTCACAGGGCAGCAGGCAGATGAGGCCCCTAGGCCAGCATCTTGTGGCAGAAAAGAAAGGTGACTGTCCAGCAAAGAGGGCTGTGTGGGTCGCATATCTTCTTCCCCTAAGGAGCTTCGAGTTGGGTGCTTCTGTCCTTCCCAGCTGTGATATCTATGGGCAAGGAGCTGTGATGCAGGAAGGCTATGAAGTCAGCTATGACCCCATGGTTGATGTCAGGGCTCTGAGGAGATTAAAACTAAACACAGAAGATCTTTAGGTCTATGGGATGAGACAGCTGTCCTCTCACCAAATCAGGGGTGAGAGTACCCCAGCTTCTCCTTTAGAGGAGAAGTTCACTTATCTTCCCAATAGTCCATGGGCTGGTGGTTCATGCATTGGCTAATTCATACAAAGATCCTAACCAGCTATTTGATACTTTCTTCTTGGTTTGTTTTACACTGTGACCACCCTGAGAAATTGGAAGGACAGGTGCTATGATTCCCATTTCACACTTAAGGAGATGGAGGCTCAGGTCAGCAAGTGACTGGTCCACAGTCTTCCATTCTCTGAAAGGTGAGGCACATACAAAGGCCATGGGTGTCTGGACTCCTGTTACACTGTCACCGGCCTGGCTGCTAGGTACCTCCACAGTGAGATGCTTTAGTGGGGAGACACAGCGCATGTGAAATTGAATAGCACACCCATCCTGCAAGTGCACATAGGCACCATTACCTCAGCCACCCGCCTCCACCTACTCTGCTCCTCTCCTCCCAGTGCCACCTTTTATGTGCACTTCCCCTGGGTCCTTGGTTCTATTAGCCTCACTCTGGCCCATATGCCAGCCTGAGCATGGTTGCTGCAGGGATGAAGATCTGGGCTCCTCAATGAGCTGCTTGGGGTCAGATGTCATGTCTTAGGCTTCTCATATATATTCTTCACAGGGCCTAGAGCAATGCTGGGCATGGGACAGAGTAAAATGGAATGGCAGCTATCATCATCATGTCAATGGCTAACATTTACAGAGCACTCATCTTGTGCCAGGCACTGCTGGAAAAGGTTTACATATATTAACTCATTTTATCCTCACAGCAACCCCATTAGATGGGTATCATTATCCCCATTCTCATTGTACACGTAGGGGTGCAGAGGTGTGGAGAGATTTAGTAAATTTTCCATATAGCACGTAAGTGATCAAGGCCAGATTTAAGCCCAGGCCACTTGGCTTTGGAGCACTCACTCCTAAACACAACACCATACTGCCTTTCAGCGTGAGACTCCTACCTATGCATTTATCTCTGCAATAGCCCATTGATTCATTCATTCATCCTTAAATTTGCTACCATTTACCAAGAACCTGCCATGCCCGGGGCATTGTGCTCATACTCTATATGCACCTCTCACTCTCACATCCACATTGCAGAGTTAACTTTGTTATGATATCCATTTTATAGTTGAGAGAGATGAAGTTGCTTTCCCATGGTTGCATGGCAGGTGAGCAGGAAGGCTGGGATTTTCACCCAGGTCTAGTCTGAAGTGTCCAAAGCCTGAGCTGTTTCCTCCGAGTTACATTGCATCCACCTTCCTTCACCAATCTCGGTTCAACCTAGAACCCAGCATGGAGAGAGGTGCTAGCAGGCGGAGCCTAAGGCCTCTGGAGCCACTGGAAACGGAAATGGTAATAATGAAGATGAATCTGGGCACACCACCATGGCCTCTGCTGTTCCCTACCATATGGCCACTCTAAGCTGACCCCCAGTGATGGCCATTTTCCAGCACATATGGGAATCAAACAAGATAATATATGTGTGGCAAGGTCACAGATGTACTCACAGCACACTCAGATGTGCAGAGAAGGCACTTTTCTTTATTTTCTGTTAGCTGTTTGGAGTGTGTGCCCCTAGTCTGTGGGTAATGGGGGAGAGGCAACTATATTTTAGCCCAATCCAGTCATCTAAGTTCAATTCAATAATTTAGACGGTCTTTTAAAGAAACCACTCGGTTTCTTGTGGGTAAAATGCTGATCTTTCTTTCCCTCCTGCCCTCCAGGTGACCCCCTTGTGGATGGCGAGTGGCTGGGGGCGGGGGGCACTGGAGGAAAGGGCACATGTGGCCTCAAGCAGTCCTTGGGTGTGTGTGGGTTGGTGCCCATCAAGATGAGGGTGGGTGATCTATCTCTGAGTGCTCAGCAGGCCCGCCACTGCTGATGGGCAAGGCTGATAACCCCCTGGCATGTTCTTTTCTAGCTCCATCAGGGCAGGACTGCTCTGGTACTCCCATATGGAACAGGTCCCGTTCTGCCTCTTCATGATGCTGAAGATACTCTGAGGTCCTGGCCTACAGCCTTCTCTGAACTCTCTGAGAAATTCTCAAACTAGAATTACCTCACTTCAGGCAAGCACAAACTTCTGGGCTTAAACACCAAGAGGTACTTGGAGACCCAAACTCAGGCCTTCTCCCCACTGACTGTACACATTACCCAGTCTGCTTCAGTGCAGCCACCTCACACTATGGTAGGAACAGCCTGGGAAGCCAATGATCTGCCTGAGTTCTAAAAGAGATGGGGACAGAATCCTCTCTACTCTGGTGTTTTCTCCATTAATACAGGATAACTTCCTCTTTGGGGAGTTTAGCCTGGTGAAAGACCAGGATGTAGGTCTTATTGCCTCCCTCCTCATCTCCAGCTTCCTCCTTTCTCTTACAGGCCTCCAGACTGGAATGAATGAGTAACGGGATGTTCCCTATGGAAAGCTCCATGAGCAAGTCCTCTAGGTCGGATAGCATGTATGCAACACTTACTCTGTGCCTGTCTCAAAACTGCTTTATAAGGGAGGTCCGAGATATCCTCTGGCTGAAGAGGAAAAGGCTAAGTCATAGAGAAGTTATTTGCCCAGTGGATGAGCCAGGATTTGAGCCCCACTGGATTTACCAGGGTCCTCCAGGCCCACTCCATGGAGTCTTTGTTCCAAGTAGGACTCACTTCAGTGGGGTGACAAATCTCATTCATGGCTCAGCCTTGGAGGAACACAACTGCATGAGAATACAATTTAGGGGGAAAGTTAAAATGCATTAATTTTTGCTTTTGCAAAATATTATCCCCATCACAAATGAGATAGGTATTTGTAAACTATAAAGCCTAAAACAAAGATAAAGGATAATTGTTATTATCAAAATATTCCATCTGTACTGAAAAATTAGAAAAGGTTGTTTCTGCCCAATACAAAAAAAGATAGGGTAGAATAAGAACACTTGAGTTCTAATTTCAGCTCAGTGACCTTGAGCAAGTCATTCCCCCTCTCTTAACCAGCGTCCTCCTCTTTATTATGATAGGAATGAGTCTCTAATGCCCATGAGCTATAAATTCTGCATGTCTCTGCACAACAGAGGAGTTGGAGGTCCCTTGCCAACGCCCACAGACTGAAGCTCTGTTGGGGTCACCACCTGCGGGGATCTGTCCTGAGACCCTGACTCAGTGACAGATGAATAAAGTACACTGACACACAGATATGATGCTTTGTCAGTTCAGCTGAGGGTCCGTGGCCATTTACAGATTTCCTGGAGAGTGCTGTAAAGAGATAGCAGCTGCTGGCCCCCACCAGCCAGTGAGACTTGCATTTATTTAGTAAAGTTTAATTAACAAAGGCTTGAATCAACACCACTAGAGGTTAAAGGTCAAAGGACAGGTTCCAGTGCCCAAAGCAAACACCATTAGTGATTAATATCCCTGGTCGACCTACCTCCAAGAGGGCTATTCACCTCAAACGTTAATTTTAAGACCACATGAGTAAAAAAGCCAGCTAAGTAAACTACTCACATTCCTTTGTCTTTGTGCCTTAATCTCTCTGACTCCTGCAAAAGGATTCTGGGTGCCTTCACCCAAGAACTATAGAAAAAACTCTTAGGCCTTCCAAAAAGGTTTGAGACTATATTTTATAGCTTTCTCTAATATTTTTTCCTGTAATATTTTTGCCACCACCCTGAGTGAATTCCCACAAAGCTCTTACATGGTTCATACCATGCCTGGACCAGGGACACACATGCTAAAGGATCAGGAAGTTTGATCTCATAGGATGACTTCTGTTGAGTCCAGCACAGATTCCTATATGGCCCACACAGCACCATGGGCTCCAGGCAATCCTCTCCCTACTCCTCTGGCCACTAAGCTGCAGAAGACCTTATCTTCCCCACAGACAAGCCATATCTCTGATGTGCCAGCCCCAGGTAGGCTGAGGCTGTCACCTATTCTCTGCCCCCAGAGTCCTCCAGGCCCTTTGATTTTTATACGTTTGCAAAGAGAAAGGTGATTGTACAAGGGGATAATGAGGTGACAAGGGGCATTTTCAATAAGAGCCCTCCACATGGGCTCTCAGTTCTGGTTTGGTGGTTTGGTTACCCACAGAGGCATCCTTTCACACAGGCCACACATAGCTGCCCCCAGAAATGAATATCCTCCCCTTCCCCAATGTACACCCACATCCACAGAGATTTATCAGTTCTGTTCACTAGTAATAACACACACACACAGAGTTTGTTAACATACACAGTTCACTGACACACACAGTTCACTAATAATAACACCACCCATTTACTAAATGCCTGCCACGTGCCGGGTGCTGTGCTCTGTGCTTTACAAGGGTTGACTCATATGAACCCCATAACCACTTTTTGAGGCATGTTCCAATGTTACCCCCATTTTATAGATCTGTATGCAGAGGGTTTAAAGGGCAATGGGATATGAATCAGTCAGGTCCAACCCAGTAAACGGGAAACAATCCGAGTAGGTGAGGCTATGGTGAGGTCATACCCCCCAGAATTTAATACAGAATACTGGTTGCTTAGATGATGTGGGGAGCTGAGAAGTCAACAGGGGAGAGTAAGACAACAGCAAGACTAGCAATAGCAGGAAGCCACTGTTACCCCTATGGCTAGAGATGAAAGAAGGAGGTCACCAAACCCTAGCAGCAGGGGTTATCTTGAACTTCATGATCCTATTAGAAGGAATGTAGAACCAGAAGAAAGGCAGATACTGCTGGAAATAAAAAGGAGAAACACTCTCCCTTCCTCCCACCCTCCAGTTTCCATCAGGGCCTCCTATTGGTGGACCCAGAAACCAGTCAAGCTGATGAGGGAGCCTGAGAAACACAGCCAGTAGGTGTTGGCCCTCCAGTATAGAACAGAGCAAGGCGGGGGGAGGATGAGAAATGGTTCTAAGGGCAACAGTGCCTGTGACTGCACAGGCCATAAGATGAATCCAACCTAGATTCTGCTCTTAAGTGTCCTCCCCAAGACATGACCTGTACCTTTAACCATAGCAGAGAGCAGAGAGTGGATAAAGACTTTCGAGACAGAGAAGTGAGGCTGGGGTCCAAAGGGGTCAGAGGTTAGGGCTGCAGGTGCAGGTTGCAAGTGGGGGCTTCTGGGGAGGACATGTGCCTGAAGATCTACAGGCCCATTCTTCCGGGTACCAGTGCATCATGTGGGCAAGTGGACATGCATTGAGACAGCTTTCCAGACCAAGGCTGAAAGGGAGTAGATGGCCAGGGGGGAGTCAGTGGTGAGATGACCTCCAGTGGCAGAGGCAGAGGCTGAGGTGGAGGCTATGGTGAGGTCACACCCCCCGGAGGCTCAGCACCACTCAGATGAGAGATAAAGAGACGTGAGACCAAGGAGATGATGCAGGAGCTGTGATTTTTCAGTCCAAGCTTGTGAGAACGTTGAGGAGGAAAATAATAACGGCCACCCCCAGTCTTTGAAGATTCTTCATTCTTCAGTATCTTGACTTGTGTCTTCCCAACGAAATTCTGAAACAAGGATTTGGATGCAAGTGGTTTCTTTGGGCCATGACAATAGGAAGTATGGAACAGGGCAGCTTCAGGGCGCAGTATTAAGTAGCTGACAGCTGTGGGCCACTGGGGCTTGGTCCTGCTAGGGAGGCCTGGGGCCCTGTGGGGAACACACCTCATGCTTGAGCAATGAGCATGTGTGAGGACATGGGTGAGGCAACAGGAGCCCCAGCCCCACTGGGAATGGCAGAGTGTCCTTTAGCTATCCCACCGGGGAACAGGCTGAAAGTGCCACTAGAAAGGACTCAGATTCCTGGAAGTGTAGAATCTGGGAGATAACTAACCTGAAAATCGAATTCAAGAAAACGAGTTCCCCTTTCCCCTGTCCTCTTACCCCAGGCTTAAGAAGCTGCCATCTCTGATGATTGCATTTTCTACCCCATCCTGGAGGGAATCGTGAGCACTGGGGGCTGTCAGTCTTTCTAAATGGAATAAAAATGGAATTCCCTTTCCTTTCCTGGCCCACCAACTCACCCGCTCTCCTCACGCCCATGCTGCTTGGCCCCTGAGTACACTTGACATTCATTTTCCAGAGAGACAGTCTGAGTTTAAGTCTGGTGGGAAGAGAAGGTCCCTGGAGAAAAGACCAGGGCTTGAAGGCTGGGCTCCGGCCTCCTTGAAGGAGGAAGAATCCTTCTGCACACGGAAGGATTTAATCACAGCTTGGGACCAGCTCCCTCACTGTTTCCTTTTTGCTCTCCCCATCCCACCCACAGTGTGTTGTTTCAGAGCACTGGAGGTGCTTCCTTTTATCTCTACCTTGAGTATTCCGAGTTCTAATTAAGTTCATTTCACCCTTCTGATTTGAGAAGTCTTATCAGGAATACTTAACCTGTGCAAATAATACGTGGAGCCAGCCAGCACCAACCCTGCATGCTAATTGATCCTCACACAGGATCTCGACACAGCCAAGTTGCCAGGTCACCGGCAAGCTCCTGAGAGGTCAGAGGAAGGCACTCAGCTAAGAGTGAGAGAATCCAGCCTGGGCTTTTCACAGCCCGAAGTCCTGGGCCTGGATTGCTGGCAACTGGATGGCTCAGCCACTGGGTCTAACAGGCTCTGGGGGTATAATCAGGAGGTGCTTCTGAGGTTTGTTCCAGTCCCAGATGTCCAGCCTGCCCATAGGTCCAGCACAGCTTCACGGGCTACGCTTTGTCCTCCCATAGATCTGGCTTCTTGAAGCATGTCTGTAGGGAGGCGAGAGAGCTGAGCTATGAATGACTAAGGCAAACAACTTTCATAAAAGGCCAGGTGAGAAGGAAAGGACATCAGCCGGGGAATGCTGAGGCCAGGGTTCCAGTTCTTCCCCTGCCAGTAACCAGCTAAGACAAGTTACCTTCCTGTGTGGCCTCAATATGCACGCTGGGGCTGCATGAGCCTGGGGATTTGGCCTTGTGCCACATGGAACCCTTGGCTCTCAGACCTGAAGACCAGCAGAGGCTGAGTGGAGTTCTGACCCTTAAACCTCCTTCATCAAAGAAGCTACCGTTTCTCTGTTAGCTATTGAAATCCACAAAGGATTTAATTTGTGGGAAATAAAAGATTCTTTAGCTAAAAATTAGTGTAAGCTATTGGGTTAGGTGATGTCTCTGCTTCTTTCCAATGCTAACAATATCAGTTTTCAAAATCCAGAGGTAGGAGCTGGTTCAATGGTCTCGCTCTGTTCCCAGAGCTGTGGAACCCTGAATATATTACATTTTATTTCTTGGTATTGTGTCTCTGGGGTCAAATTAGATGATCCCACAGAACACCTGCCTCCGATGCAACCTCACATTTCCCAGAGATGTTGGCTCAGCTGGTGCAGATGGTAAAAAGTTGGGGACATTCCAAAGAGATGCTCCTTGAAAGTGATCACAATCCAGTGGGCTTAGAACCCACATTTCCAGAGCCACATCCAGGAGCAACAGGAACCTGTGAATAATACTTCCCTGTGGTGCAGAGAAGTGAGCAGATGCCGGTGGGGTAGAAGGAAGGGATAGAGACGGACAGTCAGTGTGGAGTCAGGAGGGAGACGAGGGCAGCACATCCAGATTACGTTCCACTCTGATGGATTCTCAGGTCTTGGAAAAGATGAGAGTCAAAACAAGGAGGCAGGCTTGGCACACCTGGGTCAGGTAGATTCTCCTCTTCCTCAGAGGAGCTGTATCCAAACTCCCCTGAGGTCCAAAGTGGGGCTTAAGGGGCGAGTGTTGCTTTGTTTCTGTATGAATGGGAACATGAAGGGGAAACACATCTAACCCAGGTTCTATCTGTCAGACTAGTTCCTCTTGTCTGACAAGCCCTGAGAGACAAATACACATTGATAAAGGTAAGGAAAGGAGGGAAGGGTATGAAGACATGGCTGGCAAGCCTGGGTGGACAGGAAGCTGGAAGGCCAGGCTCAGCCAGCCATGACCGAGTCTGAAGCTTGTCCTCCTCCCCTACACACGCAGTGCTTTCCTTTACAGCCCACAGCCAGAGAGGCCAGGAGGATGATTGCAGGGAGCTGTGCTGGGTCCTCTGTATCTGCTCCCCCGCAACCCCTCCCCCCACTAAGACCCCTGTCCAGCCTATGGGATCCCTCCCTGGACCGTCTGCCCCCAGGTTTCCATTTGGGTTTTGCCAATGAAGAACACCAACAGGAGATGGGGGGAGGAAGGAGAATGAGACTGGGGGCTCATTCCCAGCTCCCACCCTGTAGGATCCTCAACTAGAGGTCACAGCTCCTGTCCAGCAGTCCTCTACATACAACTTGTTCTGTCTCTGGGTTCTGGCCATTACTCTTCTGTTCTGTCCCCTTGGCCCTTCAGATCTAGGAGTGGGAATGGCCCCTGTGTTACTAGCCCTGGACACCACATCATTCCCTTGGTTTCTCTGCAATCTCCTTCCCCACTCTTCACATGATCCCTTTATTAAACTGTCTACAAACTCCCTACTTGCAATGTGACATTTCTTTCCTGCCTGAACCCTATGAATTGAGCAGTCTCTGCTTGGGCCTGGGGCTCCCAGCCCTGGGGGCACAGTATCCAGTCACACTTCCCTCCTGACCCCACCCCCAAGTCCACTCCCCTTTCCATCTCCCCTGGACCTCATTTTCTTTTTTTGAGACAGAGTCTTGCTGTGTGTCACGCTGGAGTTCAGCGGCACCATCTCGGCTCACTATAAGCTCCGCCTCCTGGGGTTCAAGCAATTCTTTTGCCTCAGCCTCCCAAATAGCTGGGACTACAGGTGCAAGCCACCATGCCCAGCTAATTTTTGTATTTTTAGTACAAAATTAGAGACAGGGTTTAGTAAAAAATTTAGAGACAGGGTTTCACGATGTTGGCCAGGATGGTCTTGATCTCTTGACCTGGTGATCTGCCCACCTCTGCCTCCCAAAGTGCTGGGATTATAGGCATGAGCCACTGCACCTGGGCTCCTGGACCTCATTTTCAAATCTAGACTCTCTGCTCTTTGAATTCCGTATCCGGCAACCACTTCTTGGTATGCCTGTCCCTCTCATTACACATAGGCACATTTTGATCACATTAAAAAATAAACACAATGCCAGTGCTTAATGCCTGAAAACACAGCTTTTATTCTGAGTTTTCTAGGTGCAGGCTGTTTTGGGCTGAACCAGGTTGATCAAGGAATTAAATAAGGATTAAGCAACTTGGAAGGCGCCTGCTAATCCAGCAATCAGACAAACCTATGCAAAATCATCTTGCTTCTTTTCCTAAAGTAAGAATTTTAAAAAGCAATTGGATTTTTTTGTTAATTAGATCAGCAAAAACCAGGCCAGTCAGGTAACCACATCCAGGGGGGCAGGGAGGAAAAAAAAGGAGGTAGGCAGTACACAGAGATCCATTTTAATGGGGGACTCACATGCCTCGGGAGCCTGCCAGGATGACCTCTCAACCTCCAAATCTCGACTGAACCCCTCATTCTCTCTGTGAGCCTTGATGTTAAGCTGTTTCCAAGGCTGTTCTCTCTGGTTGGCCTCCCTGTAATTGGAAAATCCATGTCAAAGGCCAGAATTATTTTCTCTGCCCAAGATACACTTTGAATACAAGAAAGCATAGGGTTTGAAATTAACCACCAAATCCTGAAATCAACTCTCAACCCCTCTGCTGAATGTCTGTGTGATCGCAGGCAAACAACCCTGTTTCTCTTGAGCCTCAGTCTTCTCTATGAAATGAGTCTTACGTTATGGAATTGTTGTGAAAATAAGGAAAATGACCCAGCTCCATATCTGGCACACAGTCACTTCATCCATGCTAGTCTTTTTTTTTTTTTTTCTTTTTTCCATTCTCCTTCAAACTATTCCCCAGACTCTGTTTCTCTCCACCTAGATTATTGCAATCACTTCTGCATTGAACATCGATTTTCCCCTCTGTCTGTGCATATCCCTTCTGCCATTTTCTGGCAGCAGAATCCCCCAAGTCCTTCCACCCTTCCTTTGGAGAACATGGAGGTGCTCTTCCCAGGCTCCATCTGTTTTTGGTGGGGCTGTGGGTCCCCGTATGCCTGCCCCACTCTATCTCCATCCCATCAGACCCTGATGCCAAGCATGGGGCTCGATTAGAGTCCTTCCACAGAATTTTCTCTTTTTTTCTGGGCAATGATGTAAAGATATGATCCCAAAGTGGCTGACAGCAATATCCCCAGCATGTAGAGAGACCTGAGAACATGATGACAAAGCAGGAAGAGAGTTTTGGGGGACCGAAACCCACACCAATCATTAAGGTCCCCAGAGCCTTCTCTTCAGTTCTATCAGTCCCCTAACTAGTTATCCTTTTGTGCCTGTGATAAGCAGGGTTAGTTTCCGTGGCTTACAGACAAACCTTCTTAACTGACCTCCCAGAATCGTGTTTGGACCCACTCCTATGCTTTCTTCATATTTAAAGCAGAGTAGATTTCTAAGATCACAAATCTAATCATGCTCGTCCCTGCTGCCTTGGCTTCCTACTGTTTTTAGAGTTCAGACCAAAATCTTCACTATGGCCTTCAAGGCGCTGCAGGGACTCCCCTGCCTTCCCAGCCTCTTCTCTCAGCAAGACCTTCCCCACCTCCTTGCTCTCTCGAATCCTAGCTACTTCCAGCCTTTGTTCTCACAACTTGGAATGTCTTCTACTTGCTCTACACCTAGAACACTTCTACTCAGACTTCACAGGGAAACCTCTGTTCCCTCTGTTCAAGGAAAGCCTTCCTTGACCCTCTTCACCCTCTTTCCCATTTGGTCAAGCTGCTGTAACAGGCTCGCCTTGCCATATGTGATCTCTTATTGATTTGTGATTTGTGGCATCACTGCATTCACCTCTGTCTGCCTTACCAGACTGTGAGCTTCCAGAGGGCAGGAACCCTACCTGTCCCATTCACTCTAAATCGCCTCTGCTTGGAACAGTGCCTAGCATAGTAGGGCTCTTAAAAGTTTTTTGAATGAATGAATGGGTGACCCACATATAAGACCTAGTCTTGATTACTCTTCGTTCATGAAATCTCTCTTTCTGTATGATTTTCTGGGTCTTCTGAGACTACAATGCCTTCTTGCTTACTTCTCTCCATTCCCCTTCCCAACTAATTCATCAGATCATTTCTGCCTTCCTAAAACCACCTGCTCAATAACGTCCAATGGCTCCCTACTGCCCAGTATACACAATAAACATCCACTCACTGTAGTTCCCCAAATGTATCCCCACTGGACAGCTGCCACAGTAATCCCCTGCCATACCTGCTGCCCCCCTGCATTCACACACTCACATACATTCTTCACAGGGTTGGTTGCTTCTGCTATTTCCTCTGCTCGGAGGGTCTCCTCTCTCTTGCATTCCATATGCTATGTCTTCTACAAATCTCTGGGCAGAACCACTGCCTCTGTAGAGCTCCCTTCGTTAAGCTCTCCCCTCTCCCCATGGTAAGTCTCCCGTCTCTGAGTTTTTCTCACAGCAATCCATTGATTATATTTAAACTTAGAACTTTTTTTTCTAGCTATTTCATAATTAGTATAGTTCTTTACAGGTCACTGAGCCCTTTCATACACAAGATCTAATTTGATCCTAAAAACTTTGTAGGGAATTTGGGGCAAGTATTTTAGGGAATAATTCAACTCCCAGGATCAGAAACCCACGGAGTTCACTTAAGTAGAAGGGATTTATTAGAAAGATACTGGGGCAGAGCATGCGTCCTAATATCAGGGAGTGCAGGCTGGTCTCCAAGGACCTAGAAAGGCATCCCGCAGGCTTCCTTCTCTCTTTTTCCTTTCCGTCTCATCTCTGGTCTCTCTTTGCTCTATCTGTTCCATTCTCCTCTCTGCAAACCAGCCTCCTCTGAAAAGCTCCCCATAAATTCAGTGTCAACATAACTTTGAGTTCTTATCGTGCCAACTCTGGCTCCAGCTCTAAAATTATCACTCTGGGTCTCAACATCATCCAAAGTATCAATGTCTCTTCTCAATATCTCAGTGCAAGTTCTCAAGAGAAGCACTGATTGGTTACTAGCCATCCAGTTCAGTGGCTAGTTTAAGCCCCGTGCCCTCCCCTGGCACAATGAGCTGTAGAAATAAGTCACATTGCCCATAGCCCATTCAGCAAGGCCTGGAGAGTGCAGGGCAATGAGCCGAACAAGTGAAAGGATAGTGTAGTGTAACGAATGCACATGTGAGTGTTCAAGCCACGACATCTATGCACAAATCCTGGCTATGGTAATTATTAGCTGGTAACCTTGAAAAGCACTTGACATCTCTAAGCCTTTCCTCATTTTAAAATTAGAATAAAAACAGCATCTTCAGTACAGGATTGTTGTGACACAAAAATGTTACAATCTCTGTAAAGCACTTGACACAAGGCCTGGCACATGATAGTTGCTCAATAAATAATAGCGGCTAACATCTGCTACAACACATGTTGTTGATGAAGGTGGCCCAGAGTCCTCAATCCCAGCTGGAGCCCATACAGAATCGCTGAACCAGAATCCTCAGGAGTCCATATTTTGTAAGAGTTTCCCCAGGTGTTCCTGGTTCATCTGACCCAGCTGCCTCATTTATAAATGGGAAACTGAGGCCCCAAAGGCAAGGGGACTTACACCAGGTCACATTGTGAGCTGGTATCTGGGTCTGGGACCCTTCCTCCCCGTGGCACAAACTAAAGACGCAGTTCCCAATGGTTGGATCTGAACACACTTGTGATGGCAGGGCTTGAAGGTCCTCAAGGATGACAGAGGGTGCCCAGCAGGAGTTGGCCCACACTTCAGAGCATCTGGGTTTGCACCCAGGTGGGCTTCTAACCTGCTTATGTGGCATCCAGGGAGTTAGGTTTTGTGCCTCAGTTTCCTCTTGTGTGATACAGGTTGAGACTATCCATCTCACTGAATTTTGTAAGAATTATATGACTTACAGATGTAACCACAAGATGGCCGATTGCAGCTCCCAGCGAAAGTGAGGAGAGTGATTGGATGCCGCATTTCCAGATGGATTTTTATTGCCCACAGACCAGGAGATTCCCAGATGGAGGAGCCCCACAGGTCGCCAGCACGGCTGGTTTGGCCCCCACGGCTGGTGGGGCTGTTTTCACTGGCATAGCTGTTTTGCCGGCACCCTGGCAAAGGGGTTCTCCATACAAAATACACGAGTCTGGGCACTGTTTTAGCTGGCAATTGGAGCTCCTGGGAGACAGGGTCACCCATTCATCTGATTAAAAAGGGGACTGAAACAGGGATCCAGGCCAGGAGATTCCCAAGCAAAAAAGTGCCATGAATCTCAGCACGGCTGTTTCAGCTGGTGCAGTGGGTCACCAAATGGGAAATCACATGGATCCCAAAGCCTTTTCAACAGGCAACTGGAATACCTGGGAGACAGAGTCAACCATTCAACTAAAAATATTTGTTAAAAAAGGGGCTCTGAGGCAGGAAGCCAGGTGATCAGGCTCGGCTGGTCCCACCCCCACAAAAAAACAGCAATCAGAAACGCTCTGGATTGAGTTTCACAGCAAGCACAGCTGAACCCGGGATGGTCCAGCTCTGTGGGGGAGGGGCATCTGCCATTACCGAGGCAGTCCACCACTACAGAGTAAGTTTGCCATTGTTGAGGCAGCCTGCCTTTACTGAGGCAATCTGCCATTACAGAGAGAGTCTGCCATTATAGAGGTGGGCCACCATTGCTGAGGCAGTTCTAACTACACCCATATAAACAGGACTACAGGGAAGTTCACCTAGCAGCTGGATGGAGCCCACAGCAGCTCAGCAATGCCTCTGCAGGAAGACAGTGACTAGATCGTCTCCTCGCTGGGCAGGGAAGCCCTGAAAAAAGCCAGCAGCACAATAGAAACTTATAAATAAAGCCATAACTTCCAGGGACAGAGCACCAGGGAAAAAATTAAAAGTGGGGGGGGGGGGCGGTTTATGAGTTCTGTTGCAGTAGACTTAAACGTACCTGCCCACCAGCTCTGAATGAACAACAGAGCTCACAGCTCAGCATTTGAGCTTCTATAAAGGATAGACTGTCTCCTCAAGCAGCTCCCTGACCCCCATATATCCAAAGAGTCACCTCATAAAGGAGAGCTCAGACTGACATTTGGCGGGTATCCTTCTGGGACAAAGACAGCAGAAGAAAAAACTGGCAGCAACCCTTACTGTTCTGCAGCCACTGCAGGTGATCCCCAGGCAAGCAGGGCCTGGAGTGGACCTCAGCAGTCCTATGGCAGAGGGGCCAGACTGTTAGAAGGAAAACTAAGAAACAGAAAGAAATAACTTCATTATTAACAAATGGAATGTCCACTCAGAGACCCAATCTGAAAGTCAAGAACTACAAAGACAACAGGTGGATAAATCCCCAACTTTGTAGATGGGAAGAAACCAGTGCAAAAAGTATGAAAACACCCGAAACCAGAATGCCTACCCTCCTACAAGGGATCACAACTCCTCACCAGCAAAGGAACAAGGCTGGATGGAGAATGAGTGTGATGAATTGACAGAATCAGGCTTCAGAAGGTGGGTAATAAGAAACTTCTTTGAGCTAAAAGAACATGTTCTAACCCAATGTGAAGAAACTAAAAACTTGAAAAAAGAATTGACAAAATGCTAACAAGAATAAACAACTTAGAGAGGAATATAAGTGAATTGATGGAGCTGAAAAACACAAGGCGAGAACTTCCAAAGCATACTCAAGTTTCAACAGCCGAATTGACCAAGCAGAAGAAAGGATATCAGAGGTCGAAGATCAACTCAATGAAATAAAACAAGAAGGCAAGATTAGAGAAAAAAGGATAAAAAGGAATAAACAGTCTCCAAGAAATATGGGACTATGTGAAAAGACCTAATCTACGTTTGATAGGTGTACCTGAATTTGACGGAGAGAATGAATCCAAGCTGGAAAATACTGTTCAGAATATTATCCGGGAAAACTTCCCCAACCTAGCAAGGCAGGCCAATATTCAAATCCAGGAAATACAAAGAACACCACAAAGATATTCCTCAAGAAGAGCAACCCCAAGGCACATAATCATCAGATTCACCAGGGTTGAAATGAAGGAGAAAATGCTAAGGGCAGCCAGAGAGAAAGGTCAGATTATCCACAAAGGGAAGCCCATCAGACTCACAGCAGATCTCTCAGCAGAAACCCTACAAGCCAGAAGAGAGTGGGGGCCAATATTCAACATCCTCAAAGAAAAGAACTTTCAACCCAGAATTTCATATCCAGCCAAACTAAGCTTCATAAGTGAAGGAAAAATAAAATCCTTTGTGAACAAGTGAGTACTCGGAGATTTCGTCACCAGCAGGCCTGCTTTACAAGAGCTCCTGAAAAAGGGACTAAACATAGAAAGGAACAACCACCAACAGCCACTCCAAAAACATACCAAAGGGTAAAGAGCATCAACACAATGAAGAAACTGCATCAACTGATGGGCAAAACAGCCAGCTAGAATCAAAATGGCAGGATCAAATTCACACATAACAATATTAACCCCAAATATAAATGGGCTAAATGCCCCAATCAAAAGACACAGACTGGCAGATTGGATAAAAAGCCAAAACCCATCAGTATGCTGTATACAGGAAACCCACCTCACATGCAAGGAATACACAAAGGCTCCAAATAAAGGTATGGAGGAAGATTTACCAAGCAAATGGAGAGAGAAAAAAAAAAAGCAGAAGTTGCAATTCTTGTCTCTGATAAAATAGACTTTAAACCAACAAAGATCAAAATAGACAAAGAAGGGCATTACATAATGGTAAAAGGATCAATGCAACAAGAAGAGCTAACGATCCTAAATATATATGCACCCAATACAGGAGCACCCAGATACATAAGGCAAGTTCTTAATGACTTATAAAGAGACTTAGACTCCCACACAATAATAGTGGGAGACTTTAACACCCCATTGTCAATATTAGACAGATCAATGAGACAGAAGGTTATCAAGGATATCCAGGACTTGAACTCAGACCTGGACCAAGCAAACCTAATAGACATTTACAGAACTCTCCACCCCAAATCCACAGAATATACAATCTTCTCAGCACCACATTGCACCTACTCTAAAATTGACCACATAATTGGAAGTAAGTCACTCCTCAGCAAATGCAAAAGAACGAAAATCATAACAGTCTCTCAGACCACAGTGCAATCAAGTTAGAACTCAGAATTCAGAAACTAACTCAGAACCACACAGCTTCATGGAAACTGAACTACTGGCTCTTGAATGTTAACTGGATAAACAATGAAATGAAGGCAGAAATAAAGATGTTCTTTGTAACCAACGAGAATGAAGATACAGCATACCAGAATCTCTGGGACACATTTAAAGCAGTCTCTAGAGGAAAATATATAGCAATAAATGCCCACATGAGAAGCAAGGAGAGATCTAAAATCAACACCCTATTGTCAAAATTGAAAGAGCTAGAGGAGCAAGATAAAAAAACTCAAAACCTAGCAGAAGACTAGAAATAACTCAGATCACAGCAGAACTGAAGGAGATAGAGACAAAAAAAAAACCTTCAAAAAATCAATAAATCCAGGAGCTGATTTTTCAAAAAGATCAACGAAATATACAGACCACTAGCCAGATTTAAAAAAAAGAAAGGAGAGAATAATCAAATAGACGCAATAAAAAACGATAAAGGTGATATCACCACAGATTCCACAGAAATACAAACCAGCATCAGAGATTATTACAAACAACTCTATTCACATCAAGTAGTAAACCTGGAAGAAATGGATAAACTCCTGGACACTTGCATTCTCCCAAGCCTAAACCAGGAAGAAGTCAAAACCCTGAATAGACCAATAACAAGGTCTGACGTTGAGGCAGGAATTAACAGCCTACCACCCAAAACAAGCCCAGGTCCAGATGGGTTCATAGCCAAATTCTACAAGATGTACAAAGAGGAGCTGGTATCATTCCTTCTGAAACTATTCCAAACAATCCAAAAAGAGGAAATCCTTCCCAAATCATTTTATGAGACCAACATCATCCTGATACCAAAACCTGGAAGAGACTCAGCAAGAAAAGAAAACTTCAGGCCAATATCCATTATGAACATAGATGCAAAAATCTTCAATAAAATACTGGCAAACTGATTGCAACAGCACATCAAAAAGTTTATCCACCATGATCAAGTAGGATTCATCCCAGGGATGCAAGGCTGGTTCAACATACACATCTATAAACATAACTCACCACATAAACAGAACCAAAGACAAAAAACACATGATTATCTCAACTGATACAGAGAAGGCCTTTGACAAAATTCAGCAGCCCTTTATGCTAAAAACTCTCAATAAACTAGGTGTTGATGGAACATATCTCAAAATAATAAAAGCTATTTATGACAAACCAACAGTCAATATCATACTGAATGTGCAAAACCTGGAAGCATTCCCTTTTAAATCTGGCACTAGACAAGGATGTCCTCTCTTACCAATCCTATTCAATATACTAGTGGAAGTTCTAGCCAGAGCAATCAGGCAAGAAAAAGAAATAAAGGATATTCAAATAGGAAAGGAGGGAGTCAAATTGTCTCTATTTGCAGATGACATTATTGTATATTTAGAAGACCCCATCGTCTCAGCCCAAAAGCTCCTGAAACTGATAAGCAACTTCATCAAAGTCTCAGGATACAAAATCAATGTGCAAAAATCTCAAGCATTCCTATACACCAATAACAGACTTAAAGAGAGCCAAATCAAGAACAAACTGCCATTCACAATTGCTACCAATAGAGTAAAATACCTAGGAATACAACAACCAAGGACCAGAAAGGACCTCCTCAAGGAGAACTACAAACCACTGCTCAACGAAATAAGAGAGAACACAAACAGATGGAAAAACATTCCATGTTCATGGTTAGGAAGAATCAATATCATGAAAATGGCCATACTGCCCAAAGTAATTTACACATTCAACGCTATCCCCATCAAGTTACAAATGACCTTCTTCACAGACCTGGAAAAAACCACCTTAAACTTCATATGAAACCAAAAGAGAGCCCACATAGCCAAGTCAATTCTAAGCAAAAAGAACAAAGTGGAAGGCATCACACTACCGGACTTCAAACTATACTACAAGGCTACAGTAATCAAAACAGCATGGTACTGGTACCAAAACAGAGATATAGACCAATGGAGCAGAACAGAGGCCTCGGAGACAACACAACACAACACATCTACAACCATCCAATCTTTGACAAACCTGACAAAAACAAGCAATGGGGAAAGGATTCCCTGTTTAATAAATTGTGTTGGGAAAACTGGCTAGCCATGTGCAGAAAGCAGAGACTGGACCCCTTCCTGACACCTTACACTAAAATTAACTCCAGATGGATTAAAGACTTAAACATAAGACCTAATACCATAAAAACCCTAAAAGAAAATCTAGGCAAAACCATTCAGGACATAGGCATAGGCAAGGACTTCATGACCAAAACACCAAAAGCGTTGGCAACAAAAGCCAAAATAGACAAGTGGGACCTAATTAAACTCCACAGCTTCTGCACAGCAAAAGAAACAATCATTAGAGTGAATCAGCAACCAACAGAATGGGAAAAAATTTTTGCAGTCTATCCATCTGACAAAGGGCTGATATCCAGAATCTACAAAGAACTAAAACAGATTTACAAGAAAAAAAACAAACAAGCCCATTCAAAAGTGGGTGAAGGATATGAACAGACACTTTACAAAAGAAGACATACATGAGGCCAACAAACATATGAAAAAATGCTCATCATCACTGGTCATTAGAGAAATGCAAATCAAAACTACATTGAGATACCATCTCACGCCAGTTAGAATGGTGATGATTAAAAAAATCTGGAGACAACAGATGCTGGAGAGGATGTGGAGAAATAGGAACACTTTTACACTGTTGATGGGAGTGTAAATTAGTTCAACCATTGTGGAAAACAGTGTGGCGATTCCTCAAAGACCTAGAAATAGAAATTCCATTTGACCCAGCAATCCCATTACTGGGTATATATCCAAAGGATTATAAATCGTTCTACTGTAAGTACACATCACATGAATGTTCATTGCAGCACTATTTACAATAGCAAAGACCTGGAACCAGCCCAAATGCCCATCGATGATAGAATGAAAAGGGAAAATGTGGCACATATACACCATGGACTATTATGCAGCCATCAAAAATGCTGAGTTCGTGTCCTTTGTAGGGACATGGATGAACCTGGAAACCATCATTCTCAGCAAAACTGACACAAGAACAGAAAATCAAACACCACATGTTCTCACTTATAGTTGGGTGTTGAAAAATGAGAACACGTGGTCACAAGGAGGGGAGCATCACACACTGGGGTCTGTCGGGGGGAAATAGGGGAGGGACCGTGGAGGGTGAGGAGTTGGGGAGAGATAGCATGGGGAGAAATGCCAGATATAGGTGATAGGGAGGAAGGCAGCACATCACACTGCCATGTGTGTACCTATGCAACAATCTTTCATGTTCTTCACATGTACCCCAAAACCTAAAATGCAATGAAAAAAAAAGAATTATATGATTTATGATGCATGAAATTTTGAGAACAGTTCTTAGCACAAAGCTAGAACTATCAGCTTTTACTATTATTGGTAAACTTATACCTTCTGGGTCTCCTTTTGACAAAGTGTTACTAAATCACAAATGTGAAAAGGACAACAAACAAATCCCAACTAAAACTCTGGGATTCAGCCTCCATGCACAGTTTCCAATAAGACCATGAATAACCACATACACTTCTACTGGCACCTTCACCCAAAGTAAACTTAACCTCACACATATGACTGTGGACACACTCAACACGATACAGACATTTGATGAGGAACTCCTTAAAAGCAAGTCTGTGTTTCCCCCGAGACGGGGGCTCCCTGAGGATGGGGTTGTTTCTCCCCTCAACCTGGGGCTCCCTGAGGATGGGGCTGTGTCTCTTCAGACTGGGGCTGAGGATGGGACTGTGTCTCCCTCAGACTGGGGCTCCCTAAGGACAGGGCTGAGTCTCCCTCAGACTGGGGCTCCCTGAGGACTGGGCTGTGTCTCCCTCAGACTGGGGTTCTCTGAGGATGAGGCTGTGTCTCCCTAATAAAGGTTCCCTGAGTCAGAGCTGTGTTTACCCTCAGAATGGGGCTCCCTGGGGATGGGGCTGAGTCTCCCTTAGACTGGGGCTCTCTGAGGATGGGGCTGTATCTTCCCTCAGACTTGGGGGCAGCTCTCTGAGGACAGGGCTGTGTCTCCCCTCAACCTGGGGCTCCATGTGGTTAGAAACCATCTCTCAACATTCAGTTTGGAAGAATAGGGACCTCTGGACACTCTCTTCTCTCTTCACTACTGACCTTCAGTTCCTTGGGCAAGGCTCTGCCTGGTATTTGGTCTCTTCCCCACCCAAATACTCAGAGCTTATGAACTTTCTCCAAGCCATTTCCTGCCACTCTAATTGCTACATGCTCTATTTTATGTATTTTAATTCATGCTTTAAATCTTAGAGGTACATCTCAATTCACTCTGGCAAAAGTTCCCTCTTTAGAAGCTGGAATAAACAAATAAATTCTTCCCAGGCAGATGGCAACCAGAAACCTTAAGGTAATTCATATCAGCCTGTCACTCTGCCACCTTGGTTCTGTCATCTGAGAGAGGCCTGTATGTGGGGTCACCCCGGCAGTCTTTCATACCTTCCACTCCTGCCTTCTGAGGGGTACAACTACTCCCAAAGTTTCAGTCTTGATGGTAGCCACTCTCCCCAGATTCTCTAGTGGAAGACACATTCTGGCTTGCTTTGTTCAATGTGCTCTTGTGGCAGCTGTAGAACAGTGGTCCTCACCCTTGTGGTCAATTTCCAACACCTGGAGAGTTTGAAACATATTGATGCCCAGAGTCCACCCCCAGAGATTTGGGTTTTGTTGGTCTAGAGTGAGACCCTGGTGTTGTTCATTTCTGTAACTCCCCAGGCGATCTTATTTTGCAGCCAGGGTGGGGAACCATCACTGTAGGAAACTCAGAGGTTAAAAAAACCCATGCCCAATTTCCACCACGTTTCATGGAAGGCACAGGCGCCTGCTCCATTAGACTGTGGGCTCCATGAGGGCTGGCACCCCTTCTGTCTAGTCTGTGGCAGTACTCTCATTGCACTGCCTGGCAGATAGTAGGTATCCCATAATATACACTGAATGAAACTTAAGCCACCCTCTTTCCATAGGCACCATGACTTGCCTCACATTTCCAATATAGGCCCCCACTACATACTAACTGGGAGGTCTGGAGCAAGTCAACCTACCTTTCTAAGTCTTGATTTGCACATCTTTAAAATGGGGATTCCCTGGCTGAAGGCTCACCCAGAGAGGAAAAGTATGGACTTCAGCAGGAGCTCTGAGGAGCAGAGGCATGCCCTGGGAGCCTAGAAATGCACATTTGTAGTTTTGCTTGAGCTGAATTACTGTGTGACCTTCAGCACATCTCCTGACCTCTCTGAGCCTCTAACCTCCACCAGCCACCCTCTCCCCACCTGCCAGCATATTGGGTGGCTCTCTGGGTTAGGAGCCACTTTGCTGACCATGGCAGCTGCCCTTCAGACTTCCAGGCAGTGTCTGACCAGCCTGAATACTCCCAGGCAGGAAGTGTGGAAGTAAAGCACAGAAATGCAGCTGTGGAGAGAAAAATCTCTTGATGCAATAGCCCCTGGAAAATCCCTACTCTAACAGGCACAGTTCTGTCCCCAAGACACAGCCACAGTGTGGGTCAGACTCCAGGGCCCTCTCTCTGTACCATCTGCTCTGGGAGGGGGAATCAGGGTATGAAGGTGACTTCTGCTCAAGCATAGTATGGCAGGGTGCTCATCAGAGATGGGATTCCATATAGATGGGAAAGTGGTACATTGGTTGCAGCTTCCTTCCCCAGGTCCCAGGATCTAGTTGGGTCCCTTTCTCCCATCGTAGAAGAAATCTGAACTCCCGGGATGGGGTCATTGTGGGGAGAGGGAGGAGAAAATCTGTGCTGATCCTGGAGGTGGGGAAATGAGGAAGGAAGTCCCTATGCTTTTTCATAACCCACTCAAGCAGGAGTTGCTTCCTGACTGCCTAAGCCTGCTGCAATCCTACTTGGAACTTCTAAGCATCCTATGCCATCTGCAGAGAATTACACACACACATGAACATGACTTGGGGCTGTTTCCATCACTGGGGCTGTGACTGTTTTTTAAAAGGGCAGCAAATAGGGTGGGCAGCATAACAGCTCAGGGTCAAAAAGAACAAGAATCAAAGCCCAATTTTGCTGATTCTTAGCCGTGCAATCATGGACAATTTATTTTTACCTCTTTGACCCTCCATAGCCTCATCAATGAGATGGGAACAGGAAAACCTACCCCATAGAATTGCTGACAACATGGAATTAAGTAATCTGCAATGTTCCTAGCATAGTGCCTTGCGCAGTGGACCTGCTCGGCAAGCAAATGATGATGATGATGATATCGATGATGATAGCAGTGGTAGTGAGAGTAACAAGTCCCAGCTGTGCTCCAGTGCCTTGAGAGTAGGAGCCTGTCTTAGAACCCAGTGGAGGGTCAAACACACCAAAGGAGAAGCAGCAAGATGGAAGGTTTGGGGAGTGAGTGGGAGGAGCCAGGCTCACTGCTGGCAAGACTACAGCACATGCCACACCGTCTGTTTATCGTTGCCCCTGCAGCTTTCTTCTCTAAAACGCCATAATTAATACTACGCCTCTTCCGCCCCAGCCCCCAAGCGCCTCTTAGGCAGGGAAGGAGCGTGCCTGCCTTCTGCCCCCGGAAGCACCGGAGAGACGCCAAGGCTCAGCGGCGGCGGCGGCGGGCGAGAGAGAGGCTGACGCGGGGCTGCCCTGGGCGCAGGCGTTCGTGCGGTTCCCTTGGCAGAAAGGGTATAAGTAATCCGCAGCGCTCTCCTTTCATTAAGCCTTCACGTTTATACCTGAATTAACTTTTCACATCCAGTTAAGGCGCACGGGAGGCTCTATCCGCCGCAGGCGTGACAAGCGCAGCTGGGAGTGCTGGTCGGAAGTGGGGGCTGCGATGCCCTACCACCCAATAGCTGAGGGGCCGGAGCCTCCAGGTGTCTCGGGGCGGGGCGGGGTCGAGCTTCCAAGCTCCGCCCAGGCGCCCCAGGCCGATATCTGAAAAGGGAGAAGGGCGCTGCGCTCCAGCCTGGGACCTGCGGGGGAGGGCGCAGGCCCATGGGGCCGTGGTGCGAGTGTGTGGGCGTCTTCCCGTGTCTCCTGCTGGAAGAGATTGGAGCCTCCTTCGAGGTTCTGGCTTCGCCAGCCCGAGCGGGGAGTGGGAGGTGGGGGCTGTTCCAAGCGGGAGGCGAAGTGCGCTCAGCTCTTTAGGTGTTCTCCTCACGCTCCTGTTTGGACTTAACGAAGCTGCGGAAACACACAGGGGCGTGCGCCCTGGTGCGCACAGGTAGGTGTTTGTGGAAGCATCCCCAGGCTCCGGTTTGCTATAAAAGAGACCTCATTTTGCTTTAGCTCCCTGGATCCGGAGCCCGTGAAACTGCCAGCGTCTCCTTGACACCCTTCAGGGATGTAAACAGGGGCCTGCTGGTGCCCTCCGCTTCGGAAGATGGGCTATGTCAAGGCGTCTTTCCCCAGACGCCAGGAGGAGTAGGCTGCCTTGCTTCTCTCCTGGCAGCCTCCTTGTGAGTCATCGGAGCGAAGTGTTTTCTAGGAACTACTCAGCCTGCAGTGTTGTGACAGGGAGGGTGTGTTAACGTGGCCTCCCCCCCACACCCGCAGTACTCTCTGTAGGCTCTGCCTCCTCCTCCCCCTTCACCTGCCTCCTCCACGCAGTTCGACATTGGGTCTTCTCAATCAATAGTCCTGCTCCCCCACTGCACCCCCAACCCTCTGCTGGACACCTAACGTGCTTGGTCAAAGGAGAGAAGGGAAGGAGCCAAAGTGCCTGCAAGGTCTCAAGAAATTATTTTCTTCACGATCTTTGTCATCTACTGGTTTAAAATCTAGTGGGGGTGTGGGGGAATAAGACGAACCTTGTAGACATGGCTAGCATGTGGGGGGGTGATGAATGCTGGAGTAAGGAGTGATCAAATGCCGGAATGAGTGTTTGCAACCAGACTCGCACCCTTCGGAGGAAGGAAAGTGTTGTGGGCTGGCTCTGAGTCACCCAGGATTTCTCAGGGGAGGTGGGATTTGGACTAAGCCTTTGTAACAGCCTCTGTTCAGTGCATGATGTCAAGTTGCCAGGCTGTGAGTTTAGTGCTTGACACCTATTATCTCATTTAATCCTTATAACAACCCCATGATCTCAGCCTTATAATTACCGTTCCATCTTCTAGACGAGGAAACAGGCCCGGAGGGGTCAGGGAACTGCCAAGGTCATGAGCTGGTGCATAGCTTTTAATCTGGGCCTATCCGACTCCTAAGCCCTGGCTCCAAAACTTAATGCTTTAGGGCCTCATCCAACTTTGAAAAAATGCAAAATTTCCTAAGAAGGAGAACTGAAAGGAGGGCATTGCCACAGAGACAGAGCATTAAGAAGATGGGAGGGTGTCAGGAGGATCTGACTCTGGCTGGAGGGATGTTTCCAGGCCAGCAGTAAGAACTCGACTGTCTTTTCTAGGATGTGTATGTATTACTGTCCCCAACCCAAAGATCTCTTCATTGTAGGGGAGGGGATTTGTGGTGCTCTGATTTCCCAGGACTCCCTCTGGGAAACCCAAACCACCTCTGAGTAAGGGTAGAAATGTCTCCTTGTAAATCCTACCCCCAAGAACTTCAGGATATCAAGAATTTAGAGATTCTGTGACCCAGTTGATCCAATACCTTCTGTTCAATTTGGATCAATAAACGTGTGCCAGACATTAAGTGCTAGAAATGATTAAGGGACAGTCCTTTCCACCAGAAAGATTATAGTCTAGTGGCAATGATAGACACATAGAAAAAAATCAATATGGATGATAAATGCAAAGATAAAATTCATGGTCCTTCTCCATACTTGGGACATCAGCTCAGGAGGAGAGGACACAAGCTGAGCCTTGAAGGCTGAGCAGATGATAGGTGAGGAAAGGGGGGAGCAGCATTCGGTTAGAGAACATCGCATTTGCAAGGTCATGGAGGTGTGGAACAGCAGTTTGTGTTTGAAATTTTAAGCAGGTCTGGTTACTACAGCATATCCTTGGAGACAGGGAGTGCAGCGATGAGGCTGAAGAGGTGAGCAGGATCTCACCATAGGAGGCTTCATGGGACTGGCTGAGGGGCTTGGGCTCAATCCTTCAGAGGACTGAAGAGCCTTTGGCAGGATATAACCTGGTTGCTTTGCATTTTAGAAGCACCCTTTGGAAACAAAGAGGGTGAGGATTTCCACTGCACAAGACTGAAAGCTAGGAGGCTGACAAGGGAAAGTCTGCTCTGCTTCACCCAAGATATGATGGAGGTCCAGATCAAAGCACTGGTAGTAGGTTAGAGAAGAGAAGAGTGGGTTAAGAAACACTGAAAATGGGGAAGAGATGAGAAAAGGCCAGGGATGGAGAAGGAGGCACCTGGGGGCCTGTAGACTTCCATCTTGGGTGACCGAATGGGTGATGTTGCCTTTAAGATTTGGAACACAGGGAGAGAAGCAGGTTGGTGGGAGGGGATGATGGGTCATTGTGGATTTGGTTGAGTTCATGATCATCAAGTGACATTTAGGTGGATGCTTGCAGTAGATACCTGGAATCAAGCTCAAAGGAGAGGCTGGAGATGCAGAATGGGGAAACATCAGCAAAAAGATAGGTTTACAAACTAAGAGAGTGAGTGAGCTCAGCTACAGAGATCATGTAGAAAAAAAGAGAAAATCCATCAACAGACCCCAGGGAGCAGCCATGTTCAGGAGGTCGACAGAGGGGAGACAACTGCGGAGGAGACTAAGCAGAAACAACCAGAGAGCTGGAAGCCAAGGGGGCACAGGGTGTCAGGGAAGGAGGAGCCCCAATGTTAAATGCAGCCAAGAGTCAGAGGAAGATCAAGACTGAAAAGTGTCCACTGGCTTTGGCAGAGTGGAGGTCACTGTGGCTGTCTTACCAGGGTCCTGGCAGGAAAGAGATGTGGCTCTTAAGTTGGGAAATTTTCAGAGTTGAATAAAGGGAATCTTGATAACAGCATGGCCTGGTGCAGTGGAGGCCCTGAGGAAGATAGTGCAGGGCACTGGGAGAGGTCACAGAGGGGTGGCATGGGCAGTTCCCACCCTGGGCCAGAGCGCCAAGAAGAGCCAGGCCCAGGGAGGGCCGAATGCAGAGGGCTGTTGGGGCTTGTGAAGCTGGTGAAGGTGAACTGCCAGCAGAGTGAGACCTCAAGGGTAGGGAGTTGTGGAGATCAATTTTCTAACCTCTCTCCGTCCCAGTCTCCAGCAGAGGTTCCCTATAGGCCTTATCCACAAGGAAGCCACTAGGTTAGTGTGACAAAAGGTAAGTGAAGGATCCCCAGGTCAGCCCCTGGGAGCAGAGAGCAGAGTGGAAGAGGGTGGAGAGCAGGCATGGAGGGACAAAGAGGAGATGCCTAACGTGGTGGGCCCCCTAGAGCACTTCAGTGGAGCCATGGTGGACGCAGGCTCAAGACCCATGGGTAGTAGCTGGGTCATGCAGCAAATACTTGCCACACCTGTCAGCATCCCCTGAGTGCCCTTCCTGGGTGTGGCAAATCTCTCCTATATAAGTCTCTCTTCTCCAAGGAAATATCCTCTCTTTCCCAGCCTTCCTTGCAGCTGGGGCAGGCATGTGACCTGGACTCCACCAATTAGCCTCACCAGTGAGAAGTGTGGGTTTGCAAGAGAGCAAGGGAGCAAACAGGAGCTGGGAGGAATCTGTTTCCCGATTAGGGTGATAGGGTGCTGTCAGCTTTGGGATCAGCAATTCCAGGCTCTTTGGCATCCAGAATAAATTGTCAGTGCTGCCAGCCACAGCTCTGGGATCAGGAGTCAAGGTTAGTAGGGCCTCCAGGGTAGGCGACTTGCTGTACCAGTCCCCATGTGCAGACCCCAAGGCTTCTCTTGGAAGAGTTAATGGAAGATCCCTGAGAACTTTTCATTAATTTTATTTCTGCTTATATTAGCTAGAGTAGGTTCTGTTGCTTGTCACTGGGATACTTACTGATGTGAGAGCTGACTGGGAAGTAGAGGACATGGGTATAGGAAAACAGATTATGCCTTTTTTTTTCCTGAGACTTGTATATTGCTCTGTTGCCCAGGCTAGAGTGTGCAGTGGCACAATCATGGCTCACTGAAACTTTGACCTGTCAGAATCAAGTGATCCTCCAGCCTCAGCCTCCCAAGTAGCAGGAACTACAGGCATGTGCCACCATGTCCTGCTAATGTTTTAAGGTTTTCTAGAGACAGGGTCTCACTGTGTTGCCCAGGCTGGTCTCAAACTCCTGGGCTCAAGCCATCCTCCCACCTCAGCCTCACAAAGTGCTGGAATTACAGGAATGAGCCACCAGGCCTGACCCAGACTAAGCTTTTAAGAGAAAGAGGAGAAGGAAAGGAAGGTGAAAGAGCTTTGGGTCAAGAAAAGGGTATTTTTAGGGGGAGAGAGCTCTGAGATGGTTAAGGAGCTGGAGGAGAGAACTATGAGACATGGAGAGCTATAATTATCCCCATCAAGAAGCTAAGAAAACTGAAGTTCAGGGAGGTTGACAATCTGCCCAGGGTCATGCTGACAGTACATAGGAGTGCAGGAATTCCAGTCCAGGCCTGCTGGCTTGAAAACCTCATGTTAGAAGCATCTGAAACAGCCACTCAGGCCGCCTCATGGAGGCTAGTTTTCATTAGAGATTGTGAACTCACAGCCAAAGCCCAATTTGAAAAGACAGAATGACTCCCGGGGACAGGGTGAAGAATGAGCTGATTGGCCTTGGTATGACATGAGAGACAAGTTCATGTCAAGGGAGTCAAGCTGGTTCAAAACATGAGACTCTGTATGTAGTGTTAGCTCATCCCACAAGACTATGTCACCCTGGAATAAAATCACTGTGCCTCAAACAACTGACTGACCTCTATGAAGTACCACATGGAAAGGTTGCCACGGGGAGTAGAAAACCTATGGAATACGTGCCACCCCCCACCACCGCCCCCCGCCACAGCACCACCAATCCCTTGGCAAGTGAACATTCTAGAACACCAAAGAACCCCCTAAGAGTGCCTAGCCTGTTTCAAGGCCAGATCTTCTTATGGGGCATGTCAATGTGTTGTTCAAAGAGAGGAAATGCAGGAAGGCTTTCGTGGACAAAGGCATGGAGAGATTCTGAATTTTCATAAAGTATCCAGGAGTCGGCCGAGTTTGCATAGTGTGTGTGTTTCGGTTGTGTTTGTGCCTTTATGTGTCAAGGGCTTGTTGAGACATTTGCAGAGTCAATTCCTCCCGACAGTCTGGGTCTCTGTGCAGGGTCTGTACACATGTCTGTGCAGAGTTGACCCACACACATGAAGCCCCTGTCTCATGAGAGTAGTGTCTGTCCACCACCAGCCTCTATCTAGAAAGTCTTTTACTATATTACAATTAAGAGGCTAATTTCCCAGGTGCTTTTTCAATTGACCATATCGACAAAGTCTTGAAATTTGGTTATTCTAGTGACACATAAAGCATTTTCCTTGGTTAACACATTTGAGTTTAATTTCAGTAATATTTCCATTAACAACCTGTAATTAAAGCATCCAATAAAGATCAGTAATTTACTTAGCTGGATTTGTGTTATTAAAAAAAAAACCCACAAAAGAGAAAAAAATGCATTTGTGGAACTCAAATTCCATTCTACTGTTAAATGAACGTTACGATTTTTCTGGGTCTCTTAATTGCAACTCATTTTTTAGCAGGAATATTAAACAAATTAAATTAAGCAAGTAATTTCCCTTTTTAGGATTAAACAAAAAAAGAAAAGACTTCAAGTGTAAAAGCTCCTCTAAAACACCCATTAGTGGGATGGGGTGGGGCAGTAATGTGGGCAAATGTGCCGCTTCTGCTTAAGCAGCAGGAAGTTGATGAGCTGCCATCCTGAGTGGGAGCCCACACGCTTAAAGAGCTCAGGCCCTGGAGGAGCCCACAGTCTTCCTGACCTGCTTGGCTGAGATTCCACAGGATCTGGCCCAGGGTAGGCTGAGACTGGTGGCAGCAAACTCAAGTGGTGAGAGGAGCCGGGTCTGGGCAGGTCACTAGGGCCAGCCCAAATCACGGGCAGATGGAATCAGCTCAGGCACGGCAGTGAGTACAAAACAGGCTTAGGAGTGAAAAGTGAAAAGTATCAGTGAGCCACTTCAACCCACACGTTTAATCCTCCCATCCGCCCAGAGTGGGTGGGTAGAGATTATTTGCTCTGATTTACAGATGCAAAAACTATAGCTCTCAGAAGTCACAATTTGAAACTGAGTCTGCCTGGCTCCAAAGGCAGAAAGGTTAGTCTGGGTCCTCCAGGAAGCAGACTCCTGGGTAGAACTAGCTGTGCACAAGATTTAGGAGGGGCAACACCCGTGAGGGAAAATGCATGGTGGAAGCTGGGGGTGGCTGGGAGAGCTGTGAGACCCGGACATAGGTCTGACCCCTGGGGTGAAAGAGAGAGAGACAGAAGTTGCATGGGAGCAACTTACATTGCAGAACCAGTGATGAGATAGCTCCTGAGGCTGCCGGAACCCTCCAGCCGAAGTGGCCCATCAGAGGGGTCCTGAGTCTTGGGAGTGGGCCTGTCTCAGCAGCTCTGCCATGCACAGGAACTGGCTAGGAGCATGGCAGCAGTGAGAGACTTCAGAGGGCTCAGCTGGAGCTGCGAGGCCATTGTGCTTTCCATAACCAGAGATCTGGGAGGTGCATTTCAGTGCCACCACATCAATGTGCGCGCTCTCTCTCTCTCTCCCTCTTTCTCTCTCTCTCTCTCTCTCTCTCTCTCTCTCTCTCTATCTCTCTCTCTCTTTCTCTCTCTCTCTCTCACATGTCAGAAGGCCTCCTTTTTTCAGACAGATTTGGTACCAGTAGCTAACAAGGATAGGGTGGGTGAGGAACAACAATTCTGATATTAAGTGATTTTCAGGCAGCGTTTGCCTACATGAGGCAAATACCCTGTGGGTGAACAGGATAGAGGGAGGTAAGACCCATTCAAGGCTAAGGAGAAGATGGAGCAGATGGACAGGGTTGGCCAGAGTTTGCATCCCCAGTGGGATGGGAAGACTTCCCTAAAAATGTACTGAATGGCCCGGCACGATGGCTCACTCCTATAATCCCAGCATTTGGGGAGGCTGAGACAGAGGCAGATCACCTGAGGTAAGGAGGTCGAGACCAGCCTGGCCAACATGGTAAAACCCTCTCTTTATTAAAAATACAAAAATTAACCAGGCATGGTGGTGCGAACCTGTAATTCCAACTACTCAGGAGGCTGAGGTAGGAGAATCGCTTGAACCAGGAGGCAGAAGTTGCAGTGAGCCGAGATCATACTGCTGTACTCCAGCCTGGGCAATAGAGCAAGACTCATCTCAAAAAAAAATTAAAAATGTATCAAATGCTAGACAGGGGCACATAAAACCAGGGGAAAGAAACTAGGCAGGGATCTAGGCCTTAGAACTGGCTCACCCAAGGTCAAGAGGGGTCAGGGAGGTTGGGGGTCCCCTGGGCCATACCCTTAACACATTAGACTGGTGGGCAGCATCAGCTCAAGGAGAGAAAGCACACAGGGACCCATTTACCATGGCCGGACCTCTAGCCCCAGGCCCGCGAGGACCCTGGTCTCACTTCACTCCATTCTCAGGATGCAGTTCACAAAGTGTTTGGTCCAGGATAGAACCAAGTGACATAGTGTAATCAAAAAAGGGGATCCTCCTCTTGAAAATTCCCTAAGTGGGGAAGGCACTCTCTCTGCCTCAGGGCAGCCTCCAATCTAATGGAGAAAACATGCTTCTGGCCCTCAAAGAGTTAGTCCTTGGGCCAATGGAAAAACACAACCCCTGTTTCATACGAGAGACCTGGTGGTAGATGTTGTTCTCATGATGGCAAGTGAGTCTCACAAAATCTGATGATAAGCATCTGGCATTCCCCTGCTGGCACTCATTCTCTCTCTTGCCGCCCTATGAAGTGGTGCCTTCCACAATGATTGTAAGTTTCCTGAGGCCTTCCCAGCCATGAGGAACCATGAATCAATTAAAACACTTTTTTTTAATTTGAGATGGAGTCTCACCCTGTCTTCCAGGCTAGAGTGCAATGGCAGGATCTTGGCTTACTGTAATCTCTGCCTCCCAGGTTCAAGGAATTCTCCTGCTTCCTCTGCCTCCCGGGTTCAAGGAATTCTCCTACCTCAGCCTCCCGAGGAACTGGGATTATAGGCACGCTACCATGCTCAACTTATTTTTTGTATCTTTAGTAGAGTTGGGGTTTCACCATGTGGCCAGGCAGGTCTTGATCTTCTGACCTCGTGATCTACCCCCCTCCATCTCCCAAAGTGCTGGGATTACAGGTGTGAGCTACTGAGCCTAGCCAAAACCTCTCTCTTTTTTAAAAAATCACCCAGTCTCAGATATTTCTTCATAGCAGCATGAGAACGGACTAATACACACTCCCCCTCCCCAACACACACACAGCAGCAACACGGCCCCTGAAGGTAGAAGTACCTCAAATCCTCCACCCACTCCCCAGGCCCCATCTAAGAAAAGATGTCTTAGTGAGATTGCACCCTGAGTTCTACATCCAGCGATACCTCACTAGGGCAACATTTCCTTTGGTCATGGGAACAGCCCCAGGAAAGTGCAGTAACTCAATTCAACCGTGCAGCTCCATAATCTCGTGTCAACCTCACAGCTGATGATTACTGTTTTATCACAGGCTCATAAAGTCTCCACATTGCCATGAATCACGGACACTCTGCCAGCGGGAGCCCAGAAGCCCAGCCAACTCTGAGGGTGTCTGCTTGATAAGCAGCTGCTGGGATTCATCTGAGGTCACCTTTCATGATTGCAAGGATCCTTTCACCTACTTGTCCTGGAAATCAGGGAGCAAGTCACTCTCCTCCTGGCGGTGGAGTCTCCATCCATCTCCCTTATACTGGATGGATATTAAATGGCTAGGGGTTTCCCATGCAACAGATTAAATGACCTGACAACATGGGACAGAGGGAAACATCAAGGATTTTGAGTTTGAAGACATTCAACTTTTGGGACTGCCGTTTACTAATTATATGGCCTTGGGCAAGTCACTTTTAAGCCATTCTAACCTCAACAGCCTTGGCTATAAAATGGGTATTATGAAGCTTAAATAAGATAACACTTACAACACACTTTGAAAACAGTAAATCAGTAGACACGTTAAAATTGCGCCTGCTATTAAGCAAGGACCCAGACAAGCAAGACCCAAACCAGGCAGACACCTAGAACCAGGAAGGAGGCTGCATCCAAAGGTTAGAGTGGCATAAAAGGTTAGAGGGAGTGTTTCCGGGTTTGAGGGTGCAGGGGAGCACTCAGCTCCCCTGAGAGGATGCTTTTCCAGGCCCTTGGTCTCTCACTCACCCAAGAATGGGCGAGGGACCACGGCACAGTGCGCTCATAAGAAAATATCGGACCCCAAAGAGTTTTTGCAAAGAAGAGATTTATTTAGGCAGAGAAAGAAAAAGAGGAGAGAGAAAAAGATGAGAAAGCTTCCGAGAAGAGTGTGGAAAGGGACCTAAATATGGAATCTGGGCCGATGTGGATACAGGGACTTTTAACCCGGGAGGAATTTCCACCTTCTCCAAGCCCCTGGCCAATGAGAAGAGTTCCTTTAAACCTCCGCTAGAGTGATTGACTTTTGACCTTTTCCCGAGCCCGGTGAAAATTTGAAGACCCTTAAGTTTCCCAGATGGAGAGAGAGGAGTGAGGCATTTGGGAAGTTCTTGCCCTTGAAACTATGCCCCCTTGTGGACCCGGGGAGAGAATACATTCCCTAAGGAAGACAGAAGCCAGAGCTCGGGGCAAGGCAGTGGGCTAAAGGCAGGACAAGAATACTCAGCGTTACAAACTTGTGGAACTGGAAAGGACCTCAGGATCTTCTAGCCTGGTAGTTTGTAAAGTTCTGTCTAGTAGGCGAATCTTTGTCCAATGAAATCGGGGTTCTCCAGAAAAGCAGAACCAATAGGATGCATATATCTAAGGAGAGAGATTTATTCTAAGGAACCAGTTCATGCAGTTATGGGGGCTGGCAAGTTCAGATCTGCAGGGTAGGCCGTCAGGCTGGAGACCGTGCTGTCTGTAGTCAGTCTGAAGGCCATCTCCTGGCTAAATTCCTTCTTGCTTGGAAAAGGTCAGCGTTTGTTCTATTAAGGTCTTCAACTGATTGGATGAAACCCACCCACATTAGCAGAGCAACTGGCTTTACTCAAAGTCCACCGATTTAAACATGAATCTTATCCATAAAATCTCTTCACAGGCATCCAGAATAACGTTTGACTAAATATCAGGGTACCATGGCTCAGCCAAGATGACCAAGAAAGTTGACCATCACTAGATCTTTCACAGAGCTCCAGTATATGAAATAGATACGAGAGAACTTGCCATCATGGAAGAGGGAGTGGGGGAACAGGGTCCACCCACACTACAGTCTTTTGTCCTCTGCAGTGACTGCAGAGGCTGCAAAGAACCCAGGTTGAAAAAACCACTGGTCTAGTTTCCACTGACTCTGACCTTCACTCAAGAGGTAAGGAAACCTGTGCTGGTCACACAGCTAATTCGGTTTAGAACTGAACTCACCACACTCTCTCCTCTGCTGGTTTCACTGCATCGTAGCTTCCTCTAGACTGTAAGTCCTTCAGTAGAGGCTCCACTCACCTCTGCATGCCCAGCTCAAAGCAATGGGCAGACATATAGTAGGGAAACAGTACATTTGCTGAATGAATGAGTGAATCAATGAATTCAGGAAGATAGAGCATTCAGTAAATGGAAATCCAAACTGAGAAAAGTGCAACCCAAGAGGGCAGAAACAGTAGCAGTGCCTCAGAACTAAAGCCTCACATCTGTCTTGCAGCCCTAATGAGCAGGACCAATGACTGAATTTCAGAGGAGGCTTCAGGATGTTGAGTGACTGCTGTTTGCCATACTTGACAGTAAATGCAAACGAAACTTCTCTTTGGCTTTAGAATGCACTTTACAACTACCTGCAGCAAATTCACTGCAGGCTGGTAGTAAAATGAGTCTGCATTCTGGGAACATGTTCAGAGTGATGAGAGGAGGCAAACAGCTCCGAGACCCTGCGACAGAAGGAGAAAGGAGACATGGTCCTGCGATGGCAGAGTCTAATGAGTAGGGCATCACAAAGGGGAGCAGCTGTAAATATCTGGTGGGCAAATGACCAAACCCAGAGTAAGCAGTATTGGTCAGTCTTACAAAGATGCCCTCTGCCATCAGCATATCCCAGGGGATCTGGGGTGTGAGGCAGGATTTTCTGCATCAAAGAGGAGGTTGTTTGTGCACCTAGTGAGGCCCAGGAGCTGACAGGTCTCCCTATACCTGATAGTTAACTGGGAATGGAAGTTGGCATCTGCCCTGCTCTGTCTCAGGAGCCTTGTGAGGCTGGGATATTTCCTGCCAGCTGTCAGCACAGCTGTTCTCCAAACCCTAGGGTACTACGCTAAAGGAGAAGGGGGGCTTCCCGTGCAGAGAAGGAACAGTAAGTGAAGGGAAGAGTAATGACAAAGAAACATTTTGACAACTCTTTTCTCCCTCCACCTGATCCTGAAGGGCTTCCTTTTAAAGAGTCTGAAAATAGTGAGGGAGAAGAAGAGGCGTGTTTCTACAGGGCTCCACTGCAATTTCAGCAGGACAAACAAGACTCTTCACAACCTGTCCCCCACCTACCTCTGGATCAGCGGTGCCCAGCCCTGGTTGCCCATTAGAATCATATGGGAGCTTTTTAAAAGTATTGACACCCAGCCCCAGTCCAGAGAATCTTATTTCATTGGTTTGGAGGGGACCCTAGCATTGGTATTTTGTTAAAAGCCACACAGGTGATTCTAATGTGCAGCTGAGATGGAGAACTTCTGCCTTAGATCCTCTGCCCCGACTCCGAAGACTGGCCCCTCCACACCCTCTTCCTGCCCTCCACACACAGAGGCTAGGCCTTTTCATAACATCATGCACTGACACATGGACTTTGGGGTTCCATTCTTCCTTCTCACCCTCTAGATCTGCTTGGCAAATTCTTCACCCTTCAAGACCCTAGCCACATGTTGTCTCCTCTGAAGCCTTTCTGGTGTCTCCTATGTGTCAGATGCTCTGAGGACCAGGGATATGACAATATTTAAAATAGCCAAGTCTTCCCTTTTATATTCCCTGTAGCTCACCTGTCATAAGGAAGTTTAACAAATATCTGTTGAATTAGTGAAAGACTTTCTGATGGAAGAAAGATAGGCAAGGTAGTGTTCCAGTTGAAAGTATGGCAGAGATAGTGCTTTATGAGCCACTGGAAGATTTCACCTCTCAGGCCATCTTGATGTCAGGTGGGTGCTGGCCCTTGGAATGTCCGCAGAAGTGAAGTCAGCTACTTCCAGGTTTTATCTTAAACACAACTCATGCAATCCCAGTGTTCACTTCCTTTGCCTCCATGACCTTGGAGGCCACATTGACATAGTCCCGAGATGGAGGAGGGCTGTCTAGCTCTCCAGGCTTTAAAAGAATGAGAAATAAGCATTTTGTGCCTCACCATTGAGATTTTGTGAACCAATATCTTACAACAGGGAAGCCTGGCTTATCCTGAATAATACAGGATGCATTTGCTGTGAATAAGAGCACATGAGTGAAAAAGTGGGGAAAGAGAGGACTTTTCATCTCTGATGATAAAATTTGCAGAGGTAGGTGGTATCTGGGGTTGAACAGCAGCTCCTTCACGTTTAGAAGGACCGAGGCCCTTTCCATCCACCGATTCTTCCACCTTCCATGTGTCAGCATGTCTCTACTCTGCTAAAAAAAAAAACTGCTTCCGCAGTTCCTAGCATAATTCCCGATCACATGAGTGTCCAAACACAGTGAAGGAGCAGGGAGGCAAAGGCACCCTGTCATCATCTTTCCCATTTTAGGAAAGAGCAAAGTCTTTTCCAGGAGCCCCAGCAACTGCCCCTTATATCTCAGGGGCCAGAATTGGGTCATGTGGTCAATTCTGGCTGCAGGTCAGGTGAGACCATGTGCAGGGTCTCCCTGCTTTACCTTGGAAAGTGGGTTGTGTCCGCTGCAAAGGGCTGGCATCTCAGCCTACCCACCAAGCCTGGAGAGAGGGACACTTCCTGAAGCAGCCATGCCAAAGGTGAGAGGTCCACCTACTTCACATTAACAATGGCACTTCCCATGTAAGAGTGTGGTTACTGATTGTAATTTATATCTGAGTTTGTGATTTGGGGAGAGCACCAGGGGACTCACTGCTGTCTCAGAGAGGTAAGATACAAAGGCAGGATCATTTGTTTTATTTTTTTCTTCAAAAGATTCTTATGAGGCATGTCTTTTATGGCTGCATACTCATTATATTTCAAATGCATTCAAGTATCCTTGATGTATTGCTAAGAGTCTGGATTTTTTTTTTTCCTGCAAAGCTCTTGTGAAAAAAAAAAATACTTACAGGTGAAATTGGGTGAGCCTATGGAGTAAGCTTTGTTGTCTTCTGTGAAAGCTGTGTTATAGGGGCTGCTGCTCAGAGATGGGACCTTTCTTGGCTGCATCCATTTTGGAAAGACCAAATAGGACAGGCCTTCAGCAACGATAAAGGAGATGGTTGCCTGGAAAATGTTTCCCTTAACCCCAGATCCCTAACTCACATAGAATCACCTCTTAGGTCAAACCAGTGTTTCTCCTAGTTCCCTCAACATTGACTTAATGAAGATGAAAGCCAGTAGATTCCCTGGGGCTTGTAGGAGGATAGCCAGGACAGATATTCAGCTGGTTGTTAAAATAATGAAATACTTCCCTACCAGTTGGTAAATGAATGCAGTCCAGAGGCCCCCAGTCCCTTCCTTGGCTGCTTTCGCAGCTCCTCCCTTGGGGCTCAAGTACTCCCCTCAATCCAGCTACTAAAAGGTTAGCCTCTGGTGCTGCAAGGGTCCTCTAAGACCCTGTTCCAGTTCTTATTGGTTGCTGCCCCTATTGGTGGTTAAATATTTTGACTATCACTTCCTTCAGAATGCAGCCCAAAATGATCCATCTAAATGATCTCCTGTTTTAGCTAAGAAATGAGAGCAAATTGTATTCTATGCCATAATTTACTCGTATTTGTTTTCATATGAAAGCAGTGTTTTAAAATCATATCTATGAAATAAAAATGTTGCTCCAAGATGCTCAATGATCACCCTACGGCTTCGGTCCTTCCAGCACTTTGCTGGGTAACCCCCACCCCAGGTAGTTGGGCAATTCGGTCTGAGAATCAGAGATCTAAAGTGCTGTCATCAGAACATCATGGCACAGTTTTGCATGTGGCATTTAAAGGGCAAAAGCCAACCCTCTGTCTGCAGTCTGTACTCAAACTTTGGTTTTGGCAAAACCCAATCCCTGCTCCCTGCCAGCTGCTCTGCTTCTGAGTCCCACTGCCCTGACCTAACAGCGGCATTTTTCCAGCCCTCAAATCTTCTCATGCTTTCCATCTCTAGGCCTTTGCTCCTGCTGTTTTTGTCCATGGGGTTGCTCTTTCAGCTCAGCCTTCAAAGTCATGCTCAAAGTGACACCATCCCCCTCCAGAGCAGATCCCCAGGCTGCTGTAATCTCTTGCTCTTCCTTATTTGTTTTTTCTTACCTATCCTGTGACTCACATCCCTTTCTATCCAGCATTATAGTTATTTACATTCATCTTTCAAGCTTGACTATGGCCTCCTTGAGGGAGGGACCTTATGTCATTGATCTTTTTACTCTGCACAGTATCTAGACATGGAGCAAGCAAGCAGAAAATGTTTATTCAATAATCGAAGCATGACAGTGACATTTTAATTTTTTTGATTTTTAAAAATACATTTAGGGGTTACAAGTGCAGATTTCTTATATGCATGTATTGTATAGTGGTAAAGTCTGAACTTTTAGTGCACTCATCACCTGAGCTGGGAACATTGTACCCAATAGGTAATTTTTTAGCCCTTACCCCTCCCACATTCCTATATTTTGGGGTCTCCAACATCTAGCATTCCACTCTGTATTTCCATGTCTGCCCACTGTTTAGCTCCCACTCATAGGCAAGAACATGTAGTATTTGATTTTCAGATTCTCAGTTATTTCATTAGGATAATGGCTTCCAGTTTCATCCATATTGCTGCAAAATACATGATTTCATTCATTCTTATTGATGAGTAATATTCCATTATATATATATATACACATATATATTCCATTATATATACACATATATATTATATATATACATATATATTCCATTATATATACATATATATATTCCATTATATATATACACATATATATTCCATTATATATATGTGTGTGTGTGTGTGTATATATATATATATATACACACACCACATTTTCTTTATCTAAACCTCTCTGTTAATTCATACTTGGGTTGATTCCATATCTTTGTCATTGTGAATAACACTGCAATAAACATATGAGTGAAGGTATCTTTTTGATATAATTATTTCTTTCACTTTGGGCATACACCCAGTAGTGAGATGCTGGATTGAATGGTAGTTCTATTTTTAGTAGTTTGAGAAATCTCCATACTGTTTTCCATAAAGGTTGTACTAGTTTACGCTCCTACCAACAGTCTATAAGCATTTCCTTTTCTCTGAATTCTCACCAACTTCTGTTGTGTTTTGTCTTGTTAGTAATAGCCATTCTGACTTGTATATCGTGGCATTTCTCTGATGATTAGTGATGTTGAGCATTTGGCATATGTTTGTTGGTCACTTACATATCTTTTGAAAAATGTTCATGTTCTTTACCTACTTTTTAATGGGGTTGTTTTTATCTTGTTAAGTTGAGTTCCTTGTAGATTCTGGACATTAGTTCTTTGCTGGATGCATACTTTGCAAATATTTTTTCCCATTCTGTAGGTTTCCTATTTACTCTGTTGATTGTTTATTTTGCTGTGCAGAAGCTTTTTAGCGATTCTCATTTTTTATACCTTGCTATTGGTTAATTCCATTTCCATCTGATGAAACAGGAGGAATAGAACATGGACTAGGATGGAAAATATAGGATAAGGTTTAGACAAAGGCAGGACTATAAACCACCATAAAGCAGCACATAGTTAAGGTTGAAAAGGGCAAATTCCATCCATATTACAGGTTTCAAAGAGCGACACAGTCCTAAGTACAGGCCCTGGAGCCACACTGCCTGGCTTCAAAACCTGGCTCTCCTACTCTGTGACCTAGAGGTGGTTCTTAATGCTCTGTGGTTCTGTTTCCTCACCTGTAAAATGGGGCTAATAATTTTGCTTACCACACTGATTTCTTTGAGAGGATTAATGAGTTAATACATACAAATCATTGAGGATAGTGCAGGCTGATGATCCAAATCCCAATACTGTCTAGATAAGTTGGGTCTCCCATGTTTTAGTCCCTTTTTCCTTCATGATATAGAGACTATGACAGTCACGCAATTCCATTTTCTTCTGCCTCCAGACCGGTGTGTATGTCAATTTTAGGATATTTTTAACATTCTCAGGTTAAGCACATTTGACCTGTAGCTTTCAGAAGCCAAGTTTATACACTGTGTAGGAGGTTAACAAAAACAGACACATAAAAGACAAAGTTGGATACATGTTCCAATGCCTACTTCTTCTGAAATTTCTGCTGCTCTGCCAGAAAATGGTCTTTTCACTTTTGTAACAATACTCAATGTTTTTGGCAATTAGAGATCAATTCAATCAAGTAAACCTTCTATTGTAAAGGAAAAGGAAGAAAAGAAGGAAGGGAGCAAAGGAGTAGGAGAAAAGAAAGAAATGAATGAAAAATGTGGTTTTAACAAAAAGCTGGCGGTCGTTCACAATTCAGTGTGAATTTGCTAAGACAAATTGCCTTTCTGAAATGTATCAATCCACTTTGGTAAACAAAGATGTGGGTGGCTTGGAATTTTAAATGGTAAAAGGCCATTTCAGAGCATGTCGGCTGGGTGGAATACCCAGAGCAGTGTGACTTAGTGGGAATGGGTGAGGGATTTAACCAGCATCTAAAAAGCAACCTCGGCAGTCTGAGTCTAAGAAGTAGGTAAGGGCTGGGTAACAAAAGAAAGATCAGAAAGAAACTCTGAAGAAATAGTTCACATTTTGAAATGCAGCCTAGTGGAGGCTTTGGAAACGAATGAGAGGCAGATGTTCTGCCTAAAGCAATCTAGCACTTCTAGCTGCAGTTAGTTGGTGATGCTGTTCCATCTCCAGGATGCTTTAGCAGGAGGGATCAGGAAGCCGGCTCCAGGGCGTCTGCCCTTCCCACTCCTGCTCTTACCCTACTATGAAGGGAACAGTATTTTCTCTGTAGTCCTCAGAGCTTGTTCACCATGCAAGCATTATAAGAAGTTGTCTGAAATTCCACTATCTCTTCATCACCTCTCTCCCTCTTCTCTATGAAAATGGGACAGTTCCAAATCCTTCTCCATTTCTGCAGAGAAAACATTTTTCTCAGCAGAGAAAAAAAAAAGAAACATTTTTCTTGTGTCTTGGTGGCACAAAGGCAGTCACTAGACTAACTTTCTCATTTATCACCCCCAGCTTCAGCCATCACCATCCATTTTCTTTTTTTAGGAAAGGCAGTTTAATGGGTTTAGATAGATGACAATTCATCAGGAAATCAAAGAACTGGGAGGGCCCTAAAAGAATATCTAGTCCCACCCACTTACTTGACAGATAATGAAGCCAAGACTCAGAGAAGGGCATGACTCCCCCAGGGTCAATGGCAAGTTGAAGGTGGAGCTACATCAAGAGCCCAAGACTGCTGACTCCCAGCTCTCTTCCCCCAGCCCCTCTGTATTAGTCTGTTTTCATGCTGCTGATAAAGACATACTTGAGACTGGGCAATTTACAAAAGAAAGAGATTTCATTGGACTTACAGTTCCCTGTGGATGGGGAAGCCTCATGATCATGGTGGAAGGCAAGGAGGAGCAAGTCACATCTTACACGTATGGCAGCAGGCAAAGAAAGAGACTTTGTGCAGGGGAACTCCTCTTTTTAAAACCATCAAATCTTGTGAGACTTATTCACTATCACGAGAACAGCACAGGAAAGACTTGCCCCATGATTCAATTACCTCCCACTGGGTCACTCCCACAACATGTGAGAATGAATTCAAGATGAGATTTGGTTGGGGACACGGCCAAACAATATCACCCTCAGTGACCTTTGTTGTAGGGTGGTGAACCCTGTTGGGACTGGATTGGAGTGTCTCCCTGTGATCTGTGATTTGTGGAGATACTGAAGGGTCCTGTGTCCCCAGCTGCTGCTAAGATACCATGCTAGACTCTGTGAAGAAACCCCTTGATGGACTATGTCCTTAAGCATCAGAGGCTGCTTTGGGCTGCAAGTAACAGAGACCTTCGCTTTAGCTGCCTCAACCAGGAAGGTTAGTGATCTGGCACCACAGCGTGCCCAGAGTAGAAGGACTGCCAAAGTTGGTACACTCAGTGGCTCAATCTGTTATCCCAGGCTCTCTGTGTCTTTTTGATCCACATCATCAGCATGTTAGTGAGCTTCCCTCCTCATCACAAGACAAACTGCTGCAGTTCAAGGGCTCATTTCAAGACATAACATCACACCATAGAAGATGAGCCGTTTCCTTCCGGTTGTCCTTGTTGTTAGTGAAGAACATTTTCCCCAAAGCCTGCCAGAAGAATTCTCTCCTCTCATTGGTCAGGATTAGGCCACATGTCCCTTTCTTAACCAATGACTGGAAAGGGAAATGGGGTTACCAGAATTGACTTAAATAAATTGAGATTTACCCTAGAGTATTGTGTGGAGAGGTGGACACTCAAACACTCAGGGCTCTGACAGCAAGAAGAAGAGGATGGCAGGGGGCAGACACTCAGCAGTACCTGCCCCATCTCATCATCACCATCTGAGAAGAAGTGTAGTGTTCAGAGCAGACTCTGGAGCTAGTCCGGCTAAGTTCAAATCCTTGCTCTGCTGCTTTCTAGCTGCATGACCTAAGAAAATTATTTTGTCTCTCTGTGCCTCAAATTCCTTGAAGAATACAATAGAATCTACCTCTTGGTGCTATAAAAACGACGTAAGGTAATATATGTAAACTATGCAAATATATGTAATATGTAAGAGGCCAGCCCACATAAATGTTCTATAGGGGTAGCTGTTGTTAGCTACTTCCTAAGTCCCTTCCCATCCTACATGCGCACACACACACACACACACACACACACACTCACTCACAACCCATATGTCCAACATCACTGCTGCAGGAGCCTCATCATTATTCCAGAACTGACCTGCATTTTTCAAATCTTGAGATTTCACATATGCTGGCCTTCCACTTGTAAAGATAAACTTCCCACCATCTTTCCCATTGACATTTAAGAGCCAGCGCAACACCACCTCCTCCATAAACTTTTCCTGATCCCTTCTAGTTGGCATCAATCTCTTTCCACTCCACCCTCAAACTCCCCAAACCCTCAGTGTCTCCTCTGCATCCTACCTTGCTTTGTGATTCCAAGTGGGTGTGTTGGTCTCCTAGACTGGGATCCCCTTTAGGGCAGGAGGTTAAAGACTAGGTCAAGAGTCTCTTTAAGAAATAAAACAGTGCCTTGCATATGTCATCTTAGTTTATCAAATCACGTAGAATTGGATCAAAATATACAGTCTCCGCCCTCAAGGAGCCTAGTTAAGGAACAGGACAGACACATGGAAGACAATTGGTCATGTAAGCATTAGAATACCAGCGTCCCCTACAGACCTGGTGCTCCAGCCACACCCAGCTTCCTGCCATTGCCTTACACCCCCTTGCCTTTGCACAGGCTGTTCTTTCTGCCTCCAAGTCCTCTCTTTGTTCCCAGAATCCTTTTACAGCTGACAAAGTCCTACTCACCCTTTCAGTCTCTACTCCAGCATTGCCTCCTCTGTGAATCCCCTTGTAGTGATGCTGCTGCCTACTCTGATACTTCTCTGTTCATTAGACCATTCACACGCTTCACGTCTGCCTCCTCCAGCCTGGGTGCTCCTAGAGAGTTAGAACTGCGTCTTTCCGTGTCAACATCCCCCAGCCCCGTGAAGAGCTTGGCATGTAGCCGATGCTCCACGCCAGCACTCCATGTTTGCTGAGTGAATGAGCGGATGAGTTTGGGGGCAACCTGTGAGCACTCCTGTGGATTCATATGAGCTCTCTTTTATCCCTTTCTCAGAACAGCACCTCTGGGACCTTGGTAACAACAACAGGCTGTGTCTTCAGGAGGAAAGCCAGTCTGCATAGCTGAAGAGTGAGAGCCACACTAGTTGAAAATGCTGGGCATCCCAGCCTAGGAGATAATAAAAATATAATTAGCGTAATCCCTGAGAGCCATGTGACAACACCTGCCCAGTGCTTGCCTCTGGGAGGAAAGCTGCATAGAGAGTACGCACAGCAGAGCAGGGATTACACTTATCTATGTCAAGTGGCCAGGCTGGAATGCCAAGAAGGAAGCATTCTTCCAAGAAGGGTCCACCAACAAGCACAGCCATACGAGTACTGCCTATTGCCCAGGATTCTGGCATGCGTTCCTGAACCATGTCTGCAGTGCATTCTTAGAGTTGTTGCTGTTGGCTTTCCATGGTAATAGAGGGCCACACATCACAGTTTCCTGAGCCCTTTCCCACGTTACTTCAGCTACGCCTTATATAAGCCCTGCAGGGACAATTCCAGACAGGGAAGCTGACTCTCAGAGAGGTCAAAGGCCTTACCAAATGGCACACAGCTAGTAAGAGCAGGGGCTCTGGATCCAAGCCCAGCACTTGCATGATCTGGTTTGGCTGGAAGGAAATTTGACAATGGGAGATTTCTTTCTGTTTTCAGGTGAGATATTGGTTTGCCCCCAGCATCCATGGTCTTGCAGGCCACTATTCTTCTGTGGGTCTTTATGTGTTAGGGTTGGGGGGAGTGGAGAATAGGGATATAGGGAATAGGGATGGAGGGGAGGTTGTGTTGTGTGTGCCTATGTGTGTGTCTGATGTGTCTGTGTATATATTGTGTGTCTATGTGCATGTGTATATCTGTACATGTGTCTGTATGTATATGCATGTTTGTGTGTCTATGTATGTGTATGTTTGTCTGTGTGTATATGTGTATGTGTATATGAATGTATGTGAATGTATGTGTCTGTGTTTGCATGCGTATGTGTGTCTGTATATGTGTGTCTGTAGGTGATTGTGTATGTGTGTATGTGTATATGTATGCATGCATATGTATGTGTCTGTGTTTGTGTGTGCCTGTGTATTTGTGTGCATGTGTAACGGTATACATGTGTATGTGTGTCTGTATGTGTTTGTATGTGTCTGTGTATTTGGCAGTGTCTGCATGTGTCTATGTCTGTCAGACAACCTTAGCCAAAAGGTTGTCTTCTGTTGGGAAGCATTTTGATTTAGAAAGTACCTTGGCCTCAAAGTGTGGTCTTGTGAGCTACCAGGCCCTATTCTTCTGTGTTTCTCTGGTTGTGTATGTGTGCGCATGCATGCACATGCATACATGTTTGGGGCACATAGAGGTGTTAATATGTATATGTCTGTATATGTATGTCTGTGGGTATCCATGTTTGTGTGTCTGTATGTGTCTGTGAGTGTATGTGTCTGTGTCTGTGTCTCTGTGTGTATGTTTGTAAATGTGTGTCTGTGGGTGACCGTGTATACATGTATGTGTATATGTTTGGATCTGTATGTATGTATGTGTCTGAGAGTGTGTGTTGGGCCCAGAGAGAGCTGAGAGCATCCCTCATGCAGTGGGCATGTTCCCTGGGACAGTGATGGATTCCCTTCGATTGCCCTGAGTGTCATAATTCCTCCAAGTGCATGCTCAGGGCAGTGATATTTTTAAAAGCCATTCATATGTCTCTTCTGCACATTGCCTGGCCCTCTACAAAATGGAAAGGTGGAGCTGGAGCTACAGTTGTGCTGAGATTTTCCATCACCCTGTCGTCACCCAAGTTGTCTTCCCGACTGAGAAACAGAGGGGTCCTCCTTGTTTTCCCTGGTACCACAGTTTTGGCAGATGTCCCCACGACCCGCCTCTTTCACCCTCCTGTTCTCTTCCTCCTTCAGAGGGAGGCATCAATGCACAGGACTTCTCAGTATCCCCTGTCTAGCTTCTGAGCTGGCTCAGGCAGCAGTAATGTGGTTTCTGGGTGGTTCCCATTGGATCAGTGTCTCCTGAAGCCAGTCACCCAGCACCAAGGACCGTCATATCCCCATCTGCAAAGTCAGGATCATGTTGCCTCCTGAGAGGATGAAGTGCGGGAATGCTTTGTACATTGTAGCAGCCCTTGCACCTTGGCCATTATTACCACTGCAGCGTCTGGCAGCCATCAGCACTATCCAGAAGCCAGAGGCCCCACTGCCACCTCTCTGCCTTTACTCCGCCTTCCTTCCAGATCTGACGATGAGCCCTCTGGCTCATCAGGGTCTCCTCTGTACTGTCTTCACCAGGCTCTATTGGCCTTCACCACTTCTGCCCAAACTAACAAGTGCTCCAGCCCTTCCTGAGCCAAAAGGTTGTCTTCTGTGTTTATATGTGTGTGTATGTATGTGCACACGTGCACACACATGCATGTGTAGGGGCACATAGAGGTTTTAAGGATGTTGTAGCATGTGTGAGGGGGTATGTGTTGGTGTTGATATGTTGCGGTACATATGCTGTAGCATGTGTGTTTGTGTGGGTATGCGGGTGTGCAGTGGCCTTATGTCCTAAACAAAGCCAGGGGTTCCCGAGGTGCCCCTGGTGCAGGTGGAACAGTCCTGCTTTTCAGGGTTTTCTACCTTGGGGTGATGTCCCTGAATTGCCTGAGACAGTCATGTGAGTTGGCTCAAAAGGTGCTCCTGGGATGGGTGCTGTAGACCCCAGATGACTCAAAATCTTGCTCCAGGTGCAGACGCATGGATACCACTGGAGGGTTTGTTAGACAAGCAATCTCAGACCCTAGCCCGGAGCTAATAAATCTGTCTGCATCTTAATCAGATCTCCAGGTGATCAGCTGCATAGGAAAGTATGAGAAGGCCTGGGCTAGGATAGGAAGATGAGCCAGCAACAGGAATGATATTGGCCCGGCCTGGGGAGGAATTCTCGCCCACTGAGTGCATGAGGTAATGGGTTGGGTGACTGAGAGAGGCAGGAGAGGAGGTCAAAGGAGAAATTTTCCAGAAAAGGCTGGGACCAGCAGGGAACTTAGGAGGGTGCAGAGCTGGTTGTCCCAGAGGCTGATCCAGCCCAGGGTCTCTACTTCATTGTGTTGGGTGGACTGGAAACTGGGCCCCCAGCAGGTGATGGGCATGTGCTTCCCCACTAGTGAGACACCAGTGGTTTTGTGTGGCTTTGTATCAGGGTGATACTGATCTCACAGGATAAATTAGGAACTGTTTCTCCTCCATAATTTTTTGGAAGAATTTGAAAAGGATTGATGTTCATTCTTCAAATGTTTGGTAGAATTCATCAATGAAGCTGTCTGGTCATGCACTTTTGTTTGTTGGAAGGTTTTTTACTAATTTACTCTCTTTATTTGTATAGATCTGTTTAGATTTTCTATGGATTCTCAAGCCAGTTTTAGTAATTTGTGACTTTCTAGGTATTTGTCTACTGTAAGCATTGTGGCCTGGGAACCAAGCTCACCTTACCTGAGCAGATCGTTATCGGTGGGTAGTACCTAGGGTTCCTCCTGCCAGGTTAGGCAGTTCTCAGGAGTTCATGTTGGAATTCACTCGGGGTAGCTGGCAAAATATTAGAAAAATATTAGGGAAAGTTATAGCTTAGTCTCAGATATTTTGGGAAGGCCAAAAGATTTTACTGGGGCAGGCTGAACGTTAGGGAAAAGATAGGGATGATAAGAGGATTTCCCAGTTTAAATCTGTTTACCCTGCATCCCTTTGTCTCTGCTCTGGTTGCCCATGGAAACTGTGTTGGATGACCCTCTCAGGGGTAGGTCAAAGGGGAATTACCCCTTAATGGTATTTACTCTGGGCCCCAGAACCTAAGCCTTTCATCATTTATAAAACCAGTCTTTTAATCATGTTAATTATCCACACACATGTTGACTTAGAGCCTCTGTTATGAAATCTTTACTGAATAAATGTGTGGATGTACAGGGGGTCTTGGTCGATTGGCTGCAGTCACCCTCTAAAAGCAGCCGATGACCATCCCTGGCCCACTTGAATCACTGTAATGGTGTGAGAGTGCATTCATTCATCCGTCGTTGAGTCAGGGTCTGCAGGACAGACCTCTGCAGGTGGTGATTGACATCTCAAGTTCACCTGTGCCTGATCCTCTCCTCAGATTTTTGACTCTGGTCTCTTCATTTAACCCAAGTGCAATTAAGGTAGCTGTGCTGACCGACATGCTCTGGCCACAAGAGTTTCCTCCCTAGATCCACGCCCCTGCTATCTTGCTTGTGGATGAGATCCAGCTTGCAGGGGAGGTAGAAACCTCAGCAAAGCCAACTGCAAGTTGACTCTCAAGTCATGCTCTGCAATCCTGCCCTTGGATGTGGACTGAACAAGATCTTTCGTCATTCTATGAGGGATCAAATAAGAACTTTCCCAGCTGTTCAAAAACTGAGGCTATTTTCAGTAGATGCCTCATGATCCAGGTTGTCGTAGTAAAAGCTTTTTTTGTTAAGAAGAAAAGAAATCCACTATATTAGTCAGAACAGTCAGCTTGAGGACAAATAAACCTTGAAATTTTAGTGGCCAAATGCGAAATGCTTGATTTCTCTCTCACACAAAGCTTCAGGAGGGTGGCACAGCCCCCTTCAGCAGTGCTCCCTCAACTGTGAGTAGGGTTCTGGGTTGTGTGTCCCTGAGTTCCTCACTCAAGGCCACAGGATGAGTAGGGGAAATGGGTGAAGCACAGTCACTCAGGGTTAGCTGTCAAGGACTGAAATGACACATCCCATTTTCTCATATTATCAGGGAGTATCCAGTGACCTGGGCTCACTCTAATGACAAAGTACAATCTTCCTGGAAGTTAAACTTCAAGACCGCTTTAAACAAAAAAGAATCAGGAAGTTACAGGGAGGTCCATATGAGAGTCAGGGCAAGAAATTCAGGCAGCTTCCTCCCAGAACCAGGAGTAGGCACTGGGGAGCATCCGGATTGAAGAAAGCTCCTCTTGGGCATCACAAGCCACTCTTATCTGCTTTGAGTGACCAGCTGATTCCAGTTTGCCTGAGATGTTCTGATTTTAGCACTGAAAGTCTTGCTTTTTGAGCAAGCTACAATAGTTGGTTGTTCTATCATCACTTCTCTTTACCTATTGGCTTCAGTTTTTTGGGTATTTTTTTTTTCACTCCTGGATGAATTCCTTTATCTCTGTGCATGTGGCATAAAGTTTCTATCCCAGCCTGGGAAGTTGCCAGCCTCAGCACCTCCAACCACCTAACTAATGCATTTCCTCAATACTAGCTCCAAATTGTCAGGAGGGAGAAATTGATTATTCTGTCTTAGGTCTCACACCCACCCAGGTAGAATAATCATGGCTACCTGGGCCTATCCCTTTAAGAGGAAAAAGCAGAAAAAGCGGGGAGGGCCAACAGACACCCCAAATGCATGTTATTACATGGCCCATCAGGAACTTTCCATTTTAACTACACAGAAGACAAAAATAGAAGAGGACTGTATTTATCCCACCAAAGGACAGTGCACCTGGGATCAGAGCTGAGCTCCAGCCCCTCCCCTGAAGCCCGACACACACAGAATTCATACATATTGTTAGCCACACTGGTAGGTGGAAATGTAAGATGTCCCCCCAGGTTTCCACCCCCGCAGGACCTGGGAATATGCTGGATGGTCCTTCTAGTGATTAGGCTACATTATATGGCAAAAATGGTCACATACTCACTTCCACAATTACTGTGGAAGACACTTGTTGCCAAATGGAGATTGATTCTCCTGCCGACCTTGAAGAAGCAAGCTGCCATATTGTGAGGGGCCCACTGGCCAGGACCTGGGATCCACCTCCAGGAGCTGAGAGCGGCCCACAGTTAACAGCCAAGAAGAAAATGAATTCCTCAGTCATAAGACCACCGGGAACTGAATTATTCCAACAACATGCAAAGGCTTGGCAGAGGACCTGAGTCTCAGCTGGATTGCAGCCCCAACTGACATCTTGATTTCCACCCAATGAGGCTCTTAAACAGAAAATGGAGATATGCTGTGCTTGGACTTCTGACTTACAAAAGCTGTGAGATCATAAATTAATGTTGGTTTCAGCCACTAAATTTGTGATCATGTGATACATGTGTATAGAAAACTAATACATGCAACGGGAAAAAATCATGGGGGCATTAGATAAGCCCAGGAGAGTAAGTTTCAAATGTTCAATCTTAAATCCAGTGTCCACATGAACAAAACATCGAATCAGCTTTACTCCAGAGTCCAGCTTTCCTGGGCCACCCACATTCCTCACCACCCAATCCTAACCGGTTAGGGCTGAGGCAAGGAGAGCTGTCCCCCCATGTGGCTGGCCTGTGTCATCGAAAAGGAAGCAGCAGCCATCCACCAAGGAAAAGGAAGAGTGTAACACGGGTTTCCCTTTACATATTTGGTCTTATGAAAAGGATTAATAACAACTCGTTGACAAGGGAGACAGGCATGCAGCGTTCCCATATATAGTTAATGTGAGGATAAATTGGATTAGAGTACAGTTTAGCAAGATCTATTCAATTGTGAACTACATATATCCTTTAATCTAGCAATTCCTCTTTTATGACTTTGCCCTACAGAAATAATAACACGTGGACAAATTCTATATGCTCAAGGATGTTCACTGCAGCATTGCTTGTAAGAAATAAATTGGCAGTAAGCTATGTGCCTGTCAATGAGTGCTTGGTTAAATAAACTGTGGTGCACTCATATCGGAATACTATTCAGCCATTGAAAAAAATGAGGCTCATTTCTATGTGGTGACATGTCTATGTTCTATCTGTGATATACTGTTAACGGGGAAAAGCAAGTTGCAGAGCGTGATGTACCATATATCATTTTTGTTAAAAGTAATTACATATTTATATGTTAAAATATGCATAGTAAAAATGGAAAAATATAAACCAAAATTTTAGAAACAGTTATTTCTTGAATTATGAGGAACTTTCTGTTTCATATATACTTCTAGATTATGTTATGTGAAAGGGACTTTCTATATTATACATTTCTGTATTGTTAGAAAAATTTACAATGTGCATTTGTTAATTTTATAATAAAACCAAACAAAAAATATGTTTTTTTTCAAATTAGATTAAACACTCCTAGATTTTTTATCTACCGTCTGAGAAACTGATGCAAGCCAGCCAGGCTAAGAGCTCACCATCTAAGGAAAGCTTTCCACAGGTCTGCAGAGCTGTCAATAGATACACAGCGGTTTTCTGCAAAGGGCTGATGTGCAGTGAAGAATTAATTTTACCCAAAGAGAGACCTGGCCTTTGCCTTCAGCTACTGGGAGGTATCTCCAGGCACTTGGAATGCCATGCCTAATAGGAGTGTCTCTGTTTGCCTGGGGCTCTGGTTACCTGAACAGTCTAACAGTGCATTTGTGATTAGAGGTCTAGGACACATGATATCATTTCCATCTTCAAATGTCAGCTGCATGGGCAGCATGTGATGGGGTCTCAGTAGAAACTCTGGCTCACCAAAGGCTTGGGTGAGCTTCCCTGGTTGGCAGTACCCGATATGTACTGTCACCTATCAATAGCACCAAAGTAATGTTGTCCACGACTTCATGAGGATTATTTTCCTCTCTTGTTTATCGCCACTCAAATTTGCCACTCGGCTCCGACCATCTTTCTTGGTTTGTGTCTCCATCTCCACCCCAGGCACAAAATTTAAAGAGGCTTCACTTTCAGGGCTGACCCCATATTTGCAAGACCCTGAGAATGAGCCCCTCCTTATCGTTTGTGTCCTCAGCCCTTACTTGACTCACACTGGTCCCAGCCCTGAATCCCAGTCTCCTGGCTCCTCCCCTCTTCTCTCTGCCTATCCTCAGGACTTTCAGCCATAATCACATCTTGGCTTTTTAGAAAGGCTCCACTCACACTCATGGCCTCCCAGTCTTCTTCCAATGAACAGCAGTTTCTTCCAGACTTCAGGGTTTCAAACATATTATTCTGTCTGCCTGGAATACCACCCCACCTCTCCCAATCCTCATGACTAATTCCTCCTCAGCCCTCTGTACTCAGCTTAAATATCACCTGTGCTGACACTTACTCCTAATTCCCCCAGAGTAAGTCAGATGCCCTGTTATACACTCTTGAAAAATATTGTCTCACAGTTGCAATTAATTATTTGTGCAGTTTGGTAGATGGGCATCAGGCTACATGTTATGTGAAGCTAGGTGTACCAGTCAGACTGGAAGGAAACACGTGGTGTAGTTTAATTAATTTGAGAGTTTGAAGCACCCCAGGGGTAGGGAGAGTGTGGAGCCATTACTTCCTCAAGGCTTGAAGGGGCAAGAAGAGAGAGTGCTTACTAGAAACTAGAGAAAATCTGTGGGTATTCTAGGAGAAATAGTGACTTTGGCCTTGGGAAGAGGAACACAGACCCTGCCAGCCTACACAGCAGCAGGGAAGAAATGAGTAAGATAAATGTCTCAGCCTCTATGGCTAAACCCAACTGGATATGAGAAGGCAGGAAGTTCGGGTGATGCAGTTCATACAGTTCAGCCTGCAGAGCACAGGGCAGGGTTACAGGAGGCTGGAGAGAAAACCTGGAGGGATAAATTAAGATATCTAGCCCGGATCATAAACAGAGGGGGAAGATGGCTGAAAGGAAGTTTCACCGGAGTGCAGCTACCACTGAGTGAGACAGAACCAGAGTGATATCTGCATCTCTGAGCTAGGTACTGGTTTTGTTTTAAAGGAACTTGTTGAACAGCAGCATTAACCCCCATAAAAAGGCAGGGAAAGCAGCCCAAAGGCATCCAGCCTAGCTAAGGCAGGGCACCGCCCCACCTGAAAAGTGTATCAGGTATGGAGGATTGGGGACAGGGAGCATCACCTCCTCAGTTCTCTGAATCAGATACAGCAATTCACTCTGAGACTTGGGCAGCACACAGACCAGGAAAACGCTGCCTTGCTGAGAACCACCTGGAGTCACAGACCAGGGCAACAGCCCAGGCTGGCAGTCCTGTCCAGACCGGTGCCTTATTAGCACAGACCAGGGTAGAGATTTGGACTAATACCGAGAAAGCTTTCAAAAATGAACTGCCCATCCCACAGAAGGGAGAGTTGAAATTGGGGAGGGAGATATGACCAGACAGGCCCTCTCCCACAAAATCCAGCGACTGGAGTCCCTCTCCCAGGAGAGGTTCACGGTTAACACATCCTCCACCCAGGAACAGTGGGCTCAGCAGAGGGAAAGAGCCCACCATTGGGAAGGCAGGGCTAACCCCAGCAGTATGGAAACCAGGCAAAGAATAAACAGCAGCCTGGCTGAGACCAAGGCAGCCCAGCAGCACCTCCACAGGCAGACAATGAACAGACTGTCTTAAGTGGCACACTGACACCTGTGTTTAAAAAAAAAAAAAGCCTCATGCAGGAGAAACCCCAACTTTAACAGAAAGGACGTCCACTCAGAGAAGATGGGAAGAAATCAGTGCAAAAAGGATGAAAACATCCAAGTCCAGAATGCCTCTCCTCCCCAGAGAGATCACGACTCACCAACATGGCAACAAAACAGGTCAGAAAATGACTTTCACAAACTGACAGAAGCAGGCTTCAGAAGATGGGTAATAAACCTCTCTGAGCTAAAAGAACATGTTTTAACCCAATGCAAAGAAACTAAGAACCTCAAAAAAAGATTAGATGAAATGCTAGCTAGAATAATCAGCCTAGAGAAGAACATAAATGACTTGATGGAGCTGAAAAACACAGCACTAGAACTTTGTGAAGCGTACACGTTTCAATAGCCAAATCGATCAGGCAGAAGAAAGGATATCAGAGATCGAAGATCAATTCAACAAAATAAAAAGAGAAGGGAAGAAAAGAAAAAAAAGAGTGAAAAGAAATGAACAAAGCCTCCAAGAAATATGGGATTGTGTGAAAAGACCTAATCTACACTTGATCGGTGTACCTGAAGAGGATGGGGAAAATGAATCCAAGGTGGAAAACACTATTCAAAATATTATCCAGGAGAACTTCGCCAACCTAGCAAAGCAGGCCAACATTCAAATACAGGAAATACAAAAAACACCACAGAGATAATCCTCAAGAAGAGCAACCCCAAGGCACATAATTGTCAGATTCACCAGGGTTGAAATGAAGGAAAAAATGCTAAGGATAGTCAGAGAGAAAGTTCAGGTCACCCACAAAGGAAAGCCCATCAGACTCACAGCGGATCTCTCAGCAGAAACCCTACATGCCAGAAGAGAGTGGGGACCAATATTCAACATCCTTAAAGAAAAGAACTTTCAACCCAGGATCTTATAGCCAGCCAAATTAAGCTTCGTAAGTGAAGGAGAAATAAAATCCTTTACAGACAAGCAATTACTGAGAGATTTAATCACCACCTGATCTTCCCTACAAGAGCTCCTAAGGGAAGCACTAAACACAGAAAAAAAAGCATCCAGTACCAGCCACTGCAAAAATGAATCAAATGGTAAAGACCAACAATGCAATGAGGAAACTGCATCGACCAACGAGCACAATAAACAACCAGTAACAAAATGGCAGGATCAAATTCACACATAACAATATTAACACTAAATGTAAATGGCCTAAATGCCCCAATCAAAAGACACAGACTGGCAAACTGGGAAAAAAATCAAAACCCATCAGTATACTGTATTTGGGAGACCCATCTCACACACAAAGACACACATAGACTCAAAATAAAGGGATGGAAGAAGATCTACCAAGCAAATGGAGAGCAAAAAAAAAAAAAAAAAAAAGGAAGGGTTGCAATTTTAGTCTCTGATAAAATTGACTTTAAACCAACAAAGATCAGAAGAGACAAAAAAGGACACTACATAATGGTGAAAGGATCAATACAACAAGAAGAGCTAATGATCCTAAATATACATACACTCAATACAGGAGTGCCTGGATACGTAAAGCATGTTCTTAATGACCTACAAAGAGACTTAGATTCCTGCACAATAATAGTGGGAGGCTTTAACACTCCACTGTCAACATTAGACAGATCAATGAGGCAGAAAATCAACAAGGATATACAAGACTTGAATGCAGAACTAGAACAAGTGGACCTAATAGACATCTACAGAACTCTCCACCCCACAGCCACAGACTATACATTCTTCTAAGCACTACATTGCACTTACCCTAAAATTGACCACATAATTGAAAGTAAATCACTCCTCAGCAAATGCAAAAACAAACAAACAAACAAACAAAAACAAATGATAACAAACAGTCTCTCAGACTACGGCGCAATCAAATTAGATCTCAGGATTAAGAAACTAGCTCAAAATCACACAACTTCATGGAACCTGTACAACTGGCTCTTGAATGTTGACTGGATAAACAATGAAATGAAGGCATAAATAAAGATGTTCTTTGAAACCAATGAGAATGAGGACACAATGTACCAGAATCTCTGAGACACTTTTAAAGCAGTATCTAGAGGGAAATTTATAGCAATAAATGCCACCTGAGAAGTGAAGGAAGATCTAAAATCGACACTCTATTGTCAAAATTGAAAGAGCTAGAGGAGAAAGATCAAAAAAAAAAAAAAAACCTCAAAAGCCAGCAGAAGACAAGAAATAACTAAGATCAGAGCAGAAATGGAGGAGATATAGACACAAAAAATCCTTCAAAAAAATCAACAAATCCAGGAAGCGGTTCTTTGAAAAGATCAACAAAATAGATAGACTGCTAGCCAGAATAATAAAAAAAAAAAGAGAGAGAAGAACCAAATAGATGCAATAAAAAACGATAAAGGGGATATCACCACCTATCCCACAGAAATACAAACTACCATCAGAGATTACTACAAACAACTCTCTGCACATAAACCAGTAAAACTGGAAGAAATGGATAAATTCATGGACACTTGCACCCTACCAAAACTAAACCAGGAAGTAGTTGAAACCCTGAGTAGACCAATAACAAGATCTGAAGTTGAGGCAGCAAATTAACAGCCTACCAACCAAAAAAAGTCCAGGTCCAGAGGGGTTCACAGCCGAATTCTACCAGACGTACAAAGAAGAGCTGGTACCATTCCTTCTGAAACTATTCCAAACAATCCAAAAAGAGGGAATCCTTCCCAAATCATTTTATGAAACCAACATCATCCTGATACCAAAACCTGGCAGAGATTCAACAAAAAAAGAAAACTTCAGGCCAATATCCATAGATGCAAAAATCTTCACTAAAAGACTGGCAAACCAATTGCAACAGCACATCGAAAAGTTTATCTATCATAATCAAGTAGGCTTCATCCCACAGATGCAAGGCTGGTTCAACATACACAAGTCCATAAACATAATCTACAACATAAATAGAACCAGAGACAAAAACCACATGATTATCTCAATAGATGCAGAGAAGGTCTTCGACAAAATTCAATAGCCCTTTATGCTAAAAACTCTCAATAAACTAGGTATTGATGGAACCTATCACAAAATAATAAAAGCTATTTATGACAAACCCACTACCAATATCATACTGAATGGGCAAAAACTGGAAGCATTCCCTTTGAAATCTGACACTGGTCAAGGATGCCCTCTCTCTCCACTCTTATTCAATATTGTATTGGAATTTTTAGCCAGAGCAATCAGGCAAGAAAAAGAAATAAAGGATATTCAAGTAGGAAAGGAAGAAGTCAAATTGTCTCTATTTGCAGATGACATGACTGTATATTTAGAAGACCCCACTGTCTCAGCCCAAACTCTCCTTAAGCTGACAAGCAACTTCAGCAAAGTCTCAGGATACAAATTCAATATGCAGAAATCACAAGCATTCCGCTACACCAATGAGAGACAGAGAGCCAAATCAAGAGTGAACTCCCATTCACAATTGCTGCAAGAATAATAAAATACCTAGAAATACAACTAACGAAGGAGGTAAAGGACCTCTTCAAGGAGAACTGCAAACCACTGGTCAAGGAATTAAGAGAAGACACAAACAGATGGAAAAACATTCCATGCTCATGGTTAGGAAAAATCAATATTGTGAAAATGGTCATACGGCCCAAAGTAATTAGTAGATGTAATGCTATCTCCATCAAACTACCAATGACCTTCTTCATAGAACTGAAAAAAACCACTTTAAACTTCATATGGAACCAAAAAAGAACCTGCAAAGCCAAGACAATCCTAAGCAAAAAGAACAAAGCTGGCAGCATCATGCTGCTGGACTTCAAACTATACTATAAGGGATCAGTAATCAAAACAGCATGATACTGGTACCAAAACAGACACATAGACCAATGGAACAGAACAGAGACCTCTGGAGCAACACCACACACATTTACAACCATCTGATCTTTGACAAACCTAATAAAAACAAGCAATGGAGAAAGGATCTCCTGTTTAATAAATGGTCATGGGAAAATTGGCTAGCCATGTGCAGAAAGCAGAAACTGGACCTCTTCCTGACACCTTACACTAAAATTAACTCCAGATGGATTAAAGACTTAAACATAAGACCTAACACCATAAAAACTCTAGAAGAAAACCTGGGCAAAACCATTCAGGACATAGCCATAGGTTAGGACTTCATGACTAAAATACCAAAAGCAATGGCAACAAAAGCCAAAATAGACAAATGAGATTTAATTAAACTTCAGCGCTTCTGTATGGCAAAAGAAACAATAACTACAGTGAACTGGCAACTAATAGAATGAGAAAAAATTTTTGCAATCTACCCATCCAACAAAGGGCTAATATTCAGAATCTACAAAGAACTAAAACAGATTTACAAGAAAAAAAACAAACCTATCCAAAAGTGGGTGAAGGATATGAACAGACACTTTTCAAAAGAAGACATATATGAAGCCAACAAACATATGAAAAAATGCTCATCATCATTGATCATTAGAGAAATGCCAGTCAAAACCACATTGAGATACCATCTCACACCAGTTGGAATGGCGATCATTAAAAAATCTGAAGACAACAGATGCTGGAGAGGATGCAGAGAAATAGGAACACTTTTACACTGCTGGTGGAAGTGTAAATTAGTTCAACCATTGTGGAAGACGGTGTGGCAATTCCTCAAGGATCTAGAAATAGAAATTCCATTTGACCCAGCAATCCCATTACTGGGTATATACCCAAAGGACTATAAATCATTCTATTATGAAGACACATGTGCAAGCATGTTCATCGAGGCACTGTTTACAATAGCTAATACCTGGAACCAACCCAAATGCCCATCAATGATAGACTGGACAAAGAAAATGCGGCACATATACACCATGGAATACTATGCAGCCATAAAAAATGATGAGTTTGTGTCCTTTGTAGGGACATGGATGAAGCTGGAAACCATCATTCTCAGCAAACTGACACAAGAAAAGAAAACCAAACACTGCATGTTCTCACTCATAGGAGAGTGTTGAACAATGAGAACGCTTGGACACAAAGAGGGGAGCATCACACACTGGAGTCCATGGGTGGGACCTATGGGAGGGATAGTGGGAGGCAGGGTGGGGGAGGGATAATATGGGGAGAAATGTCAGGTATAGGTGATGGGGGATGGTGGCAACAAACCACCTTGCCATGAATATACCTATGCAACAATCTTGCATGTTCTGCACATGAATCCCAGAATCTAAAGTACGATTAAAAAAAAAAAAAAGGTATCTAGCCCAGTAGGGACCATGTCCATCTTGCTCACAACTCAATCTCTGGCGCGTAGCTCAGTTCCTAGCATGGAGTAGGTTCTTATGAAATATTGGTGCTGAATGAAGTAATGAATCTCTCTCTCACCTACATCCCAGGGATATGGTAAGAATGAGATCAAGTGCATGAAAGTATTCTGTGAATCATAAAAGAGTAAACAAATAGAAAAAGAAAAGATTATTCTGATTCTGATTCTGATTCTTATTGTGGGGTCAGTTTCTAAAAGAGAAGCACAGCTTCTGGAAGGAATCACCTCGCTACATTTAATTTCTTAGCTGGCTAGAGCACCAGCCACCCAGGGCCCTGGTGGCTTGAGCACCTGACCTGAAGGTCTTCTTGGAGGGGTAGCTCTTACTGAGGGCACATCTATATCACAAAATCACTTTATTTTTAATTTATTGAGTTAAAAATAAAATAATGACATTTTCTGGCAGGAAAATTCTGTCATACCTTGGGACTAAAGGTTTATTGCAACTTTATTAAAATATATTAGATAAATTAAAGAGTCATGTTCTCCAGCCAGCTGACAGAGCCACTGCCTCCCAATAGATGCTTTGGTTTTGTATTAAGAAAGTTGTCACAAGTAATTTGGACTGGAGTGTGTAGTCATAGACTGCCAAACGTTGATTAATTAAGCCGATGTTTGGATTAGTTCAGCATGATCATTTCATTAGGGGAAATGACTGAAAATGTGGAATAAAGTATCAAGGGGGAATGAGAAAGCATCATACAATAAGACCTAAGACAAGAACACGCACCCTGTATTCATTAAGATGTGCACGTCTGTGCGTGTGTGTGGATGTGTGTTTTCAAGGATTCCAGCTGGATGGATCCATGGCTGTAAGAATTATAAATAGTTAATGTGAATTCTTCTCCTGGTATCCGCTCCTTTTCTGACCTTGCCTTTGGGCTTTGATGTCTCTGTGCAATGACTTCCACAAGTCAAATTTCCAAATGTTCAGTGAGCTTTCAGCCTTGAGTTGGAGGACCCCCAGCCACCCTGGGGTGACCATTTATGAGACCTTGAGGATCAGCAGCCAGGTAAGACTGACAGGGAAAGCTGGGGGTTGAGTTCATTCAGCCACCCAGAAGCTGGCAGAAATGCCAGATGAAAGCCAAGATTCTCAGAGAGGCAGGAATATGCTTTTCCCAACCTCAAGGGAGCCAGCATTAATGAAAACATGTCTACCTCAAATGCGATGTGCTTTTAAGAAATTGTATTTTTGTTAATGCATAACTCAAATAATGAGAGGTTTGGACATTTTTAGAGGTTTGTGTAGATGCATATGGTTTTTACCTTCATAAGTTCCTTCAAACATTAAACATTAATGTTCAGCCCTGAGCTGTTCAATGTACAAGAGGGACAAAAGACACAGCCTTTGCTCTTAAAAGATTTAGGATCTAAATGAGAAGGTGAGTTTCCTGTGTTATGTCTTCTTAACCCCACATGTCCAGCCAGCATGCCCTGTATCTTTCAAACCATATTGTACTTTTAAAAAGTTCCTAATTGCATCATGTTCTCTCTCACTGCTGATGTTGCCATGCTGTTTGTGCTGCCTACAATATTTTTCTCCCAACCCCATCATCCCATCGCCAATTCTTCTAGATAATTCCTACTTGCCATTCAGGTTTCAGCTTAGCTTAAATGTCATTTCTTCCAGAAAGCCTTTATTACTCATGGACATGCAGACTAGGTAAGAAGTCCTCATTTTATGCTCCAGAGTATCTTGTACTTCCCTAATTGTAGGACCCGTCACATCATATTGCTACTTCTTCTTTAATTGCCCATCTTCCCCTCTATATCATAAGCATGGGGAACAGAGGGCATTTATCTACCTTGCAATATCCTCAGAGCTTTGCACAATGTGAAATAGGCTTAATAAATGAAGAGAAAAAGTAGAAAGAACATGAGCTAAGAATCTAGATGACTTCTATCAATGAGAGTGGTGGGAACCCTGGCCAGCCACCTCCCATCCTCAACACCATTCTCTCATCTGCAGAAAGGGAATAATAGGTATGGTGGCCATCTGGCACTCACTAGTGTCCAAGATTGATGTCTGGGCTGATGTAGTTAGCCAGTGGGAGTCCTATCCCTACTCACTGCTGCCAGTGAAGCATCAGGCTGGACCAGAAAGAACAACATCCCCAGGAGAGGTCAAGAGCACTAAGTAGGCTGGCGTTGTAGCTTATGCCTGTAATCCCAGCACTTTGGGAGGCCAGGTAGGGCAGATCACCTATGGTCAGGGGTTTGAGACGAGCCTGGCCAACACAGTGAAATCCTAACTCTACTAAAAATACAGAAATTAGCCAGGCATTGTGGTGGGTGCCTATAATACCAGCTACTTGGGAGACTGAGGCAGGAGAATCTCTTGAACCCAGGAGGTGGAGGTTACAGTGAGCTGAGATCACACCACTACACTCCAGCCTGGGCAATAGAGCGAGACTCTCTCTCAAAACAAACAAGAAAAAAGCATTGAGTAAATGGAAATGACACACTGATCCCTCTCTCCCTCTTAGACCTCTTGGGGGCCCAGATGAGGATGGCTTCTGTCAATCAACCACCAAGCAATACCAGAAGAGAATGGTTATTACGTTAATGAGACAACTGATGGATACGTATTTTGATGGCTTACAACAATCAGTGGCCAGATCAATGAAATTCTGCTCTGGACTGAAGAGGATTTACTATGACATGTGGTATAGCCAGCCAGCTAAGTAGAGAGAAACACAGATGGTCCCTGACCTACAATAGTTTGACTTAGAATTTTTTTATTTTACCATAGGTTGATTGGGATGTAACCCTGTCCTAAGTTGAGGAGCATCTGTATAAATATAGATTTAGGCTAAAGGAATCTGCAATACTTGTTAGCAGCATGTAGGAAGTCAGCTGGTGGATATGGCTTTCCTAGGTATGAAGCTTGTACTTCAGTCTCACACATGCACAAAAAAGCTAATCATCTTCCCTTCTCTCCCTGCCCCAGTTATTTTCATTTTTTCCCATCCCATAGGACTTCAATGACCCCTCTGTGGAGGACTTCACTTAGGGAAGACAGGGTCCCTTGCCTTGAGAGTGAGCTCCTTCACATCTCACCTGTCCCCCTTGCGGCCCTCTGGACAACTCTTCCTCACTCACATTCTAACAACTGCCTATGCCTTCCTCAGCCTCCTGGTAAAATCTGGTTAGCTTATTCCTGTCCCAGAGTGTAGTCTTCTGCAGGGTTTTGTTGAGAGGACTGGGAGGAATGGGATGGCTAAGGGCTGCCGCTTCTACCCAGCCTTGCCAGCTGTAAAAGCAGTCAGAGAACAGTGCCCTCCACCTCTACATTTTTCTTTCATGACCCCTCAGGAAACCCACTTCCCTCTACAGTTTTAAATAGGAAAAAAAAAATCCACCCATCGAAGCTGGTTGATATCACAGCAAATTCTGATTGAAGAGAAAAATAAAGACATAACAAAAGTGAAACATAATATAAATTCCCTACAAGGTCTAAAAGTCCCCCAGGCACAAAAGCTGACAAAGAGAACCTACGCAGAAATCCTGCCCCTTTCCCTATTTTACCTTGAACTTATCTCCTCTGCAAGATGAGCAAGAAAACACTTCTCACTTCTTTTCTCTGCATGATTTTACTTCCATTTCATACAAACTTAATAAAGCTGCGTAACATGCATGGAGGCAATAGGTGTATCCTTGTGGCCCATCTACCCTTGACCAAGGCCAGCAGAGGAGAAACACTTCCTTCTGCACCCTGGAAAGTGAGTCTGGCTTTGTGAGAAGGGAGACTTGGTTAAACTCGGGTAGTTCATGAGCATGTTGTAAACTAATACCTGGAAGGACCCGCACTGCCAAAGGTAAATGAGGGCCCCGAGTTTGTTACAACTTCACCAAGTGCCTTCTGAATAATGGAAGAAAGATCAGATTTGGTACAATGTATGTCTACCTCTAACCAAAGGTAAATATAGATTTGGGGATAGCTATCCTTGCTATGCAGTAGTGCAGGATGAAGACCGGTGCATGGGCTTTGGAGTCAGACAGAACTGGCTTTGAATTCTGACTCCCTTACCTTGCAAAGTAACTGTCTTAGATTGAGTTCCCCAGAACTAGAACTCGATTCAAGGAGCTGAAAATTATATGGAGATGATCCTACAGAGAACCCATAGTAGAGTGGGAAAGTGAGATAAGAAAGGGAAGAAACCCATAGAAGGTAGGTTAAAGAGCAGGTTACTACTGTGGGTTCAATGTCAGGAGAACCTCTTGGAGACTGTGTAACCCAGGGGTCCCCAAACTACGGCCCGTGGGCCACATGCGGCCCCCTGAGGCCATTTATCCAGCCCCCGCCACACTTCAGGAAGGGGCACCTCTTTCATTGGTGGTCAGTGAGAGGAGCGCAGGATGCATCCTCATCCTGTGCTCCTGGAGTACTGTATGTGAGCGGCGCCGCAAAGCGCAACGTCGCTCACATACAGTACTACTTCTGGTGACGCGGGATGCACGTGTCACAGCTCCGGAAGCGTGTCATATGATGCACATCCGGTCCGCGGCTGCGGTGCCCCCACATCACCGGAAGCAGTGTGAAATAACAGCAGAAGTAGGAAGAAAGGCAAAGCACTATAACCATTACTACACAGTACAATGCCCCCCATACTCCCCCAAATGTACAACAACATAATGGCCCCTATAACCTCCCTTTGCCCAAAAGTCTCCCCCCACATTACTACACACCATGTTTCCCTGATTATAAGACCCTGTCTTATATTAATTTTACACCCAAAAGACAGGGGCTGTCTTATTTTTAGGAGGTGTCTTATAATAGGGGAAACACACAGCAGTGGGCTTCCCACAGAAGAGGCCCACCGCTGCTACAGATGTCCAGGACGCTGTACACACACTGTCACAGGCTGATCACCGCCATCCCTGTATACAGCACTGGAGGCAGTGCTGGGCCTGTGACACTGGATACTGCTGTCTGGGATAGTGGAGGCAGCAGCACTGGCTGTGAAGGGTGTCACACCTTGCATAGTCCGGCCCTCCAACGGTCTGAGGGACAGTGAACTGGCCCCCTGTGTAAAAACTTTGGGGACCCCTGGTGTAACCCATGCCTCAAAGCTGTCTTCCAGTGAGGTGAGAAAGTTGTGATATTTATCTACCAATCCCCAGTGTTTACTGGTTGTAGGCTGCTCCCAGGTGTGCTACCAGCACCCAGGTTAAGCAAGCTTTCTTACAAAAAGTTTACAGTAGAAAGCTGTCAGTATGTAGAGAGAGGCATGATGGCATCCCATATACCTTTGCATAACTTAAAAACTCAGATACCTTTACATAAAGTAGAAAAAGCAGAAATTCATCATGCACATTGCGATTGGAAAGTCTGAAACTTACTGCAGAGGGTTTCTTTAAGAGGGGACAGGCTTCAGGATCTGGTGTCCACAACCCATACGTCTCAATACACAACCTAAAGCCTGAGCATCTTGGGGCCTCCTCAAGCCCCTGCCTCAATCAAGGCCTTGGAATTTATTAGGAGATTTCATCTCAGCAGCCCCAACATACAAAGTCAGTGCATAGGTACCCAGTCTTAGCATCTCCCTTCCCAAAAACTACATGCGCCTCTTTGACTGGGAAAGAAACAGTAAGGCAGGGCTGGATCTGGGTCTACCAGATAACCTATCACCCGTGTGACCTCAGGGGTCTCAGTGTCCTCATTTCTAGTCCTACAATAATTGACCCAGACTTCACAGAGGCACAGTGAGGATTAACTTAAGGAGGTATTCCATATGAATGAAGATCAGTCTGTCTTCCCTCCCTGCACCTCCAGCTTACCCCTCCAGGGCCCAGAACACACTGCCAGGTTCTTAGCAACCTTCAGCTTTTATGCAGATTTGTGGCACTCTCAAGGACAAGGAAATTCCAGCCCTGGCCCTGGAATAAGAGACATTACCATGCCCAGAATTGATGGGTCCCTTCTTCCCGTGAAGCTAAGATGTGGTCTTAAAAGCCAGCCAACGTGGTAGGCAGGGACAGGCCATGTTGTGGGGAGGCCCTCGGGCACTCAGGCTGGGTTTCGTTGCCTCAATCAGATACTCTGCTTCCATCCTGCCAAGAATCATGCATCACACTTTTCCGTGGCTCTTAAAATTGGCTCTGTTGCATTTGTGATTCTACAGCAGGAAACTATAACTAAATCAAGGAGAAAAACTTCAAAAGAGAATGGTCTCGCCCTCTCCCTTTCTCTTTCTTTACACACACACACACACACACACACACACTCGTCACTCCGGGAGTATCAGAAAGAAAGGCAATGACAAAAATAAAAGGCAGAGAGAAAAAAAAAAAGAGATTCAAGGAAATAGAAAGGCATTAAAAAAGAGACACACAGGCTCTCTGCAGCATGGAGGGCTGGCAGGACAGGAAGTTGAGGAGGGGAGGTGTGGAGGTGTGAGATCCTCAGAGGAAGAGAGCCGAGGAGGCCGCCAGCCATGCGGGAAAGAGAGAGGCAACCCTGAAGGGATTGTGTTCAAGCTGCAATTTTAAGATCCTAAATAATAGTAATGACACAGTGTGCATATGCATATGTGTATGTGTGCGTGTGTGTGTGTGTGTGTGTGTGTGTGTGTGTCACCTCTGGGTGTGTGCTCATGAGCATTAATGGCTCAAAAAGCAGAGCACAGGCACAAAGGCAGGAAACAGATGGCCTGGGAACAATTCAGAGGGCATTTGAGGGTGCTTATTATCCCAGGCAGAGCCTTGCCTGCTTCTCTGAAGGCACATAATCAATACTTGCTGAATGATGTTAAATGGTGCGACATTTCCCAAGAGGGTGGGATCACAGGTGGGACAGTAAATGCAGACACGGCCCTCCTACCCACTTTTCTTACTTTATTGCCACACCTGCAAGGCCAATCAATAATGAAAAAGTGCCAAGCTGCTGGCCTGCAGCCCTGGGGCCCAGATCTACATGTCTCTCTTAGAATGCGACTTTCTTTCCTTTCTCTGAGTTAAAATTATCTCGGTTCAGCTCTTCCCTCCCCTGCTAGACTGAAGGCACCCTGAGGGCATGCTTATTTATTATTTATCTTTGTTTCACCGCAGTGCCTAACACAGTACCAGGTGCTCAATACGTGCTTGTTAAATAAAGGAGCTACATGGTGGTATCTGTCACATGTCCCAGGGCACAAAAATGGTCTGCAGAGCAACATCTGACAGGGTGCCACACACATCCAACAAATGTTGTGCTCGTTGTTGCTCTCTCTCTCCCTCTCTTCTCTCCCTTCCTTCCTCCCTTCACCAGGATTGATCAAGCCCCTATTCCAGACCAATAACTATGCTAGATGATACCTAGCTAAAAGAGACTGAGGCTGAAAGAAACGTGTGCCCTTGGGTGCTTTGCTGTTCTGTGTCCCTTAGGGACACCATGCCTTCGGAGGACATGAAAGAGCATGGATGAGTCCAGTATGTGTCTGGGGACAGGTGAACAACGTTACAGCTGCTACAGGTTGAATATCCCTTTTCCAAAATGCTTGGGACAGCAGCATTTCAGATTTCAAATTTTTTCAGACGTTGGAATATTTGCATTATACTTACCAATTGAGCATCTGTAATCTGACAATCTGAAATTCAAAATGCTCCATCGAGTATTTTCTTTGAGCATCACGTTAACACTCCAAAAACTTAGAATTTTGGAGTGTTTCAGATTTTTAGATTAGGGATAATCAACCTTAAATATGTAAAAGACCAGGCTGGGTATGAAGCTTCAAGTTCCTGATCAATCTTGGAGTAAAAGTTCCTAACTGATCGTTTTCAATTTTCCTAAAAAAGGAAAGACTAAAGGAAGAAAGGAAGAAAAGGAAAAAAAGAGGGAAGACGGAGGCAAGAAAGAAACCGATATTACCAAAGAGGGGTCAAGGGTAAGTTTGGAAGAATTCCCCAAGAGCAAGGACACTGATTACCCAGCACTTCCTATGCCCAGGCCTTTTGTGCTCTATCCCATTTACCCACCACAACAGCAGTGAGGGAAGAACTGTTATGAGGAGGCCCCTTTGCCAATATAGAAACCAGTCTAGGCGGTTCCAGGAAGGTCCTGGGGTGTGGATCTGAGAACCTAATTTGGGATTTCCTGACAAAGAGGGATAGAGTACACACCACCAGGGGCACCAAGTGCTGATGATGATTCGGTCCTGCAGGCTATCCCAGCCTGGTCCTTCCATCCCAGAGGAGAAGGAATCTGCAGTGGCCTGCAAGATGCAATAGATGCTAAGAATTTCCCTTTTGCAGCTTGAGAAAGAGAGTCACTCCCTCCTACCTTCCTCCCACCCAGCCAGCTCCCTGGTCACATAGCCAATTCATCTACGATGTCACTGCTGATAGCCAAGGGGGAAGCTGATGGAAGGTTTAATCTTGCAAAGTAGTGTCAAGCAGGCATGTCTCAGGAGCCTGTGACTCAGCATGAGTTCTGCCCTGCAGGTTTCCATTCTTGGAAAGTCTCAGCCTATGGGGCCAGGTGGAGCAGAGCAGAGACAAGCAGAAAACCAGCATCTGCCACCTGGTCTCCAAATGCTGTCCCCAGCAGCCTGGAGCTCACTCAGAGTGGCCCTCAGCTGAATTATCTCCCCAAAACCAAACCACCTATAGTCACTTCATTTTCTCTGTCCAGAATGCATTGTCCTGAATATCCCATTGGCTCGGCTTGTCATCCAAGTCTCATGCCATCCAGCCCCACCTTACAGTACAGGATTATCCTCCTCACTCATAGCTATCCCTCTCAAGGCCAACTCATCTATTCTAATTCCTGAAAGTACAGCCCTTGGTGTCTGAGAAACCTGACTCTGCTACCAACTACATAGGACCTTAAGCATGTCACTTACCTGTCAGTTTCTCATCTTTGAAATGAGCTCATCATCAACATAACTATCTCACATGGTGGTTGTAAGAATGAAATGAGATATAACCTTGAATTGCCTACTCAGTGCTGAGGTTTGATGCCAGTAGATTAACGTGGTCAGCTAAATAATGCCCTCTAAAGATGCCCCCATCCTGATCCCTAGGACCTGCAAAGAGACATTGCAGATGTGATTAAAGCAAGGATGCTGAGATGAGGAGATAATCCTGGATTGTCTGAGTAGACCCAAGGTCATCACAAGCATCTTTGTAAGAATGAGGCAGGAGGATCAGTCGGAGAAGGAGATGTGATGATGGAAGCAGAGGTCAGAGTGATGTGGAAAAAGGGGGTCCAGAGTCACAGCATACGGTCTTCCTCCAGAAACTCAAAAAGCAAAAAAAAAAAAAGCCAATTTCTTTCAGAGACTCCAGAAGGAACACAACCATGCAGACACCTGAGTTTCAGACATCTGCCTTCTAGAGCTGTCAGGTAATAAATTGTGCTCTTTGAAGTCACCGAGTTTGTGGTGATGGCACCAGTAGGAAATTAACATGATGCTCCAACACATTTAGTTTCCTTCCTTCATATCAGTACCACTAGACTGTAGGGCTCATGTCTCACAGTTCTCTGAAACTCTCACAGTTGTGCCACAGTGCCCTACACAGAATATCCTACTAGAGATCGCCTAAAAGGCAGGAGAGTAAGTTACATGCTCTGAGCTCACAGGTACATGATCCAGGTTTGATCCCAGGTCTTCTGTGCATTCAATGTGATCTTGGGTAAATCGTACCAACTACTTGAGCCCCAGTTTCTTTTTCAATAAATGGGATAATAACACCTAATAGTATGATGAGTTCTCCAAAATACGTGGTATTCTTGTTTCATTTTCCTTTTAATTTCAGAAAGCACATTCATGTTCAGGTGTGTCTCCAAGTGCGTTTTCACTTTTTACAGTAACTTGATGATCGGCCTGACTCAGCATGAATATAAAAATCCTGCTTTTTCTCCCAGTTGGCTGCTGAGGATACTGAATCCTCATTTGACACCTGGGACCCTGTATACTCATTTACAAAGCAAGGGGGAAAATGAAAAGCAAAGGGATGGATGTAAACGTTTTCTAAGAGCTCCATTATTCATTTGTTTAATATTCGCTGAAGGCTTACAAAGCACTGAAGCTACAGAATAAACCCCAAATGGCCCTACTCCCAAGGTGCTTACTGTCTAGCTGGGATATACAGGGAAACTTCTCTACAGTTCCATGGGGTTCATGGTGTGACACACATGGAACGCACCGGGGACATAGTGCACACAAGCAGTGAATGTTCTGTAAACGAATAACAACATCAGGCTCTTGGGGATGGAGGGTGATGGGGGAAAGGCCTTCTAGCACTCACCTCATGCTTTCCCTGGCACCATGAAAAGATAGGAGAGTTCTTCCTTCTCTGCAGATCTCTAGGAAAAGGATGCCTAGTGGTTCCATAAGTAGTTTTCTAATGACAAACTCCCAGAACATTCCTAGGGTCTGATCAACGTCTCCTGACAACAAAACTCCCTTTTTGTATGAAGTTGTGTATTCTGTTCAGAAAGTTAACTTTCTTATTTTGGGAGGTTGGATTAAAAAGCAAATGGAGCAGGAGGTGCTGAGCAGTCACAGATAGGGAAAGTAGGTGGGGTTTCAGGGAGCAAATGGCATCTGGAACTTTGCTCCTAGGACCACTCTGAGCACACCCAGGTATGCCCCTCTGTGGCTTCCTTGAAGGTATAACTGTCTAATTTAGCTGTGATTCCCAAAGCCTAGCCTAGCACCTCACATAGTAGGTACTCAAATAATGTTTATTAAATGAACTAATTAGGTTATAAGTTCTTCAAAGGCACAGATCATGTCTTCCTTGTGTTTATATCCCTTGTTCTTGGCAGGAATGTTAGAGAAACAGAGGCATCATGGTCAGAACCACCCTCTGGTTGCCTCCCAGAAACAACCTACATTTGAAAAAATGGCCTCAATTCCCTGCCTTCCTGCTCTGGGCTCTGGAGTTCATGAAGAGTACAGCAAAGGCTCTCCAGGGCAAGGTGTCTTAGAGGACCCAGCCTGCTCCCATTCCAGTTGGTGGAGAAGTTTCCCAGGGTAGAGGCAGAGAGAGACAGTTAGTAGGCTTGGCTTTAATAATTTTCCAATTTGCAGGCAGTGACAATTCTAGCTAGGGATGAACAGGCACATTAAAGAGGAAAACACTCTGGTTCCTTAACAAGAGGGTAATGTACCTGTTTTCTATTTCTAGCGAACAGCACCACAAGATCAAGCATGTGTCATGAATTAGGAGGCAGGAGGCCAGAGTTCTTGATCAACCCAAGGGTTAAGTCATTCCGTAAACCCAATTGTGCCCCTCCATGTGTGCCAGGCACCGTGGTAGGCATGGGGGTAAGCAGATAGTAAGGTGCAGTCCCTGCTTTTCATGTGCAGCATAATGCAATCATCTCTTTCTCTAACATTCCTGCCAAGATCAAGGGATATAAACACAAGGAAGACATGATCTCTGCCTTTGAAGAACTTACAAACTAATTAGTTCACTTAATAAACGTTATTTGAGTACCTGCTATGTGAGGTGCTAGGGTAGGCTTTGGGAATCACAGCTAAATTAGACAGTTATATCTTCAAGGAAGCCACAATCTCTTAATGCTACTTGAATTGCCTTTCCTGAGTTCCTAGACAGAATTTTGGCACCCTGGAATGCTAGAGTCATCTGATCTACCCTTCCACTCAGTGTGGGACTGGGGTGGCCATAGAACTCTTCTGGCCAATGAGATAAAACTAGAAGTTGTTGGATGGCTCTTCTGGGAAAGCTTGTGCAAAAGGACGTGCCATCTGTCTGGCTTTAGACATTCATCCTGTATAGAAAGAGGTATGATTCTGACTTCAGCCAGTGGCATTCCGGGCTGAAGGGTCTGCAAGGTGAAAGGGGGATGGATGGAGGCAGCCTGTTTCCCCTATCCTCTGCATCTCACTGGGGCAGCCCAGGGGCCAGATGTGTCACTGCCTCGGCTTCGGGGAAGGCTGTGGAAGGAATGATCTGTGGTTCTCTTGAGGCCCTCTGAGTGTGGTAATGTTTAAAAGCCTTAAATAAATTCCCATCTAATTTCAACTAGCTCCCATCTCCAGCTCAAGCTCTCAGCTGGAGCATGAAATGAGCAGGCGGGGTTTCTCCTGCAGCTGTGTCTCCTCCATGGGCCCCAGGGGACCCACTCAGTGACCTGGCAGGTCTTTTCCATCTCTGATATCTATGGCTCCAGCTTCTCTCCCTCCCCACTCCCCTCCTGGCTGGCCTCCTGGGACTGTGCTCTCTGATCCTCCCCAGCACCTTTAGGCTGCCTCCTCAGCCCTCTCTACCCACCTGTAGGTGCCGACAGAGAGAAAGGCAGTCTTGCAAATTTCACCCTTCCCTAATGCAGCCTGTCTCTCAGAAGCAAGCTGAAGGTTGGCTTTTCATTTTTCCAGGTCTCAGCTCTTCTTATGCTCCCAGAGAGGCCTCTCCACCAGTCAACTCCCTCCAGGCCTCCGCCTTCTCCTGTCCCCTTGAGAAAATGGACCTCCCACCAGTTCTCCCTCCCTTTCTAGCCACAACCATGAAAGATTGTGGCGGGGGACTTGTCCACACATGTCCACCCATCTTGGGGTCTTGGCACTGAAAGGCCCTGCCCCTGTAGTACTCCCTCCCGGACCCAGAGCCTCCCTGCCTGGCTTCACTCAGGTCTCTGCTCAAATATCACCACTTCAGACAGGCCTTCCCTGGACTCATCACCTCCTCCTGCTACCATATCTTTTTTTTTGCAAATATCACATCCTGCCACATTTTATTTTTTATTGAATACAGTAAACATACTATATAGAACATATGTAAGTATAATATGTTTGTTTTATTATTGTCTCTCCAGCTTAAATACAATTCCCTTGATGGCATGAACACTACTCTATGCCCTCAGCACCCGGAGCAGTGTCTGGCGCATAGGAGATGGTTGTTTGTTGAGTGGATGCATGGTAAATAAGAGGATGAATAAAAGCTGAGTTAATCCAGGGAAACCAGGCCAGGCGCTAACACATAAGGGGTGGAAATAGCCTGGAGTTATTTGAGCAGATAGGCTTTGGAGGTCGGCGTAGGATGCTCTAGGCTTAGAGCTGAAACTCAGGAGCTAGATACCTGGCGGGGCTTCCAAACCCAGCTCTGCCAATTTCCAGCTCTGTGACCTTGGGCAAGCCACTGAACCTCTCTGTGCCCCATGGGGCAGCCCCGGGGCCAGAAGGGTCACTGCACAATGGGGATGAGAGTACAACTCTCAGGTAACTATGAGGATTCCACAAGGAGATACTTGCTTGTAACTTCCTGCCCTATGGCAAGAGCTCCGAACCTGTTAAACGCATGAGACAGACCTGTCTACAGGAGGAAAGTGAAACCCAAAGGAAAACAGCTTGGCCCCAGCTGTATCACAGGGCGGTGAGGCTGCAGCAGGCTTTAAACTCTGCGGGGGGCCTCCTCTCACAGACCTGCTGCTGCTGATGGCAGGGAGGAGCTGGCCTTCTAGAGCTCCAGGGAAGATTCCCGCCTTGGGCTGGCAGGTGAGCTGAGGACACTATAGAGAGAACAAAGCCTGGCTTCCCTAGAATCTGGGGTCTGAGAGAAAGGGGGAGGAAATGTTGGTCCAAGGGTGAGCCCGAGGCAGGAATAATAACTGAAAGGGGGCTGGAAACAGAGCTGGGCCGGAGGACTCAGCTTCCCCATGCAAAGAGCCTGCCAAGTCGGCTGACTGTGGCATGGACTCCATGGGTGAGAGAGAGGCTGCCAAGGGCAGAGTGAGGACCGAACCTTGCATCCCAGACACCTGCTCTCCCTGGCAGGAATGGGCAAGGAAAAGTGACCTGGCAGAGCTCGTGCTGGAAACTTGGTGGATGGAGACTTTGGGTTTGCGGCATCTGAGGATAACCAGGATCTTTGCGCACTGTGTAGGGGGAAGGATGATGCCAGCGAGAGTAGAGTGAAAATGGTGGTGGAGGAACACAGTGCCCCCCACCCCAGGGAAAGCAGGGAGCAGAAGAGGGTTGCCCTGGGTGCCCACCCCCTTACCAGCTTCCACCACCACTGTCAGTACAAACACTCCCATTCCTGGGGCCTCACCTTTACTTCCACTTCTCCCACCTATCCCCTCCCTCCCCACACCTACCCGTTCTGTGCTTCACTCCCCACCATTCCTGCTCTCTGCAGGGTGACAAGCTGCTCCCCTGGTAAAGAAAACCACAGGAACACATCAAGGGCACTAAGATAACGTACTTGCATTTGAAGGGGTAATGAATACTCCAACAACCTAAAGCAGATCACTGATATTTTAACAATTCAGTTAACAAACATGTCTACTACAGCATGAAGGGTTTTGCTCTCCGTACTGGGGATCAGTGGAGTGTATGATACGTTAGAGCCATGTAGGCAACGGCGGGATGTATAGGGTACAGCAGAATGCCGTTTGCACTTGGAATCAAAGCAGGCAGCAGGTGCCTACTCTCCCAGTGGCAACTTCAAAACAAGGTTGAACCAGAGTCTGGGGCTCTATGAGGCAGACAGAGGAGGCTGGCAAAGCTTTGGCTTCCTAAAAGACAGAATTCCTGGGCAGTGGCTCCATCCATTTGGGCAGAGCCCACAGGGATCTGGATGAATCACAGGTCGATAACCAGGCTCTCAGAATGAGAGGAGAGCAGTCTCTGAGACAGCAGACTGTCCAGGTGGGATACATTTGCTCAAGAGATCAATATGTAATCCAAACCAGATTGTCCCCTTCTTCCTCCCTCCCTCTTCCCTTCAGAGAATCTGAAGCAGGGGAAAGTAAAAAAAATCTTCCACGTGAATGAGGCAGAAGGTCAGGATTGCACTGACCTCTCTCTGAAGATGCTCCCCCTGCCCTCACCTGGGAAAGGAAGACCAAAAGCAAGGGGCTGGGAGGCAGGTGAGTCTGAAGAGATGTACTCAGGAGTGGGTGGGGCAGTGAGAGGAGCACTTTTCCTGGCCCTCAGCACCTGCGTGGAGATGAATTAGGACAGAAAGCATCCTTGTGGGTAGAAGGGCCCACAGGGGTATTTTTCTGTGTCAAGTATTGATGAGCAACTGGTCCGCTTGGAGGGTGTTTACAAGGAAGTACAGCTGTTTATAAACCAAACCCAGGCTAATCTGGGGTTAAAGCAGAGGGAGAGAAATCTGAAACTGATTGAGTTCTTTGCCAAGGTAGGAGGAGGCTTTCTGGACAGCTGAGAAAGGCAGAAAGACTAGACAAGGAGAGCAGCAGCTTGCTTCCCCTATTGGACACATAAGCACAAAGGGAAATGACATGGGTTTCTGACATCAGGGAGACTTCCCCCTGTGGGACCGACTGACTCCAGATGGGATCCTTTCAATCCCACCAAGAGGGCAGATACAGAGAAAAAAGCCTCAAGAAGATGGAGGCACGAGCAACCAACTTGAGGGAGGCAGGGAAGGTTTCCAACAAAAGGTAACCATGGATCTGAGTCTCCAGGAATAGAAGGATTGGAGTGCAAATGGCTTATTTGGGAACTGATCCTCCAGAAATAGTGGGGAATGGAGTCATGAGACAGGGAGGGAGGACACTCAGTGAAAGGTGTGTTATCAACAAATGTAAATGAGCTCAATCCTACTAGGGAACCATGGGAGTTACAGCAATAGGCCAATGAGGACCTTAGAATTCTCCCCTGAAGTGCAGTTATTTGGGGTACTTATTCACCAACTCCTATCAGTCCCTAACAAGGGGGGTGGACATTTAGGGAAGGTGGATCAGCACGTACAAAGACCCAAAAGAGATCTGGAAGGGGGCAAAGGCAGGAAATGAGGGAAGGGGGTGTCCTTGGGAATGATGCCCAGAGATTTTGGTTGGGAAGGACTAAATAGTAAGGAATGATGATGGGCCTCAAACTACAGAACATCTTCAAGTCCAGCTTATTTCCTAATCCATTCAAATCTAGGTACTATAGCCAGACTCTGGAGTCCTGGATTCCTAATTTTTTAGGTCCTGAACTTTCCTGAGAAATGCAAACACTAATAACCAGGGAGAGAAAGTGATTTGCCCAAACCCGCACAACTGTTTAATGGCCATGCCAGGATTAGAACCTATGACTTTGATACCCTAAAATATTAGTGGCCTGGCCTGCAACTGTCCTTGGAGAAATCCATCTCAGGACGCAACCTTCCTGTAGAGGGCATGATCCTTAAAGGCAACCCCACACACTTCAGCAAAGGGAGTTGGCATTCCCAAGGTCTAAAAAATTCCTGTCCCTACAGAAATAAAGGCAGAAATAAAGGCAGAACACCATTCCTAAGAGTGACTCCAGAGGCACCTCACAGGGGTGGGGTTATTTCATCCGTAGGCATCAGACATTTGTGCCTGGGTTGGGGACATAATAACTTATAGCAGAGATGCAAAGTGGGACTCCCATGCCTGGCTAATTCTGGAGGGGACCAGCCTCCTCGCTGAGTGTTGGCAGGTGTTTGGAGCCACCTTCCACCCCATGTAGTCCTGACTTCCTAAGGTGACCGAAAGAGCATTCACTCATGCATTCACCAATGAAACTTTGCTGAGTGCTTGTCTGTGCCTAGCAGAAAGTGATGGGAGTGGACCATGGTGTCTTTGATGGCCAAGGAAGGCCTTTCTGATTAAGGTAGTATCTGCCCAGATACTGAGGCAGTGAGGAGAAGCCGTGAGGATGTCTGTAAAAAGGGTCGTCTACAGAGAGGGAATAACGGGGCTAAGGAACAGGAGGATGTGTACTTGGTGTGTCTGAGGAACGGCAAGCTGGAGGTGGCGATGGCCTAAGTGAAGAGACAGTGGCAGGAGAGAGACTGGGAAGGAGCAAAGAAGAAGCTGGGACAGGAGAGGGCCCTGGGTGGCTGCCTACACCAAGACCCTCTGGAAAGTCTTCCTTCCCGGAGGAGTGAATCACAGAAGGTCAGTACTTCAGTGTCTGCCGCCAAGGCCCCCACGCCATAACAGAGACTCTGGATAGACTGATTCCAGAGCAGGAGAATCAGGATCGTGCTGGCTGAAACCCTGCCCAGTGCCCCTTCCTGCCCTGCACACCCCACTGTCCCCGGGCCCTGCTGGGCTATGGACTCTTCTATACTTGGAACATGGAAGGAGGCAAACGCTGAGGGATGCGATGCAATTGGCTTCCACCATTTCCAAAGGTCTACAATGTCCATGAGGTCTGAAGGAAAGGAAGCGGTGTTGCTGGGAGCTCGGAGGCCGCACAGGTCGCAGCTGAAGGGAAATGCGGCTGCCGTTCTAGCTTGGTTTATGTCCTTCCAGTCTTTTTTCCGGGCATATTAAACCCATCAGGGAACAGATGGTTCATGGGGCGAGGAAGGTGAGGAGAGCTTGAAGAAGGAATTCACAGAGGTGTGGGGCAGGGTTTAAGAAAACCAGCAAGGTAGGTTGTGGTTGGCCTCAGTGGGTGCAACTAGCACCTCCCATGCCCGGGCCCCCCACAGGAAGGGATGAGGGGAAGGAGGGAGCAGTTGCCAGGATCTGGAAGGCCTAAAGGTCTTGTGGGAGGGCTGCCTGGTAAGAAGAGCCACCTCATGGAATACTCTGCAGCCATAAAAAAACGATGAGTTCGTGTCCTTTGTAGGGACATGGATGAATCTGGAAACCATTATTCTCAGCAAACTGACACAAGAACAGAAAACCAAATACCACATGTTCTCACTCATAGGCAGGTGTTGAACAATGAGAACACATAAGCACAAGGAGGGGAGCATCACACACTGGGATCTGTATTGGAGGGGGGGCTAAGGGAGGGACAGCAGGGGACGGGGAGGTTGGGGAGGGATAACGTGGACAAATGCCAGATACAGGTGACAGGGGGATGGAGACAGCAAACCACCTTGCCATGTATATACCTATGCAACAATCTTGCATGATCTGCACATGTACCCCAGAACCTAAAGTACAATTAAAAAAAAAAAAAAAGAAGAGCCACCTCAATGGGGAGATATAGCAGCTTAGCAGGGAGGACACAAGTGCCCCCTCACTCTCTTTCTCTCCCGGCAGCTGGGCCCTCAGGAAGTCAGAGGGCAGGGAGTAGGTAGAGAGGGAGGAGTGTGGATGTGAAAAGGTGAAGGGACGGGATCCGGCACCCATAATACAGCGAGCAAGAGGTTGAGGGAGTGAGAGGGTGAGAGCTCTCTCTATAGACATATATATAGTGGAACATTGCAAATGCTATTTCATAGCCTGATTTCCTTTGAAGCAAATGTTTACTTACCAAGGAAGAGGGAATTCCCACCTCTGAGGAGGCTCCATTAGCCAGCTCACCCTGCACACAGGGCCGCTCCTTCCGGGAGCTTCCTTGGCTCATTACGCTAACAAGTCTCAGCCTTCTCATTTAGCCAGGCATCCTGGCGCCTCTCTTCTGCCTCCTAATGAGAAACTAGTGTGACCCTGCCAAGGGAATTCAGAGACAGGCAGTGGTCATGCAGAGGTTGCCATGGAAAGCAAACTGTCACAGGAACAGGCGTCATTCTGGGGAAAAAGGGACGTATCAGCCCGGGGCTCTCAAATCCAAGCCTGCACACAAGTTCCCTTAAAGTTAACTTCAAGGCTGATTTAGGAAGTCTGGTGGTGGGGTTTGGGGGTGGGGAAGGGGGCTGGGCAACTCTAAGAAGCTCCTGGATCAGGCCCGTGGGACAGCCTCTGCCTGCACTTTGAGTTTCTAGAGAAGCTTTGAGATCTATGTGCTCAAGCTCCGGGGAGAGGAAGTTGGGGTCATCGCAGGCAACTGCCTAAAGGAGGTAGAACTTCTCTTTCTCTCCAAACCTAACCTGTCAATGGGCCTGAAATTCTACCATTAGAGTCACCTCTTTCGCGTTTACATGGTAATTAAATTCAGCTGCCCTTTTTTGGACAGTAGATTGTACTCAGCCATTAATGCCTTGACTCTACCCTGTTCATGTATTGAGATTAATCCCTCAACAAAGGCAAGGCACTGAAGAAAAGAATGCCAGGCTGGGATGTTCTGATGAGATGGGTGGGGCACACCAAAGGCAGACCTGGCTGTATTTCCCAGTGACCAGGTCTAGGACAGCCACGGAAGGGGTGGGAAAGGGCTGAAACTCAGATTCACTCACCCATTATGTTCCCTAGAGACAGGACCACAGGCATCTCTGGAGGCCCTAGTCCCACAAGCCCCATCTCCCTAATATTAGGGGGTCTTCCTTTTGAATGACTCTGAGCCTAGAGTGTTTTCCTTCTCTAGACCCTGGCCATTTTTACCTTCAAGAATGATGGAACAAGTCCCACTATCTTTCACCTTTGCCCACCAGAATACGAGAGCTCAGTATGCACGCCTGACTTGGTCTCCTCTGGACTTCCAGCATCTAGGGTAGAGCCTCGCACCAAGTAGGCACCCAGGAATGTTCAATGAATCAGGAAAGACTTCCCTGCCAAGGGCTTTCTTCCCCAGCTTGCTGCTGGTCTTGGAGGGGAAAGTAGAGCACGATGGGTGATTGACTGTATTCATTGAACCCTAGCACTTGAGAATTAGAGGAGAAGGAACTTCTGCCTCTAAAATCTAAGACAATTGATCAGGGAGCTCAAACGATTTATTTTAAGAATCAGGAAATTGAAACCAAGAGGGAAGAGTTTTCTCCAGGATCACACAGCACATTTCTAGGGTTAGGCCCTAGAACTCTGACTCCCAGTTCAGGACTTTGTCTACTTCACCATTCAGGTATTCGTTCATTCATTCATTCATTCATTCACTCATTCAGCAGTTACCTATTGAGCAACTGCTTTTTCCAGGAACTATTCTAGTTGCTAAGAATCTAGAATAAACAAGAAGGCAGAGTCTCTGCCCTTACGGAGCTTACATTCCAGGGGAGGAGATACATAAGCACATAAATCAGCAAAAAAAAAAAAAAAAAAAAAAAAAAAAAAAAAAAAATCCAAAAGGGACAGCAGCTATAAAAGGAAAAACAAGCCAGTGAGCTAAGATGTGTGTGCAGTGGGTGGACACCCAAAATAAAGGTGGTTTCCTGAAGCTTGAAACTGAGAATTATGCATAGAGGGATGAACAGATACAGCCCCTGCCTCGGGTGCCCAGTTCCTTACTCCCCACATTCTGCTCCGTGTCCTTTCAAAGTTCTCCCTCCTGTCCCTTCCTCACCCTGCTCTGAAATTATCAGTCAGGCCACTGTCGTCTCGGTCATGCTCCGACCACCTCTGACTGTCTCCCAACCTCCAGCCTCACAGTCAGAGGGTGAGCTCAGATACCAAGATGCCTCCATGGTCATACCTCCTTCAGTGCAAAAAATTGGACAAGACTAATATTCTGCTTTAAGTCCAAATACCCTAGATTACAAGGGAGGAGCCTGAGGTCCAGAGGGGGCAAGTAACTTGCCCAAGGTCACACAGTAAGTAGCTGGCAGAATTTCCACTTTCTCACTTCCCCCTGTATTTTCTCCTTTACTCCCAGCCAACCCTCTAGCAATCCTCAGGGGTCTCCAGGGATGTTAAGCAGATCCTCATCTTGGGCTGCTTCCCCCGGCCCCCAAAGAAATCTGATGTGCAGTATGCGGCCTCTCTGCCATCTTGTGGCTGCTCCTAAGAATGTCGCCTGCCTGGCCAGCTTGGAAAAAGTACCAGAGAATTCTCACTGGGATCTGAACTCTCCTCCCTGTACCCATAACTTCTGGCAAAAGAGCTTCACCCACACAAATGCTCATCTCCAAGAAAGAATCTAGGGCGAAGGGTCAGGCCTGCCCCTCCCCAGCTCTGGACAGACCACAGCAGAGTCACTTCTCCCTTCTGCCTCAGTCCATCCTCTATAAAAGGAGGGGGATAATTTCTTCCCACCACGGCTGGTCGGAGCAGTTGTAAGGTGGGAACAGATCACAGATGTGAAAGTGCTCTGAGAGGGGAGAAGCGCTGTGTCACTGTTGCATTCCTGCTCTTTCATGGAGCAGGTGCCCTACCTAACGCACCCGAAAGAGCCCGGATCAGGTGGGCGTGACATGCAGACTTGCTGATCTCCCCACTGCACTGACAGAAGGCTATCTGCAGGACGCAAGACCTCCTCTGCCTGCAGTGGGATTAACCCTTTCCATGGCCACCTGTCAGGATGCCTGTCTGCAGTCAAGGGAAGGGTAGGTATCTGGGTAGTTTTGCATCCCCCAGTGCAGGTTCATGAAGGAGCAGGTGTCTTCAGGTGTGCAGGTGCTGTCAGGGCTCTGCCCAGATCTGACTTGACCCCATCTGTCTCCTCTTCTAAGGACTTTTCCTGTCTGCCTGAGCCCACTTCGCCACCTGCTGGCAGGTCAGAGGTGTCTGGGGATACATGCCCTTCTCCCTCCCCCAGCTCTGATATGCTCCCAGAGCTCCCCGAGGGACTAAGCCCCTCACCCACAGGGATGGCTGACTGGATGATGCTCCCTTACTGGGCTTCCAGGCCTTGTCTTACTTCCCCTCTCTCCTCCTGGGGTTTCCCTCACCTCCCAATAAACTATCTGCACTCACACCCTCCCCTTAGAGGGGACACCAGTCCCCCCAGCCCTCACGTCCCCACCATGTGCCTGGCTCTCGCTGCCCTTGCTCCTTGCCAGCCCCTTCCTACCACCACCAGGAGTGACCAGGGGAAGAGCAGTTTCTCCAAAGGGCTGGAATCGGTGCCTTCTCACGGCTCTCTTTTCATTCCAGCTGCTGCTTCCACCTCCTGTCATGTCGTTTAGATCAATGGATTATCAAGTTTTTATTGAACATTTCTTATGTTTCAACCCCTATGTTAGATGCTAAGAACACAGTTGTAAGATTTGCTCAAGGACAAATGTACTGTCCTTGAAAGGCAAATACCGAATAAGCATGCACACAAATGAAAGTTAGCAGTCCGAGTCGTGACAGAGGCCATGAAGGGAAGCAGGTTACAGCGGGAGAGGAGTGGCGAGGGGCAGCTATCATAGGGGGCAAGGCCAAGCTTGGCTGCCCTGAGGAAGAGCTACTCAGGCTGAGAGCTGCAGAAGAGAAGAAGCCAGCCAAGCAAATACTGGGTGGAAATGCTCCAGGCAGAAGGACCAAGCTGCACAGAGGGCCTGGGGTGGGAAACACGGAGAAGGCAGAGTGGTGAATCGTGGCAGGGAAGAGGAGAGCCTCTCGGGGAGCTGCTGGCACAGCGGGGATGGCACAGCCACATGGGGTTGCAGAACTCTTCTGAGGCTGTCAGCATTGCCCTTTCAGTTCAGTGAGAAGCCCAGGACAGCATCAAAATATGATTGCTTAGGCCAGGTGCCGTGGCTCATGCCTGTGATCCTAGCACTTTGGGAGACCAAGGCAGGGGGATCACTTGAGCTCAGGGGTTCAAGACCAGCCTTGGCAACATAGGGAGACCCTTTCTTTCCAAAATTTTTTTTAAATTAGCCATGTGTAGCGGTATGCATCTGTAGCCCTAGCTACTCTGAAGGCTGAGACAGGAAGATCCCTTGAGCCTGGGAAGTAGAGGCTGCAATGAGCCTGGGTGATACAGCAAGACCCTGTTACAAATAATAACAAAGAGTATATACAGTTGTTTGAAAAAGATCTGTCCAGCTGCCAGGTGAAGCCTAGACTGGAGGAAGACAAGGAAGCCTGTTCAGAGACCACTGCAATTGTGCCAAGGAGAGAAAGCAATGATGGAGACTAGAATTATGAAAATGCAATGATGATGTAGATAATCTCACCCATGCATCAACAGACCCAGAGACACCAGCAAAATAAGCATTTGGAGTTGGGAATTAAAGTATTTTTATAAGCAAAATGTAAGGGTAACTGTGATGGTTAATACTGAGTGTCAACTTCTTGATTAGATTGAAGGATGCAAAGTGTTGTTCCTGGGAGTGTCTGTGAGGGTGTTGCCAGAGGAGAATGTTAACATTTGAGTCAGTGGACTGGGAGACACAGACCTGCTCTCGGTCTGGATGGGCACCATCTAATCAGCTGCCAGCATAAAAGCAGGAATAGAAAGAGCTGACTTGCTGAGTCTTCTGGCCTCCGTCTTTCTCCCATGCCGGATGCTTCCTGCTCGCCAGCATCCAACTCCAAGCTCATCAGCTTTTGGACTCTTGGACCTACACCAGTGGTTTGCCTGGAGCTCCCGGGCCTTTGGTCACAGACTGAAGGCTGCACTGCCAGTTCCATACTTTGGAGGTTTTGGGACTTGGACTGCCTTCCTTGCTCCTCAGCTTGCAGACGGCCTACTGTGGGACTTCGCCTTGTGATCATGTGACTCAATATTCCTTAATAAACTCCCCTTCATATATACATCTATCCTATTAGTCCTGTCCCTCTAGAAAACCTTGACTAACACAGATTTTGGTACTGAGATTGGGGCGTTACCTAAGGATAGCAGTTAGAATACAAATCTAAACCTTCCTAGATACCAAAAGATATGAAGATACACCTAACTCCTCACATCCCTGCAAAGGAGAGAGCAGACAAAATGCAGTCACATGGAATATTCTCTTTTTTTCTCTATACCCATGCACACACACACATATTTACAGAAAATACAAGGGATACAGGAACTTGCTAGACTATCCCAGAGTGTGAACCAGCAAAATTCAGACTCTGTAAAGCTCTTCAGGGCAAATGATTCAAATTATTCATTAAGACATTGGAGAGAGATTAAAAGACATAGGGGGCCAAATAAAAAAGATTTAAGACGCATGTCAGCCAACCACAATGTAAGAATCTTATTTGAATCCTGATTCAAACTTTATACTAATACGTTTTTCTCAAGTCAATCATGAAAACATAAACACTGACCTTATATATCATTGTTTTAAGAAATTATTTAAAATATTAGAAGTGATAATGGTAAGTGGTTATGTTTTTTAAATGGAATATGTATATTTTTAAATTGAATATATACCTTTTACAGAAATACACTGATACATTTATGGGTAAAATTACACAATGTGCTGCGGTTGTTTCAAAAGTGGGGAAGTGGATTAGGTAACAAATGAAGCAAGATTCACCACATGTTGATAATTGCTGAAGCTGGTGATAAATACTTTGGTATAAAGTATTTTCTTTTCTACTCTTACAGATATTTGAAAAAATCTATAGTAAAAATGTTGAATGGAACCAAGAGAAGTGAGAAGATTGGAGAAATGTCTTGGAGGCAGAAGCGATCTAGCATAGGATGGTGCGGGTTGATGTGAGGCCATGAGGGAATTAGAAGTATCAGAGCAGCACCCAGGTCTCTGGCTTGTCCAATCATCACACCGTGGTTGTACCAGCCAGCAGGAAGTCCTGTGAAGTCTCTAGAACTGAGAGACAGGTGTGGCAGGGTGGCTTTCTAATGCCTGCCTTGCAGACGGCTGCCTTCCCACTACATCCTCACATGATGGAAAGAGAAAGAGCTCTGGTCTCTCTCCCTCTTCTTACAAGAACACCAGTCCGATTGGATTAAGATCTCACCTTTATGACCTCAGTTAACCTCTTTTGCTTCCTGAAGACCCTGTTTCCACAGGCAGTCACATTGGGGGTTAGGGTTTCAATATGTCAATTTTGAGGGGACATAACTTAGTCCATAGCAAGGATGTCATTTACTGAGATTGGAAAGACTGAGAAAGAACATTGGGAAGAGACGAGCCTGTCCTCACTGCAAGGTGAAGATAGTAGATTTTCAAATCAACAAAGCTGACCAAAGGTAGGAGTAGCCATGCCCACAATGAAGGTCTTGAAACAATAGCACCATCAATCCGTCACTCACTTGCCTTAACCAGCTATCACTCACTTTCCTTAACCAGGAAGTGCGACAGGTGCTTTTCAAGCAACATCTCATTTCATTCTCTTCTCCTCCTCGGTTTACGGATGACAAAGCTGAAGTACAGAGAAGTTGAGTCACTTGTCCAAGGCCACATGCTGGCAGATGGTGGAATGGGGCCCTGTTGGATGTCAGAATCTATACTGTGTTTCATTTCATTTCCCTATGGTGGAAAATCTCTGACTTTGGAGTCATAGAGGTCTGCATTGGAATCTTGGTTTGGCCATTAACTTATTGAGAGCCCTTAGGTAAGTGGTAACTTCTCTGAACATCAGTATCTTCATCTGTAAAATGAAGAGATATAATATCATCCTCTCAAGGCTTTCATGACAATAAGGTTGTACGTGGCAGTGGTTGCCACAGAGCAAGCACTTCAAGGGGGAAGCAACTATTGTTAATATTATCATTTTGTTATGTACTTTTATTCACCCTATACTCTCTTCCCTGGAGGTCCTCAGGACTGTTACTTCTCTGACACCCCTGACAAATTTTACCTCATTTGTTCACATGCATCCTCATTTCAACAGACCAACAGGCTGGAATGCCCTTTGGGTAAGGATGGGTCCAGAATGGGTAGGGCAGGTTATTGTGACTGACTTCTTCTTTCTCTCATTTCTGACCACCTACAGCTGCCAGCCAGGATAAGGTGACCAGTATTTCAGCCACAGTATCTCAAGACAGGCCTGGTTTCACACGCTGATTGCACTGTTAGACCTCGTGTTCCACTTGTAGGGCTCATAAAATGTTCTACATATTTACGATAGCCTGAGTTTCTACCCCTGCTGTTGCAAAGCAGGTGGGTGAATGTCCTGCCCTGTGCAAATCTTCCAATTGCCACTGACCATTATTCCAGGTCATTATTCCAGGTGGTGTTTCTCAGCCGTCAGGCAAGGATTGTAAGGATCCCTGGGTAACAGACGTCTCAAGTCAGCTTGAACCAGTTTTATGGCATTGAGCTGAACATGTCCCATTTCTGGACCTGAGCATCCTCTGGTCCAGAGGCTAGGTTAGACAGAGCTCTAAGACCCACATCAGCCCGATGGCTGAGCATCTGTTGAGAC